>NC_069657.1:97769682-98076529 GCF_027244095.1 Hemicordylus capensis
TCACCCTCTTGTCCCCTTCTTCCAGTGCTGTTGGCTATGTCCTGTTGATTGTCAGGAGGAGGAGCACCTCCTTTTGGAACCTTTGTATGAGCGTCCCATGGCTGCAAAGCATGTGTATTTTTTGGTATGAGGTGGGGAGGGTGCAGGCTCCCCCCCAAAAACCCCTAACATTTTTGGACATCTAAAATGTACCTCTTTAGCCTTAATGGGAGCTTGCAAAGATCTGTGCCTATCTAAATGCTCTGTTAGCAGCAAGCAATATAGTAATTGATATCATTGGCTATTCCATTCTTCTAGCTATATTTGCCTGTTTCTTTCTGTTGATTCTACACAAACTTTGACTTTGGTTCTTATTTTATCTCATATTGATTACTGCAGTATTTGCTTATTGGCTTTTGTGCTTCCCCTCTTGCTCATCTTGTTTCTCTACTGAAAGTCTGCTTCTCTGATTGATCTGACTTGCTGTTATTACAATATTGCTCCTCTTTATCATTTGCCTTATGGATTTTCTTATCTGCTTAAATTAATACAGTATGTTCAATTAGTATGCTAGAACTTCATCCTAGAGGACAGTACACATTTGTTTTTACTGACCTTTAATTATGTCAAATGTAACTATATTCATTTTATTGTAATTTTAATATGTCGGCTGCATAAAAGAAACAATCACAAAAAAGCCAAAAAGATCCTTCATAAAATAACCAGTAGATAAAGACCACAATAAGATAGAACTTACTATATTGTGAAATATATACAACATGAATCAATTAAATATACATAATACAATGATGTATATCAACAACAGATGCCATAATAATCAGATAAATGATAAAGTCCACAGACATAAACAGAGCATGTAAAGTCTATAACCAAGTTGATAATAAAGACATCCACATGCACTACGGTGACTCGGTGAACCTCCATTTTAAAAAGACTCTTTGTCAAGTGATGATGGACATAAGTCTTGTGTTTTGACATAAACCAATGAATTCATCCGTGGTACTTCTTACAGCTCAGAGAAGTGGGGAGCATGCAACCATACGTTATCCTCTGACCTAGAGGAGCTCTTTATTTATTTATTTATTTATTTATTTATTTATTTATTACATTTCTATACCACTCCATCCAAAGGGTCTGGGTGGTGCAGGAATGCAAGTTCTGATTAACCGTTTATATTTTAAATGAGGTCTGCAGTGTGGGTGATTTCACATAGCTGCTTGCTTGAGAGCACACATGTTTCCACTCCCACTAATTGTGTCCCACATTAAAATTAATCACTGCAGAGAGATTGCTTGCATGATAGCGGTTATGCTAGTGCTACTTAGGATCCAACCCAAAGACTAATGGAAAAAGACAGATGCAGTCTTTAAAGAGTAGTCCTTCATTGGCAGTGTCATCTCTGCTTCACAATTTGTATGTTATATTGAGTGCTGGTTCAGCTGTCATCCTTGCCCCTCTCCTAATGCTTCAGGAGGGCTGTTTGTCTTAAAAAAAAAAAAAAAGAAGATTAAAGTAGCACATGTGGGTTTTGTTTATATGGTCATTCTACACCTTATTTTTTTAAAAAAGCAAACCTGTTTTGGAGGTTGTGAGGAAGTACATTGGTGTTCTCCACAGCATTCCCTTTATTAAAACAGAACCATAGTTTAACCTGCAGAACCATTTTTCAGAGCTCATCGTAGGAGACAAAAAGGCACATAAATACTGAATGTTGTGAGAGGAATTTCAAATCATCCCCACTCCTCTAAACATGTTAGGTCTGTCAAGAGGGAGAAGAAAGTGTACCTTAGTACTGGATGCTGTTAAGGAACCATTCTCATTGCTCTGAATCTATGCTTTCTCTAAGAGCTAAGTGCGTTTCTCTTTCATTTCAAAACAGCTATCTTTGATAACTAACATGACTGGTTTACTTGCATGAGGGAGTGTAACTATGACCAGTGTAACATGACAGGAGTATGAGAATTCTAGCATCTGGAGAACAGAAAATGTGAGTAGGAATTTGGGGTGTCAGAAAGAAACCAGTTTTGTGCAAAACGGGTTCATGTATTTCTAGGATTTCCATGGTTTTACATTGCTCATGTGAGTGGGTCACTTTCTGAGTAGGAATGTGCAGTTGGGTTTGAAGCCGAACCAGTTTGGTTCAAAGGCTCGGGTTCGAGCTGGACCACCCCTGGTTTGGCTCGACCCCGGACCAAAACACCCCTGGCCCGTTTGGGGGTGGTGGTTCGCGAATTAAGTTTTATTTTATTTTATTTAAAAAAAACTTACTCCCTCCGGAGTGTTCTCCAAGGTGGCGTGGCGTGGGTCTGCAGAGGTTCCCCTTCCTCCTGCCAGCCTTTCCTTAAAAAAATTGCCCCCATTGGGCCTTTCCCCTGGTGAGGGGGCCATTTTGGAGGCCACCGCGCCTGTGCAATGGGCCAAAGAACAGCTGAATATGGGCTGTTTTTGAAGGTGGGAAGGCTTGGCAGGGGGAAGGGGAGCCTCCTTGGACTCCCCCCCCCACTGCCTTGAAGAACCACCCCGGAGGGAATAAGTTTAAAAATCAATTAAAAAAAAAACATTCATATTTAGAACCACCACCACCCCCGGGGTGGTGGAGAGGCAGTTCAAGGGGGTGCCAGACCGAACTGGCCCATTCTGGTTCGAGTCCAGTTCTAGCTCAGACTGAACTGGGCCAGCCAGTTCCGTGCACACCCCTATTTCTGAGCTGTTAAATAAGCAAGAGAACTAGGAGAAAGTATAAACAGTCTCTTATTTAAATAGAATACAAAACTGGCTTCTGCTTATGTATAGTATTTTATTACTTTTGGCTTTTGGTTTCTGAAAGTTTTAGCCAGGGAACAGTTCATTAGTTAGCTTGTGTTAGATTTATTACTTTCCTTTGGGTGTGCTTTGCAAATCCTTACAACTATTTTATTGTGTTTTATCTGTAACATAACAAACTAAGAAAGACTAGCCTGAGCCAAACTCTGCACCCAGGGCACTGCAAAAGTCTCTGTAACCTTTAGAGGTGCTTTTAAAGGTTCCTATATCCCTGTTCCTTGCAACTGGGGTGCTTTTTGGAGTATTCTTGCAACTACTGAGTGTTTCTTTTACCTATAACGAAAAGCTGAGAGAGCTTCAGACTGAAGCAGTCTGTAGCATTTTGAATAATTTCCCCCTCTGTTCTTTGTATTTTACCTGCCTCTGAGTGGATTTTTAACTCTGGAAAAGGGGTTTTACTCTGGTGCAACACATGTCTCAAGTTTGATTGCTCAGCAACTCTACCAAGATTTCTTATCATGTGCACATAGAGGGTTATTTTTGTACTTTTCCAATAGTAAAAAGAAGGAGAGTCTCCCTGGACATTCACCCAAATCTGGTGGTGGAGGGACCTCTGTAATAATTAGGGTGTGGTGGCAGTGACTGAGCTACTAAATGAACTGTCTAAGTTTAAGGAACAGTCTTTGTGGGTGAAAGCAAGGGAGAGGATGATTCAGCATTTTTCATTGCCTCACGTGGGTTTGCTTTGAAACAAAGGCTGGGTTAAATCCGCTACAGTATGCAACCAGTGTGGACCCTACTTAGCTACGGGGACAAGTCATGCTTGCTACCACAAGACCAGCTCTCCTTTCCTACGTGCTGACCTTACTGACAATGAATGTAAAACTTCTGCATTACATACAAACTCAAGGAACTGTCCTAACAATACTATTCTAGTATAATTCGAGGAAGCATTTTAGTCAGTCAGAACAAACCATGACCAACCATGGTTTGATGTCCTGGTCTGTTAACTAATTATAGTTAGAACAAGTTGTCATTCTCCTGGTTCATACATAACTCAGAACTGCAGTTCATTCTAGCATGGAAGTAGAAGCTTTAAAATAACCTCTTCTCATGTGAGAGGAGGAGAGTGGAGGGGGAATGTGCAAACTTTCAGAGGTTCATTTATTAGCATCAGTGCTTGAATTATGGAAAAACTGCTAGAGGGGGCTTTAATTAAATCCACAAGCCACACCCACTGACCTGTAGCAATTTTAGTGTCTCCCACTGGGCCTCCTAAGCTACATCTGCAACTCTGTTCCTACAGAGTGCTGTTCCAGTGATACATATATAGAAACATTTGATTATGGAAAAGAGAGGCATTTGATGTGCCAATAGTGACAACCTGCTACTTCTGTTTAACTGTACTGAAATGACAGAATTAGGTCTATGTCCTCATGAGTTTTGTGTTTTGGTGACTGTTTAAAAAAAAAAAAATCACCTGCAGCAATAACCTCTTCTCCTTTTGTTCTCACTCCTCTTGTGAGAAATGCAATCCAGAAAGGAAAGTGCCCCCCCCTCCACTGGGCTAATCCAAAAAGAATCTCCCAAATAAAAGGGTGCCATATGGGGGGGGGGCATTCTGGGCAGACCCCTGAGGCCGGGAGGCTTGCTTCAGCCTCCCGGTCAAGGATCTACTGGTGAGTTGCCACAGCATAGAGCTGCGCCGCGGCGACTCACGATCGCCAAAATGGAGTTAGTGGAGCGCTTGCTTCACTAGCCTCATTTAAGGGGCACGGACAATTAGAAGGGATAACTACCAGCGGTTTACTCGCATGGGGGAAACTGGGCTGGGATTCCTTAGCCCGGTTTCCTCCATGTGTGTTAATAGCATTACCCTTATTGTGGGTGGATGATCTTCCTTAGGGAGGGACATGCCATGGGTGGATCTGAATAGGTAGTCTGATTAAACCAAGCAATACAGACAAGACTGCCTCTTCAGCCTGGCACGTAGTTCACAGAGATCTAGGTAGGGGAGAGATCTAGGAAGGAGAATCATAAGTGGCTCGTGTGTGTGTGTGTGTGTGTGTATGTGTGTGTAATCATTTTTTCTCTGTTAACTTTCTAAAAACAGTAGTTTAAGGGGCCATCACAAAAGCTTGGAGGGCCCTACCCCTCTCTAAGTTGAGCACTGTTTTAATTATTTATTTATTTACACAGTCAGACAGGTGTTATTGACTGGTTTGTTTTATCCAGACATCGAGTCCTTCCCAAGGACCTGGGATGCCAGAATTTTATTGTCAATGTTGTTGATGTTGTTATAGGTATCGTAGCAGAATATAGGCTGTTCACAGTAAAGCTGCTTTCTGCAATTGGCTGATAGTGATTTCTGTGACCCCTATGGTGTTGGGATTATTTTATATAAAATAACACTGGGATTATTTTGGTCTTTTTCTGCCACAGCCTTTCAATTTCAATTTGTAGATCTTTGTATTTGGTGATTTTTTCTATTTCTTTTTCTTAGCAATAGCAATAGCAATAGCACTTACATTTATATACTGCTCTATAGCTGGAAGCTCTCTAAGCAGTTTACAGTGATTTAGCATATTGTCCCCCAACATTCTGGGTACACATTTTACCGACCTCGGAAGGATGGAAGGCTGAGTCAACCTTGAGCCCTTAGTCAGGATCGAACTTGCAACCTTCTGGTTACAGGGCGGCAGTTTTACCACTGCGCCACCAGGGGCTCTTCTTCTATTCTGCTATCCCCTGGTATTGCTATGTCGATTATTTTGACTTGTTTTTCTTTCTTCTCGACTACAGTGATATCTGGTGTATTGTGTGGCAGATGTTTGTCTGTTTGTAGTCGGAAGTCCCATAATATTTTTACATCTTCATTTTCGACAACTTTTTCAATTTTATGGTCCCACCAATTTTTGGCTACAGGTAGTTTGTATTTTTTGCAGATGTTCCAGTGTATCATCCCTGCTACCTTGTCATGCCTTTGTTTGTAGTCAGTCTGTGCGATCTTTTTACAACAGCTGATTAGGTGGTCCACGGTTTCATCTGCTTCTTTACAAAGGCGGCACTTGCTGTTTGTGGTGGATTTTTTGACTTTTGCTCTTATTGCATTTGTTCTTAGTGCCTGTTCTTGTGCAGCCAGTATTAAACCCTCTGTTTCTTTCTTCAAGTTGCCATTCTTAAGCCATTGCCAGGTCTTGGTGATGTCTGATTTTCCACTTATATTGTGCAAATATTGACCATGCAGTGGCTTCTTTTTCCATTTTTCTTCTCGGTTCTTGAATTGTTCTTTCTTGTAGGCCTGCTTTGTTTCATTGGTGTTGAATAGTTTCTCATTATTGACCATTTGAAGTGCATCTTCTTCACTGTCCTTGATATATTCTTCAAGGCCTCTTTTCTCCTCCTCTACTGTTTGATGGACTTGCAGCATTCCTCTTCCACCTGAGCTGCGAGGGAGGTATAGCCTATCTACATCACTGCAGGGGTGCAGAGCATGATTGATGGTCATGATTTTTCTGGTCTTACGATCTAGCGTCTCTAGCTCTGCCTGGGTCCAGTCTATTATTCCTGCAATGTATCTGATAACAGGTATAGCCCAGGTGTTTATGACTTGTATGGTGTTCCCGCCATTGAGTTTGGACTTTAGGATTTTTCTAACTCTCCTGATGTATTCACTTCCCATTTTTCTTTTCACTTCAGTGTGTGCGATGTTATCAGCCTGGAGAATGCCCAGGTATTTGTAAGGTTCTTTCTCTTCCAGGTTCTTGATCTTGCTTCCATTGGGCAGTTCTATTCCTTCTGTTTTTGTTATTTTCCCTCTGTTCATTATTAATGCAGCACACTTGTCTAGTCCAAACTCCATTGCTATATCGCTACTGAATAAACGGACAGTGTTTAGCAGTGATTCGATTTCTGACTGGGACTTTCCATACAACTTCAGATCATCCATGTACAGCAGATGGTTGATTTTACTTGATGTTTTAGATGTTTGGTATCTGAGGCCTGTTTTGTTTAGTATTTGTGAAAGTGGGGTCATGGCGATTACAAACAACAGAGGGGATAATGAGTCCCCTTGGAAAATACCTCTTCTAATGCTATCCTGTCCAAGTGTCTCGCCATTGATTGTTAACTGTGTACTCCACATGCTCATTGCTTTTTAAAATAAATATCTGAATGTTTTTGCTGACACCAGTTGTTTCTAAACATTTTAGTATCCATGTGTGAGGCAATGAGTCGAAGGCTTTCTTGTAGTCAATCCATGCAACACTTCGATTTGTTTTTCTTCTCTTGCAATTTTCTAAAATCATTTTGTCAATCAGCAGCTGGTCTTTTGTGCCTCTTGTGTTCGGGCAATTTCCTTTCTGTTCAGCTGGAAGCTGCTTATTAGTTAATAAGTGTTGCATTACTTCATCTGCTGTTATTCCAGTTAATAATTTGAACATGGTTGGGAGGCAGGTTATCGGTCTATAATTACTTGGAACTTCACCTTTTGCTGGGTCTTTCATGATGAGATGAGTTTTCCCAGTTGTTAGCCATTGTTCAATATCACCTCCTTGCAAAATGTGATTGAACTGTTTTGATAGTTGTTTATGAAGGCTTGTTAGGTGTTTAAGCCAAAAGCCATGCAGTTCATCATCGCCTGGAGCCGTCCAATATTTAATTTTCTTTGCTCCTTCACTTATTAATTCTGGTGTTATTATTAGATCTTGCATTTGTTGGTTACATTTTTTGACCTCTTTCATCCAGCCTGCTTTTTTATTATAATATATTGGATTGTCCCATAATTTCCCCCAGAATTGCACTGTTTCTTCTTTATTTGGTGTTTCTACATTTCTTGCAGTTTCTCCTTCTATGCTTTGGTAGAAACGTCTCTGATTCGACTGGAATTGGAGATTCTGCCTGTGTTGTGTAGTTCTGGCTTCATATCTGCTAATCTTCTTTGACACTGCTGTTATTTTCTGCTTTATTATTTCCAGGACTTCTCTAATTTTCCTTGAATCTAGGTGGTATTTTTGGATCAGATACTGTTTGGTGTTTTCATTCTTCAGCTTCTTGTCTTTCATATCTTTCATTTTACCAGCATCTGATCTAAGCCTGGAGATTTTATTTTCTAATCTAATCTTCCATTTAGGTGATGTACTACTTTCTTTTTTACAGGTCCACTGATCTTATATCCGAGCTCTTGTGTTATTATTGTTGCTGCACTGTGCAATAGTTGGTTAGTTTCTTGCAAATTCTTGGTTGTTATCTCTGCAAGTGCAGCATTTACATCGTTTCATGCCTGAGCAAGTTGTTTTTTGGCAACTGTTTTTAGAGCTGGAAGTCGAACCCTGGTGGTGGTTTGGTTCATGTGCTCAGTTATTTTTTGCTTTAGTTCTTGTTGCTTTTCTGTTAAATGGCATTGGGTTTTTGAGGTGAAGGCAAAGGGGAGGTTGCCTGGTTTTGATTTTGAAACAGTTCAGCAACAGTGGTATCCTCTATTTCCAACACCTCCTCCACCTGCGCCTGAGCAACTGCTTCATTTGGTGGTAATTCTTCTTCTATATCTTGAGCCTGTGTTGCTCTTTGCAGTTCTTCCAGCTCAACTCCTGTGAATACTTTATTTCTTATTATGAATCTTCTCTGGTCTGCTAGCCTTTGTTCTGTTATTTCTGTATCTGGATGCTTCTCTTTCCATATTTGGTACATTCTTTTTAAATAACCTCTTCTAGTTGGACTAGACTTGTAATAGCAGATCATTATTTCCTTGTTGGCATTTTTCGTATATTTTTTTCGGGTAAGCGACGATTCTTCCAGTAACTTTGCTGTCTTCAGCCCTGGTTGCTCAACTGAAGATCCTGAGTCCTGTTGCCCACTTGCCACCAGATGTCCAGGGACTATAGTACCTGGCGCGGTCCTTGTTGACCCGGGCGACAACCGATCCGGTTTAGATTTATTAAAGTTACATCTCACCATATTGTTGATGGGAGAGGCACGCTTTGTCTGGCTCCTCTGGTGAGACCTGTCCAGTATGGTTGGACCTATGGCATAGCTCTCACCTTCCTCAGAGCACGCAAGCCCCACAACCACGCCAAGGTAGTGCCTCACTGGGGGATTATTACTATTACTATTATTATTATTATTATTATTATTATTATTATTATTATTATTATTTTATTCGATTTCTATACCGCCCTTCCAAATATGGCTCAGGGTGGTGTACACAGAGAAATAATACATAAATAAGATGGATCCCTGTCCCCAAAGGGCTCACAATCTAAAAAGAAACATAAGGTAGACACCAGGAACAGTCACTGGAGGTACTGTTCTGGGGGTGAATAGGGCCAGTTACTCCCCCCCTGCTAAATAAAGAGAATCACCACATTAAAAGGTGCCTCTTTGCCAAGTTTGCATTATATTTGAAACGAACTAGTAGCACACTAGAGTGCTATGCATGGTTGTCGGAGCCAGTCCAGCAGTACCAACAGCTGTTGTTGAATTTAGCAGCATGTTGGGAATCATGTCCACACATTACAAAATAGCATGACAGAGAGGAAGTGCTTGCCTAGCTTTCTGCTTAACATGATGGTTTTGAATGTGCAAGGAGGGACTTTTGGTTTGCTTGCTTTTTTTTAACATGAGGTACAATTTGACATTTGATCCTACACTTGCAATCTGAAGTTATATGGTCCAGCAACAGATTCATTACTTGCTACTGCTGTTCATGCATTTTGTCTTTTGTGCTCATATATGTGTTCAAAGGGTGGCAGGATGACACAAAACCAAGCTTCATTGGGGATACTTTAGGGATAGGAAGTGGTAAGGTCCATGAAGTCAGGAGAGATATGTGAATCTCATTTTCTGCATTACGGGAGTTGTGGGAAAACAAAGTCTGAACTACTCAACAATCTTTCTCCAGTTCTGTATAACATGTGAACCAGCTCTTGTAAAACTGAAGAATGAGAAAAAGTAACAGGAAAATACATTTCAAGCCCTTCACAATGGTTAACTATTTTGTTCTCATGCTAATGAGACTTTCTCCTGATTGTGCTGAAGCTTTCTGATTAATATGAATTAGCATCGAATATGATTGTGCTTTCATTTGTTGACCACACTAGACTTCCAGTATCTTGTTCCCTCCTTTTCTCTACAGGATGTGGACATTTTGCAATTTTATTTTCTGCCATAGAAGTAGTTTGTAGCCAGAATTCACCCCTTGCATCTGATACCAGGGCTGTCAGGATAATGGGGAGATTTTGTTATGATCCCATCTGTGTCCTCAAGTTTGCCCTGTCACTTTCTGCTAGGGATGTGCACAAATTGATTTTTTTCATTCAATTTGAGCTCAAAACAAATAACCCCTGATTTGTTTTGTATCCAAAGCTACCCCTTCAATTCACCCCAGATTAGATTTGTATTTGCTTTGATTCAATTCGGATTTGGACCAATTCAGACCACTTAACAAGGTCTTGGGGCACCATATTTAGGTGGTGGGTAGTATCCTATGGGTGACACCTACCACCCAAATTTCAGGTCAGTGAGTGGGACACTTGGTTGATTTTTAATTAATTTCTTTAGTTTTTACTGATTTTGAACATTTCTGCCATAGGAAACAATAGGGATTCAAAGTTGCCATATCCTAACTCTAAAACAGATCCCCAGCTTTCATTAAAAAAAAAAAAAAAAAAAAGCTATGCTCTAGCCCTTGTAGAAGTGGAGTTATGGAGCAAAATGTACAGTTATTATTTTTCAAGTGTTTGGATTCTTTGGTGTATAATAACTTTTCCTCATAATGAATCCCTATGAGGATGCATTGTACACCTTCATTTCTTCTGTTCATTTTGACTGTCACTGGACAGTGCCAACTGTCAACTGCCATGTGTACACCCCACCTCCCTGCCAGGCAGAGGGTTACTCATTTTAATTTTTAGGAATATTGAAATGTTTAGATTCTTTGGTGTCTAATAACTTTTCCTCATAATGAATTCCTATGAGGATTCATTATACACCTTTGCTTCTTCTGGACTATCATTGGACAGTGCCAGCTGCCAGCTGCCATGTGTCAACTACACACACACACAACCCACACACACATTGGGGTACCCAGTTTATTTTTTAGGTATTTTTGAAGTGTTTAGTGTTTAGTATTTGGTGTCTTCATTACACATCTTCATTTCTTCTGTTCATTTTGACCCCACAGCTTTGCAAGTGAGGGTGGGGAATTAGTTCCAACTACCCATGTTCCCATGTTCCAACTACCTCACAAGCCACTGGGTACTCAGTTTATATTTTAGGAATTTTTGAGGTGTTTAAACTCTTTGGTGTGTAATGAATCCTCATAGGGATTCATTATGAGGAAAGGTTATTAGACACCAAAGAGCCTAAACACTTGAAAAAAATCCTAAGACATAAACTGAGTAGTACCCCAGTGCCTTTCGGGTGGGAGTGGGGTGTAGTTGGCACATGGCAGTTGACAGTTGGCACTGTCAAAAAGACAGTCAAAATGAATAGAAGAAATGAAGGTGTGTAATGAATTCTCATAGGGATTTATTGAGGGAAAGTTATACACCAAATAATCCAAACACTTGAAAAATAATGACTGCACATTTGGCGGGGGTGCAGTTCAAATAGAAGACAAGAAGATCTAATGAGAGGGAGTGTGCTATCCCTTAGCCCACAACTTCTCTGTTAATCAGGTTGCGGGATTATATTATATGACTTTAATATAAAATGTGTTTAATTTACCTCTACTTTTTTCTGACTTTGGCACCTTGACTGAACTTCAGAATTAACTGCACTTCAAGATTATTGAATAGAGCACATTCATTTGTTTACATCATTAGGATCTTGTCATTCAAGTCACATTTTATTTCCAGAGAGGGATGTTGGGGTTGTGACACTCATTGGAACTGTTGATTCAGTGTGCAGCAGCTATGAAAAAAGCAAATTCCATGCTCGGAATAATTAGGAAAGGGATTGAAAATAAAATTGCTAATATCTCAATGCCCTTAAACAACTCTATGGTGCGGCTAAATTAGGAGTATTGTGTACAGTTCTGGTCACCATATCTCAAAAGATATGGGACATTATAGAACTGTTGAAGTTGCAGAAATAAGCAGGGTCCTAGATCACCTTCATCATGTGGCAAGGCTACAACACCTGGGTCTTTTTAGCTTGGGGGAAAAGACTAAGGGAAGACATGATAGAGGTATACAAAATTATGCATGGTGTGGGGAGGGAGAGATTTTTATCCCTCTCTCACAGCACTAGAGCCAGGGGTAATTCCATGAAACTGCCAGGAATTTTAGGACCTAGAAAAAGAAGCAGTTTTTCACAGCACATAATTAACCTATGGAATTCTATATCACACAATGTGGTGATGGATTGATTTAAAAGGGGCTTAGACAAATTAATGTAGGACAGGTCTACCAACGGCTACTAGTCTGATGGCTATAGACCAACAGCCTGAGAGGCAAGATGCCGTTAAATACCAGTTGCAGGGGAGCAACAGCAAGAGAGAGGGCATGCCTTCCATCTCTTGCCTGTGGGCTTTCCAGAGGCATCTGGTGGGCCACTGTATGACACAAGAAGCTGGACTAGATGGGCCTTGGGCCTGATACAGTAGGGCAGTTGTTATAGAGAATGTAGCACTTGATCTGATTAAACACTGGATTAATTCTGAAAAGAAACTTCCTTACAACACAATCCTATGCATGTTTCTTGAGATGTTTCATTCAGCTGGACTTCAAGCAAGTGTGGATAAGATTGCAGCTACCTTAAGATATTCCTTGTGTCAAGGTGGTTTATAAATTTAAAAATAAGCACATTCTGTGCATATTTAATTGGAAGTAAATCCCATTGTAGTCAGAGGGACTTACTCCCAGGAAAGTGAGTGTTGAATTTCAGCCATAATTTCTTAATGATATGCATTTAAAACAAATTTTTAGTAATTTAATTTAATTTGCTGATGTGCAGGTTCACTTTATATGGGAAACCTGCACATCAGCAAATTAAAGAAGCCTGATTGCATAATTCCAGAGATTATGCAGACTTTTTCATTTGCTTAATAAATCTAGACTGTGATCACCCTGTTTTTGATGAATACAGGTGATTCATTTGAATTGCATTAGTAAATTAGATAATTCAAAATAAGATCAGGTAAATGTTGTCTGTGATTGATGCCACATCACCTTTTCTACTATTAAAAAAAAGTTATGGTAGAAAACTTTTTACTTTCAGCCTCTGCCGAAATCTGTGTACATACTTTACTGTGTGACATAATAAATTCCACACTTTTGGAGTGTATCCAACAACAGTGCTTTGGGAACCTTGGGGGCCCACATTGCTAGTGTTCCTGATACTTAAACCAGTATAATGAAACTGCATAATGGGTCTTGAACAATAGGCACAGAATGGTTGGTGTTATAAATACCCATCTGTGGATTTAAATCTATAGAGACTTCTTCTCCCAACATGAAGTGACTTTTGCACTTTCTATACAATGGAGATTGTTACCATGTTTACTCTGAAGCATAGTTGTCACCACATGTTGTGATTTTTCTGTGGCTTAAATGAGGTGGGGGATTAACTTGAATTGGGTTCAGATGTGCATATGGCCATGTTGTTTATTTAATAAGGTAGCCAGAAAGCTGGCCATGGGTAAAGACAGTGGCAGTACCTAGAAAGGGAGTAACTAAGACAGGCTTCTTGGAAAACTGAAGCTAAGTTAATTAAAGAGTCTCTCTCTCTATCCGTTCAGTTGTGTCTGACTCTCAGCCACTCAATGGATCAATGCACTCCATGCCGTCCTATATTCTACAGCTGCCTTTAGTTCCGCCATGGTCATTCCAGTGTCATTTTTAATAATATCCAGCCACCGAGTACAAGGCTGTCCCCGTCTCCTTCTCCTGGTGATAATTCCCAGCATAATTGTCTTTTCAAGTGAATCAGCTTGCATGACGTGACCAAAATATGTCAGTCTTTGTTTGATAATCTTAGCTTCTAGCGATATTATTGGTTTAACTCGATCTAAAACTTCCTTATTCGTAATTCTTGCTGTCCATGGGATACGCAACAATTGCCTCCAACACCACATCTCGAAAGCCTCCATCCTTCTCCTATCTGCCTTCTTCAAAGTTCAAGTTTCACAACCATATGTGGCTTTTGGAAATATTATTGCATTAACTAATCTGTATTTGGTTAGAAGACTAATATCTTTGCTCTTCTAAATTTTACTCATGCTGATAATTGCGGTTCTTCCAAATGCTATACGCCTCCTGATCTCAGGGCTGCAGTTACTGCATTGATCGATTTTAGAGCCAAGAAAAATAAATTCCTTTACTACCTCAATTATCTCATTATTGATCTTCACTCTGACTTGTGCATTCTCTGCAGTCATCAATATCTTTGTTTCCTTGATATTAAGGTGCAATACAAATTTTTCACTTTCTGCTTTAATTTTATTGGAGAGTAGCAATTTACAAAACAAAAGGCAATATTCGGCTAATTTTTAGAAGTCCATAGCAGGGATCCTGGTTATATGATGCTGGTTCTTAATACTATGGATCTGAGAAGATCATAGCATAAAGGGTCAGGGGAGAGAGATGAGCTGTGGTATAGTTGCATATTCAGAAGTGCAGGCACTCTCCATGACAGCCCTATATATGCTCTATACCCCATGACATGCAGGCACCTATACAGATGGCTTAAAGGTCCTGTTCTGTTCAACCTCATGATGTGAGAGAAAATAATCAACACTTAGGAGCAGAGCCTTTGCTACAATTGCCCCCAAGATTCTGGAATTACCTCCCTAGGAAGGAGGTAATTCCCTAGGAACTCATGGCCTTCTAAAAGGACTTCTAGACCCACCTATTTCATGTGGCTTTTGGAGGCTGACGATAGGAAGTGTGTGCTCTGAATGACTATATTTTGGCTACTGAATTAATTTCTTATTCTACTATAGTTTTATACTTCAGTTCATTGAGCCTAGGAAAGATGGTAGAGAAGTATGTTAAGTAAGCAAATGAAAGCAAGATTTTGCTGCTTTGCTCTCATATGTCAATGAGAGTTGTACCTCAGGGCAGAATTTGGCACTTCTTAAATTCTCTAGAGAATGGAAGCTAGATGAGGGACATAATTTACAAAATATTAATTATTGTATCAAAAATTACAGACAATCAAACCTTTGCACACAAAGGTGAAGAAAAACAGAATGGAGCCATCTGGGCTGCTCCGAAACACACTATTAGCAAAAGTGACGTGATCCAGAAAGACATTTTATTTTTCAACATCTGTCAAGAGTAAATTAAATGAAATCTCTCTGTGTGTGCTTTTGGCAGACATTTCATGTTAGTTTGTCAACTGAGCTCAATCCTTTCTTAAACTAACTAAGGATTAAATGCGTAGAAACCAAAATCTGAGATGTGTCAATTTAAGATTGGGCCCTATTGACACTCTAGATTAAAATCTTGATGGTTCTAATGTGCACATGGTGCTTCTGCACAAGCAAATCTTCCTTGTTTAACTTCAAGAAATTCTATGTTCACATGGAACCGTCCCTGACATTGAATGAAGTGGTGAAACCTTGCTTGTGCAAGAACACCTGCCTACAGAAGAAGCTACCAGATTGGGGCTGAAATGTTCAGTCTCGGAATCAGTGGCTAACATCCAGAGTAATGTGCACCATAAAAATGTTCTGCAGGTGCAATGAGGGAGGGGTGGTTTTCACTATTCCCCTCTTCCTTCTGCAACCTACTGTGCCTCCTAAAAATTTGTTGTCAGGGATATATTTTGGAGGCCCAGTGGGATGCAGAGGGAAATGAAGCTCAGCAAAAATCGTCCCTCTCCCATTGCATGTATTAAACTTTTTTTGGTGCATGCAGTGTTAGTTGGGATGTTAGCCACTGACTTCAAAGAACGGCATTTGTTCCATATATTACAAAGCAACAAGGTTGCTGTTGCTACAGAGCGAATACTTAGTTGGGAGCAATAGCCTAGCTCTCTGATAAGTATACTGGCATAGTACACAGTTTTGAAACACCTGTTTGTTGCATGAATACTTTACTTTTAGAGGGTATACCTAAACTGTAACCTGTGAAGAAGCCCTTTGTAGTATCACTGAACTAAGTGGCACCTTAAGGGTATCTATCTATCTATCTATCTATCTATCT
The DNA here is from genome assembly GCF_027244095.1 of Hemicordylus capensis. Lineage (NCBI taxonomy): Eukaryota > Metazoa > Chordata > Lepidosauria > Squamata > Cordylidae > Hemicordylus > Hemicordylus capensis. The sequence continues at coordinate 97,785,594 of NC_069657.1, forward strand.
ATCTATCTATTTATTACATTTATTACATTTATAAACCGCCCCATGCAAAGGTTCTGGGCAGTGTATAGCAAATTTAAAAAGATAAAAAAACACACCCCATTTAAGACACAGTGCTAAAAACAATTCAAAAACCATTAAAAACAATTTAAAACCAATTAAAATACTTTTAAAAACAATTTAAAAATCTTGGAAGGCCAGGCCAAACAAGTAAGTTTTGAGGGCTCACTTAAAGCCCCCCAAACAGCGAGCCTAAACTGCAGATATCTGCTGAGAGTTCTTTAAGGTTTGTTAAACAGCCCAAGATTTGTAATTTTTGGCAGTCTTTCTATGCAGAAAAGGGGAAAGGGAATTTCCAAGCACTAGGATCTAGTTTCAATGGTGGTCAGTCCATGTAAGTCACTTTCTGCAGTAAAGTTGTGAACCCAGACCCAGATAATGTCAGGACGTGTAGCTGGAAGAAACTAGGGCCACTTTATTAAATAATTACAATCCTGCAATGAGGAATTGAACTAAACTGCGGGTACCCCCTATGTGGGTCAATCTCATAGGAGGTATGCCCACAGGAGGGCGAAGGACTGGGCTTTGATTCGGCTCGGAACCAGTCCGAACCTTATCTCGACCATGAGGTTACCCCCGATGAGGTGATGCATGCCAGTCCACCTCAACCCAGGTCACGCAGCACTGAGCGGCCTTTGCTGGCATGCATCCAAATGAGAGCGGATCCAGCCAGAGAGTCGCGAGATTACCAAGCCTTCTTCTATATTCCCACTCACCATAACGGCCCTCCAGCCCAACAACATTGCAAATTAACTTACCCCGACCTGCACTTAACTGTAAAGTGAGCAAATAACCCAGTGACAACCTTAACAAAGTCAGTGAGAAGTAGGCGAAAAATTGGCCCAGTCCATAGCCATTCAGCTGAGACCCAAAAATTTCCTACTTGGCCCCCAAAGGCGACTAGAATATCCCCACTGAGTCAAGGGATGGGGCAGGAGGGTGCCTGCCCGCTGAACAACTGAGAGAGAACAGAACGGAGCCAGCTGCTTATGCAGGCGCTCCTATACACTGATTGGTCCACCCACAACACGTGATGGGGGGGGATGGCGGCCCGCGTACCTGCTTCTCGGGCTGGGCCTGCAACTCTACTCGCCCCGCTCACCTGGTATCGCCGCTGATGCAGCGAAGGGGGTAAGGAGTGGCTTTTCCACAGAAGCTATTTGCAGTTTGTCCTTGGACTTTAATAGGACAGTAATTGAAATTAATGATATTAAAACAAAACGCAATAAAATAAAATCAACAATTTTGTGAAGTGAAAATTCTACAGAGACTTTAGGAAATGTGTTGGTGACTTGGCCTTTATAAGAAAGCCCATCCAGCTTTTTAAAATTCACCTAATATTTATATTTAATATTATATTTAATATTCATTTGTTAACATGCAGTCAGTCACAAGCTGATAATGTGTCAGAAGTTTGATGCAGCTGCAGAAAAAGCTAACGTGCTTTTAGTTTGCATTAATAGAACCATAGTTTCCAAGTCACAGAAAGCTATAATTCTAATTTACTCCACACTAGTCAGACCTCACGTATTTGAGTACTGTATCCAGTTGTTGGTAGCACACTTTAAGAAGAATATAGACAGATTAGAATGGGTTCATGGAAGGGCAGTGAAGATGAGCAGGGGTCTAGAAAACAAAGCTCTGTGAGGAAAGCTTGTTCAAAGCAGTTTATATAGAAAAATAAACAAGATGCTTCCCTGTCCCCAAAAGTCTCACAATCTAGCACAAAACAAAAGATAGACACTAGCAACAGCAACTGGAGGGATGCTGTGCTGGGGTAGGATAGGGACAGTTGCTCTCCCCCTGCTAAATATAAGAGAATCACTATAAAAAGTGCCTCAGTTAGCAGGGATATGAACTCCCCTATACCTGAAGGGCAGACATACAGGACATACAGGAGAGGGCTTGTTCTCTACTGCCCCAACTAGATCTCATGGGCTTAAGTTACAGGTGGGTAAATTTACACTGAGCATTTTTATTGGCTGCTAGTCTGGTGGCTATAGGCCACCTCCAGCTTTGGAGGCAAGATGCCCCTGAACACTATTTGCAGGGGAGCAACAGCAGGAGAGGGCATGCCCTCACCTCTTTGCCTATGGGCTTCCCAGATGGACTTCCCATCTGGTGGGCCACTACATGAGACAGGATGCTGGACTAGATAGGCCTTGGGCCTGATGCAGCAGGGCTGTTCTTATGTTCTAAAATGAACTTCCTAATGATAAGAGCAGTTTGATAGTTGAACCAGTTATCTGGGGATGGTGGTGGGCAGGCTCTCCTTTGCTGGGGAAATTCATGTAGAGGCTGGACAGCTATTTGTTAGGGATGCTCCACCTCTACTTTCCCTGCGTCAAGTAGGGAGTTGGACTAGATGGCTTACAAGACAGCTTCTAGCTCTATGATTCTATGTTCATTATTTTTCTGCATGTAGGAAAAGAAAATGATTGTGAGCCATGAGCCAAAGTTTATAGGCTTTCTTTTTTAATGAGTATCCAGAAATGATTGTACTCTCTCTATACTGGTTCTGTTAGCAGATTTATACTTGGCTAAGAATAGCTACGATTGTTTTTAATCTTTTCACTTAATGTCCAAGAATATTTTCAATCTATTCAAGACCAGGGAGCTCTTCTCACAATCGGTGAGAAGAGCTCCTTCAAGGTCTTCAGGGAGAGCGAGCTTGCTCGACCCTACCCGCAGACAATCACTTACTCTTGCTGGGGTGGATCGCCTGCCCAGACAAGTGGCAACTCTCCAGCAGCTCTCCTGCACCTTACCTGGCCACTCCAGTGGTCAGGTGCAGGGAAGTGCCACTATGAGGTGCCCTGCCCCCAGAGCCCAAATAATGCGAATGCGCAGTGCATTACTGGAATCCCTCTTCCGCCCAAGTGTGTTCACTGTGGCTGCAAGCAGACACGTGCTTTCTCCCTTAACCTCATTTAAGCAGGACGCTTCACAGGTGGGTTTGCCGCCATGTAGCCACCAGGATCGGGCACGATCCTGGTGGTTCACATGAGCATGCAAAACCGGGCTGGGCTCCCTTAGCCCGGTTTTGCACGCTTGTGTGAATAGCCTCTAGGAATAAGGAAACATGAGAGAAACTCAAGCCCCATCAGTCTATAAATTGGGAATGTTCAATTGGGACGGATGGTGTGCAGGATCAATGTCCCAAGGCCACCCGTGGACATTCCATGCACACAATGATCAGTTTTTATTTATTTGTTTATAAATGTATATCCTACCTTTTTGCTAAAGACTTAAGGCGGCTAACGGTCATTAATTAAAATAATAAAACAAGTACAGTAAAAGTAAAACAAATACAACCAGCTGCAGATTTTTAAAACCCTCAACAATAACCTACAAACTTTAAAACAAGTTTTCATTTTTTAAAGTGGGAAGAAAACAAGACTGGCAAAATGCTGGTGAAGCTTTATTTTTCAAGGTTGCTTCATTGCCACCTTCCTGCATATCTGCTGAATCTACATACTGTACTACAAAATTACCCTCCCCCAAATAGTCCACTTTTTCTCAAGCTGGAACTACGGAGGAGGTGCTGGCCAGTAAGAGAATACAGTTGTGTAGAGATACCTAGTAATAGGATTCAGGGATTGGCTGACAGGCAACCGTGGTTAGGCATTCTGTGCTAAGTTGCTCTGCCTAGTGATCCATCAAGGGCAGTCTTTGTTATTTAAGATAGGAAGGGAGATGTAGATATTTTTAGAGGAATACTAAAACATCAGATGCTTTAAATCAGATTCCAAGATTGACAGGTAAATAACTGAGTTCCTCCTCCTCCTCCTCCTCCTTCTCCTCTTCTCCTATTTCTTCTCCTATTGGAGGATAGCTATCATTAAGGCTACTTGATCTTTTGACACTGCAGTGCTTCTACAATACCAGTCTCTAAGGTTTTTCAGCCATGATGTTTTCCTTCTTCCTGCCTCCTCCTGCCCTCGATCTTTCCTTGCAATATTAATTGCAGAAGATGATATTTCTGATGCCTCACCACATGCCCCAAATATTCATTTCCTGTCTTTTATTGTTCTTAAAATTTCCATGTTTTTATTCAATCTTTTTATTCAATCAACTACTAAATTGGTGACGCTATCTACTGAGAACATTGATTGATTGGTTAAGTTCCCAGGATTATCAACCTGGCCTTTAAGGTCTCTCAGTGGTGCATTCATTGCTGTTGTAATCAAATCCATCTACCTTGCTGCTGGTCATCCTCTTCTCTTTCCTTCAACTTTTCTCAGCATTATGGACTTCTCAAGATGAGGGTTTTTTTGAAATTGTTTATATTCCTCTTTGATTGACTATAATATAAAATTATCACTTTGTTTTAATGGAAAATGCTTGTCAAAGTAGTTTGGAAGTGAGTGCTGCATGAGCATGAGTCCAAGAGCATGAATATTTGCATGAGTCCGAGAGAGAGAGAAAACTTAGGTTCAGCAAATCTTCAATCTCTTTTACACAATAGGTGTAAAAAATCCAAGTGGATGTCTATATCACTTACAGTTGCTACATCAGCACTGGGCACAAGGGCTGAGTGCCCCTAGCAGCCACTCCCTGTCACTGCCACTTCTCTCATTGAATCTCCCCCACCCCCACCCGCAACACCCGTGCACTTATTATGGAAGGACCGAAGGACTTCTCCCCATTTCTTTTTCCACACTCTGTCCCTCCTTTTCCCCATTTGCATGTGAGGTAGAGAGATGGTTGTGCTGAGGCCAGCCTTTTCGACACATGTGGCCTTTGACCTTGTGTCAAGCAGCAGCACAGCTGGTGGGCTCATTGGAAGGGGTGGTGGGCAGTGGCCCTTGAGCTCAGCAGCAGGGGCCTTGCTAAGTCCTTAAAAGATGTGGGACCTGAGTTGTACATTTTGATAATTAAACTCAGTCATGACCTTCTAAGAATAATTAGGCTTTTTAAAAAAGTATCTTTTTTTACCTGCTGGGCTCACAAAGAAGATGGAACCCAGCTGCTGGACTCTGTGGAGGCCACCATTTAACTATATGGGGCAACTATAACCCCTGCTAACTTGGCAAAGAGGCACCTTTTAACGTGGTGATTCTCTTTATTTAGCAGGGGGTGAGTAACTGGCCATATCCATCCCCAGCACAGTACCTCCAGTGACTGTTGCTGGTGTCTATCTTATGTTTCTTTTTAGATTGTGAGTCCTTTGGGGCAGGGATCCATCTTGTTTATTTATTATTTCTCTGTGTAAACTGCCCTGAGCCATTTTTGGCAGGGTGGTATAGAAGTCGAATAAATAAATAAATAAATAAATATGCCCCCATTTAATTATACTTCAGATAAACATGAAGCCTAATAAATTGAAGTTGTTCTATAGCACGCCTGCACAACATCAGCCTTCTAGCAGTTGTTGGACTATAACGTCCATAATCCCTGACTATTGGCCACTGTGATTGGGGATTATGGGGGTTGTAGTTCAATAACTGCTGGGTGGCCAAGGTTATGCAGCCCTGTTCTATAGGGTATTATAATAGTCCTTAAACATTAGAAATTGCTATCATCACCATTCAGTGTTGACTGGCTTTAATTTGGTGTACTTTTTCTTATGAGCATGTACTGCTTCATCTTGCCTTCTTATTCTAGAGTGCCTTCTCTCTATTTTTCCTCTCCATTCACGTTCCTGACATTTATAGAGTTCACAGATAGGAAAGGCAGACAGCCACAAATGAGAACACCATGCTGCTTCATAATCAGAAGCAAAGGGTGGCTTGAGCAGTGTCTGATATGGGCTATATGTCTTCCTTTTCACCTTAGGTGAAAAATGCTATTACTGTAGACTTTGTAAAGCCACAGGATCTAGAGTTCCCCATTAAAATGAGCAATCAATTAATATACCAAGGAATAGTAATCAATCAAAACAATCTTCTTTTGTTTCATATAGAGTTCATGAATTAATCTTTTTTATTTCAGTTACATTTGCCTTTATTCGGTACTTAAAAGTCATTACCTAAATACTATAATGAGCTCATTTCCAGCTACAAAGGTATTTATATTTTGGATGAGGACCAATATTCTATTTGTTTAATATAAATGAAAAATAGTACAATGTTTTATGGTCATTCTTTATTAGAAGCATAGTACTCTGTATTCTTGTGAAAGTGCTTACATTATAAATATCACTTGTGAATTTTATTTCTTTAACTTTATATTGACTTTGAAGAGGAGTTTCACATTGTCTGTGACCTTTACTTCCTCTAGCAGTAAGTTAGAGATTGAAATCAGTAAATCATAGGAATGGATCTGGTCTGGTGGATATGATTAAAAATGGACTTCATTTCCCTTTTTCCTCTGTGGCTGTGGTCACAAAGAAATGTCAGTTGGAAAAAGATGTGGAATATTTTCTTTTCTAAGGGTGTAGTCTCGATGCTAGTAACAACGAAGTGGCCCCCAAGCAGCAATTTTCAGGGTGTACTAATGATGACCTTATTTGAAGTGCAGGGACATTATTGTGAATTCAAGCTACATTTGTTGAAAGGAATCAATGATAGCTTGTATTCCTGGAGTTCACGATATCATTTATGCCCTATCTATACTAGTGCTGATTTGCAACTGAGGATGTATGAGCAACCAATGCAATGAGGCTTATTCGATATCCAGCTCTCATTCAATATATTCTAGTCCAGGGGTCGGCAACGTTTCAGAAGTGTTGTGCCAAGCTTTCATTTATTCGTGGTTTCACATGCTGTTAAGGACAGGGGTGGCTCCCTCATGAGGCAAACTGAGGCAATTGTCTTTGAGGGCCCTTTTTGGAGATGGCAGAATGTGCCCCACTGCCCCCATATCTCACGTCCAGGTTATTGGTGTGCAGGAGGGACTTGGGGAGACAGCGCTGTTGCTGTCAGCTCCCACCCCCTTGGCCTTGCCCCAACCCCCCCGGGCTTGGACACCACTCTCTGTGTACTTGGTGGGAGTCTGACTGGACTGACGGGAGAGAGAGAGAAAGAGAGAGAGAGCGCAATCCTCATGGTGAGATGGGCTACTGGAAGTAGCAAAGAGTTGATTAGTTTCGGAGTCCAGTAGCTCACCTCAATGATCAGTTTCTCTTTCTCTCTCTCTCTTTTATGTCTCCCCTCACCCTGCCATTCTCCAACAGGCTTGTGTGCTTGTTTGCTCCATTTGGGGAGCAAAGTAGAAGCATACAAACCGACTGAGCGGAAAGTAAGGTCGGGAGAAGAGAAAGAGAAACAAAGAAAGCCAGCTAGGAAAAGTGCAGCAACAAAAGCTGCCTCTTCCTGCTGGAAGCTCTTTCTTGCCTCCCTCTCAGCTGTTGCTGCCTCCCCAACTGCTACCTTACATTCTGGGCGGTGGGGAAGTACGAATATGAATACGACAATGTTTATATACCTCTTTTTAACAAAAGTTAGAAACCAGGATGAGCTGTGCAATGAAGGAGGTGGGGATGGGGACAATACGTTTATTTCCCCTGCACCTTGTGACCTGGCCACACTCCTGATGCTGACATCAGAGAATGTGGCCAGTATCATGGGTGTGACCAGGCCAAAAGGTGGGGGGAAGGAGAGAATTGGATAGTGAGGAGTGAAAAAGCGGCAGCGGCAGCAATGAGTGAGGTGAGGTGACACCGGCAGGGTGGGGGCCAAATCCCCACACTTGCTGCCCCATGGTACAGGCACATCTCACCTTGTTTCATGGACAAGCTGCCCCTGTACTCCTCCTAAATGATCAGGTTCAGGTTTGGGAGTACTTCTGGACCCATATGGCGAGTACTTCTGGACCCATATTCAGCCCCTGGTGGCGCAGTGGTAAAACTGCCGCCCTGTAACCAGAAGGTTACAAGTTCGATCCTGACCAGGGGCTCAAGGTTGACTCAGCCTTCCATCCTTCCGAGGTTGGTAAAATGAGTACCCAGAATGTTGGGGGCAATATGCTAAATCATTGTAAACCGCTTAGAGAGCTTCGGCTATAGAGCGGTATATAAATGTAAGTGCTATTGCTATTGCTATATCTCTCTCCCTCCCGCCCTCCCTCTCCCTCTCTCTCTCTCATATTTCTCTCTCTCTCTCTCATATTTCTCAGATTGAGGCTGCAGACAGAAGTGCTTTCTCTATTAGGCAAGGCAAGGGTGGCAAGACAATCACTACCTTCTTCCAGAGACAATAAGCTCAGTCAAGCGAGCTGCAGCAGATTAAAGCCTTTGTCTCAGAGCTAGCTCATGTGAGGGAAAGAAAATGCCGAGTCATCCCTGCTGAGCTGCCTTAGTGGGCTTCTCATAAAATCTTTCTATACTTCCAGTAGATTTAAAATGCTGCCACCAAGTATCCTAAAAGCTTGTAGAGAACCAGATCAGTGGATTGGGTACTTTAATCCAAGGTCCCTCTGTAACTGGGTATTGGGCAAATAAATATATATATATATATATATAACCTTCCACATGTATGCTTACACGGGATGAGAAAAAAAACCTGATAGCTGCTGAGCGCTTGAGGACGCTTTTTCATCAGAGAAATCCCCCTTCCGCCCCTGCTTTTCCAGAGTTAAAAACCAACTTTGAGAGACTTGTAAAAAGAAAAGAACAACAAACAACAACAACAACCCAACACCCAGTTTTATTCGATTACTACAGACTATTTCCGTCTGAGGCTTCCAGCTTTCTTAGATACACTAAAAAAACTTAGTAGTTACAAAAATAGGTTGTCTTAGGCACACTTAAATGTTTATAGAGCCTTTTGCAATGGCCTAAGTAGGGTGGGCATAGAGTAGTGTTCCTTATTTAAATTACATTACAGGTAACAATAATAGAACAGTGTCAGGAATATGCAAAAGCACACACATACAAAGAAATATAAGTTCCTAATTCACAGTCGGACTAAACAAACTGTTCCCTATGCTGAATTACCCTTTCCTTGAACTCACCCAATTCCTGATGAGACTCAAGCTTCCTCAATCCTTTCTTTTAAGGATCTATAGAGTTATTCCATGAGAGGAACCTTCATGCTGGCTTTGACCATAAGGGAGCAAGACTTCATTGCCCCTCACTAAACCGTTCCACACACGCTTCTCTCCAACAAAGATCACCATTCTTGTTACCAGAATTCCCAGCAATTACTCTCTGTTAGTCCCATGTGGTCCCACCCACATAGTGTACTGATTGGCTGCCCTGGAGTTCACCAGCATGTCAGTCAAGACAAGGGTTCACTCCCTGTTAACTGTTTAGGGAGAGGAGAGGCTGATCACTACAGGAGCCAAACTCAGGGAAATGCTTAAATAGTGCCAACAGAGCCTGTTGAATCCTCAGGTCACCTGATTTTTCCTTTGCTAGATGCCTGCAGTTTCCCTTTTGGCCACTCTCAGGGGGCACTGTGTAGCAGCAAGACTCAGGTCAGCCAGTCTCTCTCCCAGCAAACTGTCATTGGGCCAATTCACATGAATGTGGCCCCACATGAGGCCTCCTAAATGTGTTAACCTGCATTTGAAGAGTATTTTGCAGAGTATGTAAAAGGGCAATTCAGATTATCATCCCTTACATGCAAGTGAAGGGCGAGCTGAGAACATGTTGGCATGTCTTTGAGTGACATCAGGGTGGGCGTGTTCTTGGTGTAGCCCTGATGTTAATCTGTGTAGGGGGTGGTGAGGCCACATTAATTTGAACCGTCCCTTGGTAAAACAGAGTAAGGTGCCGAGTCTTCTGCCAGAATTCTCAGTTCAAGATTCTTAGCAGCTTACACTTACAAGAGTGGTGGTGTCTATTTGGACAAGGATTTTATTACAACCCCCACCCCCAATATTCTAACAGTGTTTATATGGAAGATATTAGTAATCCGTTAAAGAAGGATGATATGATGCTCAGTGGTGAGAGCGAGAGAGTGTAAAGAGTCATGATTACAGGTTAGCTGGGGATAAGTATGCAATAATTGGACTCCACTGTTTTTGCAGGGTCTATGGAGGAGGTGTCCAGCAATTCCTCTTGCAGTATTAGATTGGATCAGTTTCAATCTGTGACTCCTGAGGATGTGGACAAGCTGCTTGGGGCGGTGAGGCCTACCACCTGCTCTCTGGATCCTTGCCCGACGGCTGCTTCTGTCTAGCAGGGAGATTGTTGGAGATGGCCTAGTTAATATCATAAACTGAGGGAGGGTAGGGTGCCCCCTTGTTCGAAGGAGGGATTGCTTAGACCACTCCTAAAGAAGCCTTCTTTGGATCCCTTAGTGATGTACAGTTACAGGCCAATCTCCAATCTCCCTTGGTTGGGCAAGGTGATTGAGAGGGTGGTGGCCGACCAGCTCCAGGCAGTCTTGGAGGAAACTGATTATCTAGATCCATTTCAAACTGGCTTTAGGGCTGGCTATGGGGTTGAGACAGCCTTGGTCGGCCTGATGGATGACCTTTACCGGGGAATCGACAGAGGGAGTGTGACTCTGCTGGTTCTTCTGGATCTCTCGGCGGCGTTCGATACCATCAACCATGGTATCCTTCTGGATTGCCTGGGGGAATTGGGGATAGGGGGCACTACTTTGCAGTTGTTCCCCTCATATCTCTCAGGTAGATTCCAGATGGTGGAGCTTGGTGACAGTTGCTCCTCAAAACGGGAGCTGTTATATGGAGTCCCCCAGGGCTCCATTCTGTCACCAATGCTTTTTAATATCTACATGAAACCGCTGGGTGAGGTCATCAGGAGATTTGGTGCTGGGTGCTATCAGTATGCTGATGACACCCAAATCTACTTTTCCTTTTCATCTTCAGGAAATGGCACTCATTCTCTAAATGCCTGCCTACAGGCAGTAATGGGCTGGATGAGGGAGAACAAATTGAAGCTGAATCCAAGCAAGACGGAGGTGCTCATTGTGGGGGCTCAGAATCTGAGGGATGAGTTAGATCTCTGTGCTGGATGGGGTTACACTCCCCCAGAAGGAGCAGGTGCGCCGCTTGGGAGTACTCCTGGACCCAGGCCTCACCCTGGTATCTCAAGTGGAGGCCATGGCCAGGAGTGCTTTCTATCAGCTTCGGCTGATTTGACAGCTGCACCCATTCCTTGAAGAGGATGACCTCAAAACAGTGGTGCATCAGCTGGTAACCTTCCAGCTTGACTACTGCAATGTGCTCTATGTGGGGCTGCCTTTGTATGTAGTTCAGAAACTTCAGTTAGTTCAGAATGCGGCAGCCAGGTTGGTCTCTGGGGCAACCCGGAGAGACCATATTATGCCTGTTTTGAAACAGCTACACTGGCTGCCGATATGTTTCCGGGCTAAATACAAAGTGCTGGTTATTACCTTTAAAGCCCTGAATGGCTTAGGTCCGAGTTATCTAAGAGAGCGCCTTCTTTTACATGATCCCCACCGCACGTTAAGTCATCTGAGGAGGTCCATCTCCAGTTGCCACCAGTTTGTCTGGTGGTGACGCAGAGGCAGGCCTTCTCTGTAGCTGCTCCTGGGCTATGGAATGCACTCTTGGCAGAAATTCCTAATTTGAGATCATTGCTGTCCTTCAGGAGAGCCCTTAAAACGTACTTATTTGGCTTGACCTTCCAGAGTTTTAAATGATTAATTGTTTTAAACTGTTTTAAACTGTTGCCCTGATTTTCAGGGCTTTTAGCTATTGGTTTTATTGTGTTTTAATAGTTTGATTTTAATTGTTAATTTGTTTTAATTGTTTTTATCATGTTGTGAACCGCCTTGAGCCATTTTGGAAGGGTGGTATATAAATCTAATAAATAAATACATAAATAATCTTTAGCATGTTTATTTTATTATTCTTGCTTTTAATTTTTCAAGGTTACAATGTAAGTAAGTTATTTTCTGTTTTGGTAGTGAACAGAGGAGCCCTTCTCCATCAAATCATAGATAAATAGAGCCCAAGGATCCCTCTTAGTGCTGTGATTTTATCTCCGTACCAGTCACACCTAGCAGTTCTCACTGAGAAAATATCACAAATACTTTTCTCTTGAACAAAGAGTAGAACAACATAGACCACACAAATAACAAATTCATAAGTCTCTGCTCTACTTTTGCACTGGGGAGTTGGGCTTGAATGGGATATGTTCTGAGAGCTTTTTTGTCTCTTTGTGTTAGAAATGCTGTTTAATTCCCTTGTGCCCTTCCAATATATTAAAGCTTTTTTGATATTTGCGTATCTAAGTATAGTCAGAGGCTGAGAGCATAGACGTGTACTATAATGTGTTTTCCCTAGCTAACAGAGGCAAACGTCTATGGAAGGGGGAGATTTTGTAAAGGAGGAATACTTCACCTGTTATAAAGAAAGAAGGTAGAAAGTATTTTTACATCAAAATGGTAGAGCATTATCATGTATTATTTAAAAAAAGATATGTAGTCAATTCCAAATACTTTTGGATCATCTGGTTTTAAAAAGTAATAATTTAAATTGCAACAGAGAAGATTTGTGAGGTCACAGCCCACATCGACTTCTGCTTGTGTTTTCCTTAAAGAGGATATTCAGTAAGTAACTTTTGGCTTGAAGCTTCTAGCCACCTTCTAGAGAAGGGATGAGATACTGATACTGAAAAAACACCAAGAGCCATTCCACCTCTTTAGGCCTGTACATTCATTTGTAACCCAGAATGTCATGCCTATGCTTCAAAGTGTAGTCTACCCAGTCCAGAGCATGCATATTTTGATTATATGGTTGTTTACTTTTTATTAGTTAATGATATTTTATAGTGCACTTGATTTTAAGAACATAAGAACAGCCCTGCTGGATCAGGCCAAAGGCCCATCTAGTCCAGCATCCTGTTTCACACAGTGGCCCACCAGATTTTATTTGTATGTTCAGGAGTTCCAGCATTGCTCTTCAAAGTCTTGCCTAACTGCTAGTGTTGCTGTGCTATGTGTCTAGACATATTTCTGGTGGAAGGGATAGATCAAAGAAGTTAGAACATCCTAGCGTAGACCTCTCTGATTGGTGTCTGTGATAGCTGGGCATCTTTAGGCTTGCCTAGAGGTTCCATACATCCTCAATGGACTGGTGTGAACAAAAACAACCAAGGCTGGAAGATTCTTTATCTCAGGTCTTAAAAACACTACAGTGCATATTGGGCTAGGTCTAACCATTGGCATCCACTGTGATGCTCTGCACTATGCCATTATTGTTGTTGTTAAAAATATTTATATACTGCTTTTTAACAACAACCACAAAATGCTCTCAAAGATGGTCTGCCTTGGTAAAAGGCAGCTTCCTCTTGTGTCTAGTGCTAGCAATGTTGATGGTATGGATATGAGCTTAATCTCTGTGACATTGTAATAAATGGCAAGGTGCCAAAGATGTTTAATGATGGACTATTGAAATTGCCTCATAAAGTTATCCAGTTATATCTTACATATATGTAACATATAAAGGGTATAAAGGGTTAGAGGATAAAGGATGTAACTGCACATTACTTCTCCAAACCATGTTCCTAAAACTAGGGGTGTATGAGCCAGCTTAATTAGAGCCAGCATGGCTCAATGGGTTTGGGGTTGAACCGGAACGGCCTTGGCTGGTCCGAGTTTGAACCGAGCCAGCTGGGAACTCTCCTGGTAAAGTGGAATCTGGTGAGGATTCGCCTTTGCCAGTAAGGGGGGCAGGGGGATGTCCTTAAAGATAGAGTGGTCAGTAGGGGAGTAAGAAAGTACAAGCCACTGGTAGCCGTGGTGGTGGTGGGGTGCTCTTCACATGCAAATGGCCTCTGTGCATGTGTGGAGGCCATTTTAGTGACCTCCATGCCTGCGCAAGGGCCCGAACTGGGGGAGGCTGGTGAAGTGGGCGGGGAGCTGCCGCCACCCCCCAGCTGCTGCTGCTGTAGCTGCCAGCAGTGGTTCTCATGAGTACTTGCTTACTCCCTTCCCGCCTGCTCTATCTTTAGGGATGCCCACCTGCCCCTCCATCCTTACTGGTAAAGGGGAATCCTCACCGGATTCCCCTTTACCAGTAGAGCTCTGGGCCCTTTTAAGCTGGCTCGCTTCAAACTTGAAACTGGGTCCAGCTCGACAGTGCACAAAACCGGACTGGGGTGGCTTGAATCTGGTTCGGATTTGAGCTGAACCAGCAAAACTGGCTTTGTGCACATCTCTACAGTTGTCCACATTCCTAAAAGTACATTTGTTGAGGTAATGTGAATTGGTAAGTAAAAATTAGTGGATATGAAGAGGAAGTACTTAACCTTTCCCTTGGCCTTTCTTATAATTGTTTCCTCGCAGCTAGTTTTCCTCCAGAAAGTTTTACTCACCTGGTTTTTTGTTTGCATCTCCTCCGGAATGGAGGGTGTGCATTCACATATCGGCCAAATTTACCCCTAAGTAGAACTATCGGGGAGCACTTCACACACAATTCAGGTTTTCCATTGTGCATTATAGTGTAGCTCGATTTATATCCAGGGTAAAAAAATCCACTTTTTGCAACTTTGAACTTGCAGTAAAGCCTCACAGTAAACCCACAGTAAAGTCTGCTGTCTGGGAAAATCCCAGCTAGGCTTACTTCTAGTTTCAAAGCCTAGCTGGAAAAAAATGGTCTAGAAGCAGCTGGTTGAGAGGACATTGGAGAATGGAGAAAGGGTTAAATTACCCCTCCTGGCAATTCTGCCTGACAAATGTACTCGTGTTATGAAACACCTCTGTACTCGTGTTATGAAACAAACATGAGTTTGGGAATGCTGTATTTTCCTCATATTTTTCCCCTGAGGTTACTAATCAGTTCTTGCCAATAAGAACTGGGAGCCCACAGAAAAGCAGTGCTAGCAACAAGACATGGGCACAGGTGGCCCTTCACCAAGAGTGCCCCTGGTCTGAGGAGGTTTCCCTTTTCTGTTTCTAATTCTGTTCAGTTGAAGTTGAGGGCCGAAGTTCCCGCCAAAAAATGAGCTCAGATAGGAAGGTATGGATGGGGGGCAAACAGTTAATTTGGCTGAACCAGAGATAGGGAACACTAATTCATTGCTAAGTACTCACCTTACTGCCAACCTGGCCAAAGAGCAAGGGGGCTGTGGTTGAGCAGTCCCCTGGCGGCCTTGGGAGGGCTTCCAATTTCACAGTGGCCAGGTGTGGGGAATGGGCCCCCTGCCCTCCCTCTCCTGGGATACACACTTGGCCATTGTGGTTACAGGCAGTGGCCCCAGTACAATGGCAGACACTGGGGAAATTTTGTCCAGGATGCCCTGGTGTCCATGGAGTTGCCTAATCCAAACCGGGCTTCAGGTGGGGCTATCTGATTGCACAGTCCTCCTGTCAGTCTCGTCTTGGACAGGCCCTTTCTCCCCAGCTTGCTCCTCATTCCCTACTGGCATGATCCTCAGGTGAGCCAGGTTGTGACCTGGCCAAGCATCTTGTGGCAGGAAAGGGGTTATGGTGCTTGCCATTCAGAATGCTCTCCCATCTCTATGGGCTTGTTGATTAGTTCAAAGCTTTCCAGAGATTGCAGAGTGTGGCCGAATGCAGTCAGCTGCTTTGGTCACCTACTTTGTCATCGGGACCAATGGGAGTGTATATGGTAATGTGCTGAAGGCTTTCCAGGGTTAGGGTAGTGCGAGGAGCAGTGTGGGGGCTTCCGTGATTCCATCTGGGTCCCTGGACGCCAATGGCTGCTATGGTCTGTTTTTCTGGAACTGCAAACTAAAATTGTGTGGTGTGACTCTGGGCAAGTTGAAACAACAGAGCATGTACTCTTCCATTGCCCATTCTTTAGAGACATTCGTATCACCCTCATCCTTCCATTAATATGAGGTCAAGGGAGTGAGCACTCCCTTAACCTTGCTTTTTTTTTGCTCGTGTGGCAGCTGCGGCTGCTTGCAGCTGAGGCTGCGAGACTGCGGGGAGCCCGGGGAGGGGAGGGGGGATCCCCATGATGCACCATGCA
This sequence comes from Hemicordylus capensis, assembly GCF_027244095.1. Classification (NCBI taxonomy): domain Eukaryota; kingdom Metazoa; phylum Chordata; class Lepidosauria; order Squamata; family Cordylidae; genus Hemicordylus; species Hemicordylus capensis. Next base: position 97,801,470 of record NC_069657.1, read on the forward strand.
CTCACATGGTACATCATGGTATTTCTGGGGGCTGGGATGACACATCCTGGTCCCCGACCCTCCCTGAAGGGAATTGTCTGGGCATGCGGGGAGCGCGCCCAGCAACGCCAGTAGGATCGTCTGCGGGGAAGGTAAGTAGAACCCACCTTCCTTGCAGCCCACGCTGGAGCCCTTCTCATGGATCGTGAGAAGAGGCTCTAATTCTATCCATTTTAACTGCAGTTTTAGCTCACCATAATTTATCAGTGGCTGTATAACAGTGTAAAGCTTTTAGTCTCTATTCTCACAGCACCGGATATAGCCTGTTTTAATGCCATTTTAATGCTGATTTAATGTAACCTACTTTATGCTGGTCAAAGGCTGTAATAAAGATTGATTTGAGATTGTGTGGGGGCTGCACTGCAGCATTCAGACGTAAAACTGATTGTCTGCTCAGTGCACCCAGGAGTCCTGGCTAATCTCCGGAAAAGTGGTCATGAGAACATGGACCAGATGTATAAGGAAGAACAGGAGAAGGGAAGAAAAAGGAAAGAGGGAAGAAGGAATGGAAGGTGATGGAATGGGAAGAAAGCTGTTGTTGGCCAATAGGGCAAGCAGCCAAATGAGATGTTAGGTTACAGTGGCTGTTCCTTGGTGACAATATAGTTGTAATCAAAGCATTCCAGAAAGGCATCCAATTTGCCATTACCTTTATGTAAATTACTCATTTTTATAAACTATACCCATGGGATGCCAATTCTAGGAGTTTTGCTATCCAGTGATCAATACTGGATAGAGAGTTGGATTTTCAAGTCTGTAAAATCAGCAACTAAGTTTGTTCATTAAATCCAAGGTACATGCATCTTCTTTAGGGCACACAGACTTCAAGTAGTAAGTGAATAAAGAAAATTTATAAAATACAAAGTTTGAGAACTCTTTCTCAGATCGACATCACCCCAACCAGAAATTGCATATGTATGTGTGTAAAAGCCTCCTGTTGACCTTTCTGTGCCTTTACTTCTTTTTGTAAAATGTTACAATGGGGGCCCCATTTCAGATGGTAGGTGGACTCTTCATCACAGTCCTGATGAAAGTGCTTCTTCAGAGCTGTACATTCTGGAAGGGGAGGTTGCAGGATGCAGATCAGGCAGTGAGCACTCTCTCGCGATCAGGCTCGAGGGAGAGCAGGGAGAAAGGCTGCTTGCACTTACTTCCCCACAGATGATCTCTCTTCTCTCCCTGGATGGGCACATCACCCATCCACACGATTGCCAGCAATGCAGAAGGTTGGGGACCAGGATGCTCCATCCTAGGTCCCAGAACTCCCATAATGCACTGCACAATCACACGGTGCATTATACGGGCGGAGCCACCATTGGGCGAATGGGTTCAAAGAACCCGGGCAGTGCCCAAGCAGGGGCTACGCCGCGTGACCCCAACACTCCTCCCACGTCTGATGTTAGATGGGGGGTGCTGGTTTAGCTCCCGAGGGGGGCCCGTGGGGCCTCTGTTCGAGAGTTAAATGGCCGCTATGTTGGTGGCGCGGCCAGGAGCAGCTCTTCCCTGCCTTTTTAAAAAAAATTACTTTTTATTCAATTTTTCACAACATAAGATACACACACGGATACACAAAAAGGAAAAAAAAGGAAAAAAGGGGGAAAAACACAAACAAAACAAGCAAAAAAACAAAAAATCATGAGGTCTTCCATCTCATCATTAGAACAAGTATCAGTTACAATACCCAAGTCTTGTCTGTAATTTAATCGTTCTCCCCCCAATAAATCGTACAAAAGTCAGCTCTAGGGCATTTAAAAAACATTTTTGTTACCACTCAAAAGCCTGATGGAAATCCATTTTATAATATGTTTTTAGGTAAATAAGAAGAGGGTCCAACTCCCTTTTAAATACTTCAAATTTATTTCTTAATAATGCTGTTAGCTTTGCCATTTCTGCCAACTCTAACACTTTAACTATCCAATCCTCTTTACTCAGGCAATGGATGTCTTTCCATTTGTATGCAAATGTCAATCTTGCTGCTGCTGTCAGATACATAAAGAGGGTCCAGTATTTCCTAGGCAATGAACTGTTATCAATACCTAATAGTAATGTTTCTGGGCTCTTAGGGAAAGTCATTTTAAACACTTTCTTAAGCTCATTGTATATTACATCCCAAAAGCCTTTAGACTTATTACAAGTCCACCATAAATGTATATAGGAACCCTCCTCTTTTTTACACTTCCAACATTTCTTTGACATGTTCTTGTAAATTAAAGCCAACTTCTTAGGAGTTAAATGCTATCTGTACATCATTTTAAGATTGTTTTCCTTTAAATTAGAACAGGCAGTGTATTTCATGTCTTCTATCCATAGTTTTCCCCATTTCTCCAAGTCTATATTGTAACCAAAATCCTGAGCCCATTTAATCATTGAAGTTTTCACTACTTCCGTTCTTGTATCTTCCAATAATAACAGATTGTACCTCCTAGAAACTAGTTTGTCTTTCTTGTCACACAACTGTTATTCAAATTCTGACTTTGACTGATTAAAACCCTTTTTGCAATCTTGCTTGAATAAGACGCTAATCTGGTCATACTGAAACCAAGAAATATTCCAATCCTGCATAAGATCTAGTTTTTTAAGTTCGTATTTTACACCTTGGGGAACAAGCAGTTGTCGATACGTAGGCCATGTCTGTTGCATATTTTTCTGTTTTCTAGAAGTAACTTCCAGTGGAGATACCCAAAGTGGAACTTTTGGTTCTAACACAAGTTTGTTTCTCATCCATACCATATATAAGCTTTTTCTAACATAGTGATTTAAGAAGTCTTTATTTACTTTTACCTTATCATAAAATAGATATGCATGCCAACCATATCTTATATCGAATCCTTCCAAATCTAACAGTCTTGGATTTTTTAATGTAATCCATTCTTTCATCCAGTTTAGGCATATTGCTTCAAAATATAACTTAAAATTAGGTAACGCAAACCCTCCTCTCTTCCTGTCATCCGTTAGGTTTTAAAAATTTATTCTTGGTTTTTTGCCCTACCAAATAAAGTTCTTTACGTCTTTATGCCATTGATCAAAAATTGACATTATATTTATTATTGGTATTGTCTGGAAGAAATATAACATTTTAGGAAGAACATTCATTTTGATAATAGAAATTCTTCCACTTAACGATAAATTCAATCTATTCCATCTACATAAGTCTATCTTTATTTCCTTCCAGATTTTAATATTATTATTTTGAAACAATAAGGCATTATTTGTTGTAAGCATAACTCCTAAGTATTTTACCTTTCCCCCCACATTGAAACTAGATCTCAAGACAAACTTTTCAATATCTTTTGTTCTTATCTTTAATTAATACCTTTGTCTTATCCTTATTTATATAGAACCCTGCCAATTTCCCATATGATTCTAATATCTCCAATAATGTATCAATGGACTCTAAAGGATCTTGTAAAAACAACACTATATCGTCTGCAAAGGCTCTTAATTTGTATCTTTGTGTCCCTATTGACAATCCTTGTATTTTGGTCTCTTCCCTTATCATCCTGCACATAATTTCCAAGACCAATATAAATAATAATGGAGACGGGGCAACCTTGTCTAGTACCTTTTTGAATACTAAAATAATCTGTAAGTTCTCCATTAACCTTAAGGTTTGCTTTTTGTTCAGAGTATATGGACCCAATCACCCGTATATAATTAGCTCCAAACTCTACAATTTCCAGGGTTTTCAACATAAATTGCCAGGAGATGTTATCGCAAGCTTTCTCTGCGTCCAAAAATAACATAGCCAGTTGTTTATCATTATGCCTTTCGTAATATTCTAATACATTTAAAACAGTTCACACATTGTCCTTTATTTGCCTTATTGGTTGAAAGCCAGGCTGATCTTCATTGAATTGACTCTACCAAGACCCCCCTCCATCTTTTAGCAAGTATAGAAGCAAATAATTTATAATCATTATTAAGTAAGGAGATTGGTCTGTAATTTTTAACCAGAGTTTGATCTTGGCCAGGTTTTGGTATTAATGTAATAGTCGCCTGCCTCCATGAATCAGGAAACCAACCCTTCATCATAATTTCATTCATTGTCCATTGTAATGGTTGAGACAATACTTTACTAAAAGCTTTGTAATATATAATAGAGAGCCCATCTGGTCCTGGCGATTCCCCCCCCCCCTTTGCTCACTTAATAGCATCCTTAACTTCTTCGCTGGAAATTGGAAGATTCAATATTTCCCGTTGTTTAGGGTTTAATTTTGGTAAATTCCTTAATTGTAAGAATTGTTCTACTTTATTTATATCAACCTTTCTTTTTTGATAAAACTCCTTATAATATTTATAAAATTCTCTTTTAATTACTGACTGTTGATTAATAATACCACTGGACGTACTCAGACTCATTATATAATTCTTTTGCTGTTCAACTCTTAATTTCCAGGTCAGATATTTACCTGGTTTATTTGCCTGTTCAAAAGATTTCTGTTTTAGACATTTTAAATTTCTTTCCATCTCCTCCACCGTCAACATGGAATATTTCTGTTTTAATACCTTTAATTGTTGTATTAAAGTTTGGTCACCTTTCCCCCCAATTACTTCCCCTTCCAAGTCCTTAATTTGAATCTGGGTTAGGTCCTTGTTCTCTTTTTTCTTTTCCCCCCGGTATGCATTTTGTTGAATAAAGAAACCCTTCATCACCGCCTTACTTGCGTCCCATACTGTCTTCATTTGTAGATCGTCCTTTAGGTTTATCTGAAAATATTTAAGTTTTTGTAAACCTAATTTCACAATTTTAGAGTGATTCAAAAGGGACTTGTTTAATTTCCATTGATAATTTTTCTTTATTCCAATTTTCCACTTTAATTCTATAGGATTATGGTCAGAAAATATCCTTGGCAATATATCAATATCTTTGATTGTTATCAACACATCTGCATTAGCCCAGATCATATCTATTCTCGTGTGCGTTTTATGTATATCTGAAAAGAAAGTAAACTCCTTAGCATCTGTATTTTTAATTCTCCATATATCATGTAAACCAAAGTGCTCAACCATATTAAAAAAGGCTTTTGGTAATTTCCCATCATATTTTTCAAGTCTATTGAATCTCTATCAGCCTGCGTTGAGACAACTCCATTAAAGTCTTCTATTAATATAATCCGTTGCCTATCTGTCTCTGTTAGTTGCTTTTCCAATTTTCTATAGAAGTCTGCTTTTGCCTCATTAGGGGCATATATGCCCACTACTGTATATTTTAAGTCTCCAACCTTTATTTCTACTATCAAAACTCTTCCATAATCATCTTTATATATAAGTTTTGGCTTTAAAAAGTCTTTTATATAAAAAGGCCTTTTTTCTTAATATCTAATGTTTCAAATTTCTGGCCAAGTGTTTTATTTTGTAGGTATTTTCTATCTCTCCTTCTTATATGCACTTCCTGTAAGCAAATCAAGTCTAATTTTATTTTCTTTAGATCATGGAATTTTTTTTGGCGTGTTGTTTTTATATTTAAACCATTTACATTTAAGGAAAATAATTTTATTTCCATACTATTTATTTGTTTTGCTAATCCCCCCCCCCCCTATTTATTGCCTTCTGTCTTTTGGAGATCCCCTGAGACCTGAAGATCGTTCCTGTACCTGCGGAGAAATTGTTTTATTTTAGAGTCTTCGGTTAATCTATATTTCTTATTTTTATAGATAAAGGCAATCCCTTGAGGGAACTCCCATCTAAAGGGGATTTTATTTTGTTTTAAAGTATCAGTCAAATCCCTGTAGTCTTCTCGTTTCCTAAGAAGTCTCCTTGGGATTTCTTTCATCACCATAATTGTTTGTCCATTAATTTCCCATTTATTTTGAAAATGGGCTTGCATAATACAGTCTCGGGTAGATTTTTAATTAAGTTGAATTATGCAGTCGCTAGGCACTTTGTGGGTGGCTGCAAAAGTGGCATTTACTCTAAAGGCATCTTCAATAAGTCCTTCCATATTAAGTAGATCTATCTGCAAAAGTTTGGCTAATTCATTTGTCAGCAAATCTGCTCAATTTTGAGTTGTGCTTTCTGGAATTCCCCTTATTCTAAGCATTTTCCCCCTCTGCACCAGTTGCAACATTGCAAGTTGATCAGCTAACTCTTCATTGTCCTTTTTCAACTCCGTTATCTCCTGAACTGCAGCATCTACTTTTTTGGAAATTTGTTTAGTATCCTCCACTATCATTTTATTTATTTCTTCCAAGTTGTTACATTTATTTGAGTTGTCTATAATCCCTTGTTCCATCACTTGTACCTCCTTATTCAACTGCAACATATCTTGCTTTAAGACCTGTGAAGCTGCTTTTATCTGTTGTATGTCCTCTTTAAGAGTTTGCATATCATAGACCATAGATTGTACCACTTCGTTATTTGTGTCTAATTTACTATTACTATTAATGGTTTGAAGTAACTCCCATATTTCACCAGTGGACCTATCCATTTGGGGAATCGTTCCCACTGATAGTTTTCTGGCCATGTAAGTTTGTGGTCCAGTTGGAGTATTCTTATTCTTAGATATTCTAATATACTAACCATAACCTACAGTAACATATTGGATAGGGATGTGCATGGAACCATGGAGGCATGGTCCGACACTGGGGGGAGTGTGTCTTTAAGGGGAGGGATAGCACTTACTCCCCCCCCCGCTCTTCCCCCTCAGGCGGTGGACTTTCTTAAAACGTTCTTGGGGCAGCAGAGTTCCTCCCTGCTGCTCCTGCCCCCATCGTTGTCTTTAAAGTTGGCAAGCCGAAAAAGCTGGAGCCATGCATGCACCCTTCGCGGCGTGCGCCGCATATGTCACAATGATGTATGCGGCGCACGCGCCAGTGGCGGCAATGAGTGTGCGCGCGCCGTGAAGGGTGCATGCGTGTCTCCAGCTTTTTCGGCTTGCTAACTTTAAAGACAACGACGGGGGCAGGAGCGGCAGGGAGGAACTCTGCTGCCCCAAGAACGTTTTAAGAAAGTGCAGCTCCAGAGGGGGAAGAGCGACGGGTGTGTGTGTAAGTGCTATCCCCCCTTAAAGACACACTCACCCACTGGATCGGCCGAATCCCGGACCGGTCCAGAGGCCTTTTGTATGGCCCCGGACCGGTCCGTGCACACTCCTAATATTGGATGTTTACAACAAAATTAACTCTTTAAACCAGGCATCCCCAAACTGCGGCCCTCCAGATGTTGCTGAACTACAACTTCCAGCAAACCCAGCCACAAAAAATTGTGTCTAGGGATGCTGGGAGTTGTAGTTCAGCAACATCTGGAGGGCCGCAGTTTGGGGATGCCTGCTTTAAACAATATGCACCTCCTATGACTACAAAAGGGAAAATGTAATTTCCACTTTAATTCCACTTCACCCTTTGACTCTTTTAATTCTTCTTCGCTCAAGGTGTATCCGTTTGTTCACTCTGTAAATATAGTCACAGGCTCCCGTCGACCCAAACTCGCATTTGTAGACTCACGTTGAAAGTCAACTATGCCCCAAAAGAAGGAGGGAGATATACTTCACACTCTTCAAAACACCCAGAAGTTCACCGTATTCACCTCAGTGATCCCTAGCATTGAATCTTTGCACTTAGGGAGTATTGTGAGCTAACAATATTTTAACTTGGGCTACTTTGAATAACTTTAGCAAGTTTTGGATTACTTTAGATTACTTTAGCAGATTTAATAACCATTTGAAAACACAAAGGCAGTGGTGGGCGTTAGTCATCCCTCTCTTCGAAACTTCTACAAAGTTTTGGCTCCTCTTCTCCTGTAGATGTGCTTATAAAGTTTTAATCTCTCTCCATGTGGGGCTGTGATATTTCAACCATACCTTGACATCCAAAGGCATCCAAAAAGGATTGTTTAAATAAGGTTCTATCTCGCAAGTTGTTGTTTTCCTTGTTCTTTTAGATGAGATTCTTAATAAATTCCTTTGTTAACTTGTTGGCGTTTGATAGAAGTTGCAATGCTTCCGAGCTTAGTTTCAGGGGTCACACCTTAGTTTTAGGGCTGCGCCTCATAACCCTGACACTCCCCCCGCGTCTGACGTTAGATGCGGGGTGCTGGTTTAGCTCCCGAGCGGGGCCCTCGGGGCACCCGTTTGAGAGTTAAATGGCCGCTATGTTCGTGGCGCACCTGGGAGCCTTTAGGCAGGGAAGATACGCTCCTGGCTGCACTGTGAACGCAGCGCCAGCCCAAGCCTAACTCCCAAAGGGGCCACATGGCCCCTTTGAGAGTTAAATGTCTGGCGCTGTGTTCGCAGGGAAGAGCTGCTCCTGGCTGTGCTGTGAATGCAGTGCAGCCCCAGTCTAGCTCCTGAAGGGGCTGCGCAGCCCCTTCAGGAGTTAAATGCCTGGCGCTGCGTTTGCAATGCCGGCCTGACTCCCAACTCCCGAATAGAGCTGTGGGGCTCTTTTCGGCACCTAGACCACGCCCCTCGCATCTGATGTCAGACGCGGGGGCGGGGAGAGCGGGGCCGCGGCTGCACACGGGCCGCTGGCAGTCAGGCTCCGCTCCTGGTTTCCTCCGACGCTGGCCAGGAGCCCTGCAATTTCCCAGCCCCAGCTGCGCTAGCTCTCTTAATCTCTTTTAAGAGGGTGGCTGGCTTGGAGTGTTTGCTGCTGAGACACTGCTGGGATAGGGCGCAATCCTGGCGGTTTTCACATGCTGGCAAGACCGGGCTTGGCTAAATTAGGCCAGTTTTGCCTGCGCATGAGAACAGCCTCACAGGTTTGGAGTGGAGAGCAAGATCATGAATCGGTTGTCTGGTAATATGAATCCACACCAGTTTTATAGGCAGAACAATAATCAACCCTGAATAGGTTCCAGGAAGTAGGGGAATTGTTCTGACAATGGCTTGGTGGTAATTGAATCATGATACTCCTGGGGCCTACCCCTCCCAGCCCTTGCCCTTTGCAACGAGAGACCTTTTAGAAATTATGGCTCCCTTCTATGTAGCGGGACAGCAACCGTCCTTATTCAGCCCAACATAGTGTGTCTTCAGTAGCTTTACTGGCTTATAGTGTGTGTGTGTGTGTGTGTGTGTGTGTGTGTGTGTGTACTGCTGTTCATATATTATGTTCAACACATGAAATCTGTGTACAGTGTATTAACTCACCGATCTGTATACATGTACAGTTTTTCATACACTTTGTTCAGGGCATGTACAGTAGTACACTTCCTATCTATACCTTGCATTTGAGGGGGGCCTTTAGCCAGATTCACTTTTAAGATGAACATATTAACCGCGGTTCATGGTTTCGTGAATCTGCAGGCTGTCTCGTTGACACCCCTTTTCAGTATCCACAAATACAAACTGGTTAAAACCCTTGTATCCACGGTTCCTAGATAGCCGGAAGAGACTGTGGAGGTAACTTCTGGCCGCCATTCTGTCTCTCAGAGCCCAGGAGGAGACAGGGGGAGCCATTTTGTGGCTAATTTAAAAAAACCCACAGACCTTTCCCCATGATTTTTTGCTGTTTTGGGGGGCATCTTTGGAGAGTATTTCTGGACACATTGGGGACCTGCAAAGCATGGCACAGAAGGTTCTGGGCCATTTTGTGGTCATTTTGTGGCCGTTTTGGCACTTAAATTTCTCCCCTCTCTACCCTGGAACCTAACACCCATTTCCCCACAGCCCTAATGCTCCTAACTCACAATTCTGTTACTCGCGGCAGTAGGCGAGGAACGGAACACCCGCGAGTAACTAGGTTCTCTTATATAGTCATTCACACATGTACATGTATACAGACACCTATGCATATCTACAACTTAATGTCCAGAGCGAGTGGAGGGATGGAGAGGGAGAATGTGTGTGTCTTTAAATTGGACAGAGAGCCATTTTCTCATACTTTTTGCTACAAGTATGTAAGCCACTTTGAGAACTTTTTTGTTGAAAAGTTGTATACATTCATATGAACACTATGCATGTGAAGCCCCGCAAAACACACATGCAGCAGCTACCTGTGCACTTAAGAAGATAAGAACAGCCCTGCTGGATCTCACCCAAGGCCCATCTAGTCCAGCAACCAGTTTCACACAGTGGCCCACCAGATGCCACTGGAAGCCACAGGCAGGACTTGAGGGCATGCCCTCTCTCTTGATGTCACTCTCCTGCAACTGGTACTGAGAGGCATCCTGCCTTTGAGGCTGGAGGTGGCCCACAGCACTCCGATTAGTAGCCGTTGATAAACTCCATGAAGTTATCCAAACCCTTCTCAAAGCCATCCAGGTTGTTGGCTGTCACCACATCTTGTGGCAGAGAATTCCACAAGTTGATTATGTGTTGTGTGAAAAAGTACTTCTGTTTGTTGGTCCTAAATTTCCTGGCAATCAGTTTCGTGGGATGACCTCTAGTTCTAGTGTTATGTGAGAGGGAGAAGAATTTCTCTCCACCCACTTTCTCCACACCATATATGATTTTATATTATTTCTTGTTTACACAGTCAGACGGGTGTTATTGACTGGTTTGTTTTATCTTGACATCGAGTCCTTCCCAAGGACCTGGGATGGCTGAATTTTATTGTCAATTGTTATAGATATCGTCGCAGAATATAGGCTGTTCCCAGTAAAGCTGCTTTTTGTAATTGGCTGATGGCGATTTCTGTGGCCCCTATGGTGTTGAGGTGCTCTTCAAGGTCTTTTGGAACTGCACCCAGGGCGCCAATTACCACTGGGATTATTTTGGTCTTTTTCTGCCACAGCCTTTCAATTTCAATTTGTAGATCTTTGTATTTGGTGATTTTTTCTATTTTTTTCTTCTATTCTGCTATCTCCTGGTATTGCTATGTCGATTATTTTGACTTGTTTTTCTTTCTTCTCGTCTACACTTATATCTGGTGTATTGTGTGGCAGATGTTTGTCTGTTTGTAGTCGGAAGTCCCATAATATTTTTACAGCTTCATTTTCTTCAACTTTTTCAATTTTATGGTCCCACCAATTTTTGCCTACAGGTAGCTTGTATTTTTTGCAGATGTTCCAGTTTATCATCGCTGCTACTTTGTCATGCCTTTGTTTGTAGTCAGTCTGTGCAATCTTTTTACAACAGCTGATTAGGTGGTCCACGGTTTCATCTGCTTCTTTACAAAGCCGGCACTTGCTGTTTGTGGTTGACTTTTCGACTTCTGCTCTCATTGCCTTTGTTCTTAGTGCCTGTTCTTGCGCAGCCAGTATTAAACCCTCTGTTTCTTTCTTCAAGTAACCATTCTTAAGCCATTGCCAGGTCTTGGTGATGTCTGATTTTCCACTTATATTGTGCAAATATTGACCATGCAGTGGCTTATTTTTCCATTTTTCTGCTCGGTTCTTGACTTGTTCTTTCTTGTAGGCCTGCTTTGCTTCATTGGTGTTGAATAGTTTCGCATTATTGACCATTTGAAGTGCATCTTCTTCACTGTCCTTGATATATTCTTCAAGGCCTCTTTTCTCCTCCTCTACTGTTTGATGGACTTGCAGCATTCCTCTTCCACCTGAGCTGCGAAACAGGTATAGCCTATCGACATCACTGCGGGGGTGCAGAGCATGATTGATGGTCATGATTTTCCTGGACTTACGATCCAGCGTCTTTAGCTCTGCCTGGGTCCAGTCTATTATTCCTGCAGTGTATCTGATAACAGGTATAGCCCAGGTGTTTATGGCTTGTATGGTGTTCCCGCCATAGAGTTTGGACTTGAGGATTTTTCTAACTCTCCTGATGTATTCACTTCCAATTTTTCTTTTAACTTCAGTGTGTACAATGTTATCAGCCTGGAGAATGCCCAAGTATTTGTAAGGTTCTTTCTCTTCCAGGTTCTTGATCTTGCTTCCATTGGGCAGTTCTATTCCTTCTGTTTTTGTTATTTTCCCTCTGTTCATTATTAATGCAGCACACTTGTCTAGTCCAAACTCCATTGCTATATCGCTACTGAATATACGGACAGCGTTTAGCAGTGATTCGATATCTGACTGGGACTTTCCATACAACTTCAGATCGTCCATGTACAGCAGATGGTTTATTTTACTTGATGTTTTAGATGTTTGGTATCCGAGGCCTGTTTTGTTTAGTATTTGTGAAAGTGGGGTCATTGCGATTACAAACAACAGAGGGGATAATGAGTCCCCTTGGAAAATGCCTCTTCTAATTGTAACCTGTCCAAGTGTCTCGCCATTGATTGTTAACTGTGTACTCCACATGCTCATTGCTTTTTAAAATAAATATCTGAATGTTTTTGCTGACACCAGTTGTTTCTAAACATTTTAGTATCCATGTGTGAGGCAATGAATCGAAGGCTTTCTTGTATCGATTTCTATACCTTCCTCTTCTGAAATTCAAAATGTCTGTGTTAGACGTCCTTGGTGATTCTCTTCTGCATGTATGCTGAATTTGATCGCACTGTGATCACTGTTCCCTAAATGGTCGATGACACTGACATCATGCACCAGGTCCTGGGTGCAACTCAGGATTAAATCCAAGGTCACCTTCTCTCTAGTTGGTTCCAAGACCAGCTGTTCTAGGGCACAGTAATTCAGCGTATCTAGAAATTTGACCTCTCTGTCATTACCTGACTGTGAATTTACCCAGTCTATGTGTGGGTAATTGAAGTCGCCTATTATTACAGCCGTGCCTCTCCTTGACACCTTCCTGATTTCCTTCTGCAACTCCCAGTCACTGTCAGCATTTTGATCAGGAGGGTGATAGCACATCCCCAGTAGCACATTTCCTTTCTGGCCTTGTATTGTCACCCACAGGGTTTCTGTGGAGGACTCCAGACCACCTAGGTTTTCTGCCGTGTTAGACTCTTGTTTAACATACAGTGCTATTCCACCTTCAAGGCGCTCCTCCCTTTCCTTCCTATAGAGATTATATCCAGGGATAACCGTGTCCCACTTGCTCTCACTGTTCTACTATGCCCAATATATCTATTTCTGTGTTAGCAACCAAGGACTCCAGCTCACCCATCTTGGCTTGGAGGCTTCTGGCATTGGCATATAAGCACCTATACGCTGAATCTCTCACCTGGTGTATTCTATCTTTTTTTGGACTCTTGGACCAGCTGACCCAGCGTTCTGTCTGCTCTTTATGTGGTTCTTTTCTATCTCCTGTTTTATCTGAATCCTTTGCACCCTCACACTTGGATGACATTTGCTGAACTGGATACTTCCCAGCTCCTGTCGGCTATTCTCCAGGTGTCATTTTAAAAGCTGCTCTGCAACCTTTTTTATTTTAAGCACCAGCAATCTGGTTCCATCTTGTTTCAAGTGCAGCCTGTCCCTTTTGTACAGGCCTTGCTTGCCCCAAAATGTGTCCCAGTGCCTAACAAATCAAAACCCCTCCTCCCAACACCATCTCATCCACGCATTGAAACCTTTCAGCTCTGCCATTGAAACCTTTCAGCTCTCACTGTACCTGCACGTGGAACAGGTAGCATTTCTGAGAATGCTATCTTGGGGGTCCTGGTCTTCAATACGCTATCAGCCTAAATTTGGCTTCCAGGACCTCCCAACTACATTTCTCCACATCATTGGTGCCAACGTGTACCATGACAGCTGTCTCCTCCCCAGCACTGCCTAACAGCCTATTCAGACACTGTCCTCACGTTTTGCACCAGGCAGAGGCGTATCTAGGGAAAATAGCGCCTAGGGCAAGCACTGAAATTGCACCCCCTGTCCAAACATCTGACACCCATCTTTCAGATAACTTTACCATAATATCAGCTGAAAAATACAAGTCAAGCTCGTTAATCTTTTAATCTTTCAAAAACTATTTAGCAGTGGATGTAGCCAGACCAAAACATGCTGGAAAACTACAAATTTCAGTATGCTGGGGCTCATGAAATACCCAAATACTATGTGGAGGTGTACTTGGAAAACTAAACAGAAGTTCCTGTCTAATTCTCTGCTATGCATTATAGCATCACTATTACATAAGTTTTAAAAATAAATGGAGAATTTGACTTTTCCCAGATACTCTGAAAATGATTAAAGGATATGCAGAGTAAACTGTGTCACTGCTTGGAATATATTCTAGACTTTCAGAAAGACAGTTAAATTGAGAGAAAGAGAGCAAGAAACTCCCTGTGGGGCTTAATACTAAGGATTTCACACTCACCATTAATAGCCATATTAATAGACATACTCACCATTAATAGCCATATTATTAAGACATCACATTTAACTCATTTATCACAAGAAGCAAAATAAGAGCAAATGAATACAATCCTAGCTCATAAGCTTCAGCTCAGTATTCACAAGCCCTGATTCTCTGTACATAGTGCCAATCTGAATATGTGTACAGTGATATTATATTTTAAAAAATTAATTTTTTTTAACCTGTAACCCCTTTGGGAGGCTTCCTAAAGGCCGTGAGGGGGTCTGCAAAGGTTTCCCCTCCCCCCACTGGCTTCTAGGGCCTCACAGGGACCATTTGAGCATGTGCGGTGGACATTTTTAAAAATAATTTTTTTTAAAAAAATGGCCGCTGAAAACAAAATGGCCACCACACGTGCTCAAATGGCCTCTGCGAGTCCTGGCATGACCTAGGGCCTCACAGAGGTCATTTGAGCATGCACGGTGGCCATTTTGTGTTTGGTGGCCATTTTTTTTTATTTTTTTTTATTTTCAAAAATGGCGCCCCCTTCAAGTGGCACCCAGGGCACGTGCCCTGCCTGCCCTACCCTAGATACGCCCCTGCAACACGTGGGTCACAAACCCATCTCTCTATACCTCTAATGATTGAATCACCCACTGCAAGGAGGCCCCACGCCCCGGAGGTGTATCCTCTGTGCGAGAGGATATGGGCTCATCTTCCATGGAAGGGGGTCCCTTCTAAAGGAGCATTTTTCTCTTCCTCAGACCGATGTTCTCCTTGCTCAAGACCTTCATGCTCCCTGACAGCAAAGGAGCTATCAGCCCTGGGGTGGGATGCCTCTACCACATCCCTAAAGGTTTCGTCTAGGCTTGTGCATTTTGATTTGGGCACAAAACGTTTTGTGCCCGAAAATGGCAATTTCAGAGGTTTTGTAACCAAAACAAAATCAAGAATTAAAAAATAGATTTTTTCCCCCAAAATCAAAATTTCTGTGTTTCGGACTGAATGCTTTGTTCTTTGGAAAAGCATTGCAGCTGAAATTGACTTCTCTGACTCTCTCCACTTCAGCTAAGGCACTGAGTGATTAGCAAAAGATAAGATATGCAAAAAGCTGTTGAGCATGAATGGTTTAGTTAAGTATGTGTTGTATTCAATGTGATTGGAATGCAAACTGCAAAAGGATTTGGAAGACAACATTTTGAGACAGAAATACTCAAATATCTTTGGGAGCTCAATGCAATTCCAAAGCTCTTGCTAAAAGCCATGGTATAAATTATGTGGAGAAGCTTTTCGAGAAGCTGGTTGGAAAGTTCTGAAATTACACAGGTTTTTCTTTCCAAAGGTTTAGAAAGAATCTCTTGACTTGTTGAGGGGTCTTTTGAAGAGCTATTTTGTTTTTCTTTTGATTTTTATGAGTTATAATGGTGTCTAGGTTTTGTTGCCCAAGTTGAGCAGTCTAATGTAATTTAGGCCACAATGTAATTTGGTGGGACATGATGTCTAAGCCAGTGGGTCACAACTTTTGCCACTGCAGGGACAGGTCACCTACATGGGACTACAGGAGACAAAAGGAGAGGGGTGGGGAATACCCCTGTCAATCTATTGACATCCCTAGGAATCTTAGTTGCTTCTCTCTTTCTTGTAAACATGATCCATGGTTTTGCACTTTCTTAAATGCAGTGATGATAAATCTCAATAATTCTGAACAGTAGGCTGATTTGTTTGGGCTACGACTCACTCCACTTCAGTTAAATGAACATTTGAAGCTGTTCCATAGTACCAAGGCAGTTCATTGGTCTATCTTGCTATCTCAAATGACCTGTGGTCACTGTTCCATGGGGAGGGAGTGTTTTTATTGAAAGATTGCTTGAATCCACAAATGAGTTGTGCTGCTGTGCTAGTGCCACAGGGACAGGCTCACACCCGCTGCAAAATTCTCAAATAACTGTGCCAAAAAATTAAGTGTTGTCGTTGTTCATCATTCTCTTCACTCTTTCAACTTGTTGATGTGGGGCTCCAGGGGCAAAACAGTGGGTTGAGTGGCAGTGCCACAAGGGTGGCATACTCAGATTCCAAATAGGGCAAAGGGCTGATTTCTTAGGAATTTTTGAGGTTTATGTGTCTTTCAGATTTCTCTCCTTAGGAAATAATGGAGGTTTCAGCAGCCCCATAACTCCACCTGGGGGACACTGGGATGGCCCGAAGCAAGTGGTGGTGTAGTGCACAGAGGGTGCCAACCCCCCCCCCCCCCCGGATTGCTAACCCATAGGGGTACTGGGCTTTGTTGTTTCTGAGGTGCTGAGTTTAGATTTTCTGGTAGCGAATGAGATATTTAATGAAAAACCATGAATCCACTCTCATATGCTACTAGAGAATCTACTCAGAATGCCTCTAGAACAACAAAAACCTGTACTTCATGGGTTGGCAACCCATGTGGGTGGTTGGCACCCTATGTGCACTACACCGCCACTTGCTATGGGCCACCCCAGTGCCCCTCAAGTGGATTATGGGACTGCAGAAACCTCCATTATACCCTACGAGGAAAATCTGAAAGACGCGTAAATTCATTAGTTCTTTAAAGATCAGCCCTTTGCCAAATTCCTCTGAAAAAATTGTGGTAGCTTCCTTGTACCAACTGGGCACTACCACCAACCACACTCCACTCTGGGCCACCCCCACCCCCCGCGTGAAGCTATAATTTCCCTGAAACCTCCATCATACCCTATGGGGAAAATCTGAAAGATGCGAAAACTTCAAAAATTCACCAAAAATCAGCCGTTTGCCCAGTTCCTTTGAAATTTTTGTGGTAGCTTCCACTCATTGGGCACTATAACCCTCACCCACTCTTTTGACCATGTGACCCATTTTTTAAATCTGAATTAATTTGGATTCAGATTAATTCAGATACAAAACAAAACTGGGGTGATTTGGAATGCTTAATTTTGGACAAAATACAAAATGGGGTTGATTCAGATTTGGTACAAGTTTAGAGTATTTTAAGGTAGTTTATTAGAAGGATAGTTCTTAGCTGTAATGGTCAGCTATTTAACTGTCCAAAAAGGCTTTCTCAAGTATATGAGGGATGGATTGGTACATACTTTCTCTTCTCCACCAGGCTCCTTATGATCACAGGGCCTTGTTCCAGGCTCTCCTGCACACTTCCTGCTAAACTTCTGCAAAACTACAACATCCTGTTTCCTATCCCTGTTGGGTATGCTCTGTTCGCCATGCTCTCGGGCCTTCACCTCTTATGTAGAGAGTAGGCTTCAAACTGAGACACAATATTTGGGTCAAAGGAATTATGGGGCCTCTCACAGCCCTAGCTGATTCTACCCCCTTCAGGCAGGGGCAAACAAAAACATTGGAGTTTGCTAGCCCTGGCAAATGCTAGCCCTGGCAAATAACACACACACACACACACACACACACACACACACACACACACGGACTTATCCCTTAAATAGAAACCAGCCCCTCAAAATCTCCCCTCCTCCTGTTAGTTAGTTTGAAGGGGGGAAAGGCTAGATGTTGTTCTGTTTAGAAAATCTTGTTCACATCCTCAAGTTGCTTCTGCTCTTCCCAGAGTAGGCTTCAAACTGGATTACATTCTTCAAACTTCTGAAGTGCATGTGCTTGAGCATGTGGGAGGCGATTTTTGCTGAACTCCCCTTGCCCTGAAGGCGCTCTGTGCAACCTGCAATTATGTCCCTGAGGTCAAAAATTCCACCACCACCCATTTGAGTCTGCATGCAGTGGCATGTAACTACTGCATGTATGCTTTTTTGGGCTCTGCATACACAGCGTTAGGACGTCAGCCAATATTTGTAACCACAATAAATTTTATTTAGTCTGTAAGTTCTTGACTCAACGCTTTTATTTTTTCCACACTGTGTATTGTTTTCTAAACCGGTTGTCAAAATCTAGATAGCCAGACATTGTGCAATTCCTCCCTGTGTTTCTAGCTGAACATTTTCTAACTGATAATACTCCCAGCATTTTTGAGCTTGAGTCCCAAGTTAACTCTTTTACACTGAATTCTTTAAGTTGTTGAGTAACTAAACATTTCCTAAAGTTAGAACAAAATTCCAAGTTCCAGTGATATATTTATCACAGTTTTCCTACATTTTGGTCACTGCATGTTCCAGAAAACAAAATCCTGGCCAGGACTATGGACTGAATCTGACTGCTGTCAACATGCAAATAATAAAAACCAGGAAGGGAGAATTCTCAGGGCATGTGTTACACACGAAAGGGGAGATTTTTAATACTCCTATAAATTGTTTTAACTATTTTAAGACTGTGAGTTAATTATTTATATTTTACACAAGGGTGTGTGCACACACACATGTGTACTTCTTTGTTATCGTTAACTTTATTACTATGAATATTTATATACCACTTTCCCATTAAAAAGTTCTCAAAGTGGTTTACATAGAGAAAGAAATATGACAATTCAATTTCCCAAAAGGACTCTCACTCTAAAAAGAAACATAACGTATATATCAGCAACAATCACTGTGTAGTTGACTGAGAGATGCTGTGTGGAAGTGTTGTACTATGTGGTTGAATATAGATTTCAAAATAAAATCTATATCTATCTATATCTATATAATTTCCAAGTGTGGCTTGGTTGGTCACGCTTCGAAACACTGGCTTCCCCTCAACTGCGGGGATTGAAGGATTTACAAAATTCACAACTAGAACTCACTCGGTGCCCATACAAACAACGAGTGCCTCAGACATTTAATTAGCTTTAATTGACTTAAAATTATCTGCCATTGTTTTGAATTCAGCAATACCACTCAGAATTAGGTTTGGTGAATGTTGTGGTTTTGGTGAATGTTCTGATACCGCTGCTAACAGTGAATGTTTGGTTAATGTTCTGATACCTCTGCTAACTGGGCAAAGAGGTACCTTTTAAAAGTGGTGATTCTCTTTATTTAGCAGGGGCAGAGTAACTGGCTCTATCCACCCCAAGCACAATACTTCCCGTGACTGTTGCTGGTGTCTGTCTTATGTTTCTTTTTAGATTGTGAGCCCTTTGGGGATAGGGATTCATCTTTATTTATTTATTATTATTCTGTGTAAATCACTTTGGAAACTTTTGTTGAAAAGTGGTATATAAATATTTGTTTTTGTTTTTGAGCAGCAATGGAAACTCCTGAAGGGTGAGGGCTAAACAGCATTGTGGGGATGGAGCCAAGAGCTGAGAAGACAGGAGATGGAAGGTGAGGCAAAAGAAATTCAGATAAGGGAAAGGAGTTCGAGGAGAGAGTGAGGTCATTCACACAATCAAAAGCTGTGTTCTGCCCAGGTTTTGGAGCTGTGCATGCTCCCAATTTTTGCTTGTGTGGAAGCAATGTAGAAGGAAAACCTCTGGGTAGAAGTGATTGTGTGGAAGCAAGTTAAGAGGAAAAGCTACCCAGGTTTTCCTTCTAACCTGCTTGCACGCAATCACTTTTACCCAGGTTTCCCTCTTACCTTGTTTCCACTCAACCGACAAACAACAGGGGGATGGAAAGGAGGCTTAATATAAGATGATATGGAGAAAGGTGACACATAAAACCAAAAATTGTTCCCTGTCCCTTTTGATGGGCCTTCGGCTAATACTTATATAAATACATAAATGCCATATTTAGCAAAAGCCCTTTTAGTGCAATTTTATGAACTGCTGCAGCAGCACAACTGGCCTGAGGGTCCAATCACCAGTTTTGTTTATCTCCTGTCCCTGCTATATTGGACAATTGCTGTGTGACACTCATATGGGAACTATAGTTGTGTGACACTGATATGGGTATAGTTTGTTTGTCTGTCTGTTTGTTTATTTATTTAATACATTTCTATACTGTCCCAAACGCAAGTTCTATGGGCGGTTGTGTGCTAGGGTTGTGCACAAAACTGGAAAACTTGATTCGGTTCAAGTTTAACCAGACTTGAACTGAACCGGGTCCAGTCCACTTCTGTGCACACTAGAGCCAGTCCGGCTTGAGTCCGAACCGGTTCAGGCCTGGCTTGGTGGGGAGGGGGAACAGAATTTTTAAAAATCTTTTAAAAATGGACTCACTGCCATCGTGGGGCTTTGGGGGGTGCTGCCATGGCTGCAGGGTTTTTTTGGGTTTTTTTAGGTTCAACCCCCCCCCCGCCCCACTGGTCTCCCCTCCCCAGTCTCCAACAGCCCATTTGGGGCTATTTTCATCTCATTCCAGGTTTCTGTGCACTGGCAGCAGCAATTTGGGAGGCTGCCGCGTATGCACATAAAATGCATACCCAGCATTTTATTGGCCCGCTTATTTAAGTATATACTTAAGTTGCTTTTTCAGAAGGGAGAAAATCTTGGTATTTAGAACTTCTCTCCTCCTTTTGAAGTTGGTTTCATCTTTTTAACCAATTCATACTGTCCAAGAAAATTTTCAGTTGTGAGACTTGGCATCAGTGGGAGAACAGGGTTTTTCTATTGATTTAAAGTGCTTGAGAGAGCTGCATTAATTACAGCTCAGTTAAGCATTAGCAAATGAAATACTCCCTTGGGGATTGCTCTCCTGAAAAGAAAACCATTTTACATTGGCTTCTTCTCAAATGTTCTGTTTCAAGCAATATTTTAACATTCAGTAAGCCTCTTCGCACAAGCAGCTAAACCTGGGTTATCTGCCTCTGACCCAGGGCTGCATGCACATATGAACCAGGGCAAATGCCCCAAGCTCTGGTAGTCTGAATTTGGCTAACCCTGCTACTAAACCTCACTCTTAACGCTCTTAGTGAAGAGCAAGCGAGCCCGGTGCTCCCAAGGCAGCTAGCCCACCTAATTCCCCTTCCCCTTAAATGAGATTAACGGAGTGAGCGCTCTGTTAACCTCATTTGGTTGCTCATGTGTTGCCACGGTGTGTGGTGACACACGAGTAGACCCCCAACAGGGAGGCTGCAAGCAGCCTCCCCGGCTCAGGGGTCTCTCCAGGATGCCCTGCGCACTCGCGCAGGGCATCCTGGAACTTCCAGGGGCTGTTCGGCTCCCGATCCCAATCCCTGCAGCCCCGCCCCCCCGCTCAGTGATGGAGCCGGCAGCCGTGTGGGCAGTCAATTCGGCTGCCCAGCTACGAGTGGTGGCTCGTCTGTGGGGAGAGCGGGCTAAGCCCTCTCTCCCCATAAGCCCAACAGAAGCTCTTCCCATGGATCATGAGAAGAGCTTCAGTGTGTGTGTGTGTGTGTGTGTGTGTGTGTGTGTGTGTGTGTGTGTAGGGGAAAGTGGGATTGTGGCAGCAAATCCTGCCCTGCTCTTCACATATGCATTTTGAAGTTGTAGACAGTTGTTTATTGAACATTTTCTTGAACATTTGAAAAGGAGCTACTTTCTCTTGCCTAAGTCTGAAGTAATGACAGAGGTAACCCTGACTTAGAATTCTCAGATCAAAATATCTATCCTTGAGCCTATACTAGGTTCTGGAACCTTGTATTAACTGTTAATTGAACTATCTATATGAATCTGCATAGTTTAACATGTTAATTGAGTAGCTGGTGTGCTTTTGTATTGCTTGCCTTAACAGCCATTGAACAGAAAATATAGACTTTTGTTGCTAGCTCCAAAAGTATATATTTCAGTCGAATTAAAACATATCAGAGTCTCGTCAGAAAGTTTCATGACAATGATACAGGTTTTTGTTGAAGATTTGTAAATGACACAGAAAGTGACCATTCTTTATTGTCTACCATATCATATTAAACTGCTAACCTCTTTGAATCTCAAGGATACTTCTTTAGCTTGCAAATTGATTTGGAGTAGAGATTGCAGAACCACCTGTGCCACTGCGAGACTCATAACACAGGAGAACGACTCACCTCTTGCATAATCACATGTTGTGTGTTGCTTCCATTGGGAGTAATGGAAGCAGTGTGCAATGTGGTTGAACAAAAGGTCAGTAATTCCAGTATTGCCCTCTTGTGTAGCACTGTCGTTGTGCATGTTAGAGCTCTGAAGTGGTGAAAGTGGGTTCTGCAGTGCCCGTTCTATGTTGTGGAACATGTAAGCTATCTGATTTTGAAAGATACAAGACACACACCCGTCACTCATGCTGGCTGAATGAAGTTCAGATCTATACCTATAATTTGCTTTTGTGTTTTTAGCCAAATGCAGTAAGAGGTACGGAACATGCCTCGCAGTCCAACTTCAAGTGAAGATGAAATGGCTCAGAGTTTTTCTGATTATTCAATGGAATCTGAATCAGACAGCTCCAAAGAAGAAACTATTTATGAAACTATCAGGGCTACAGCAGAGAAGCCCAGTAGCAGGATGGAAGACACCCAGAGCAACACATTAGTGATCCGGATTATAATACCTGATTTACAGCAAACGGTAAGGAGAAATTTATTGATCATTATGAAATTTATTGATCAAGACCATTCAGTGGACTAAACTGAACTAATCATTTAAAATATGTCAGTCTGCTCAGAATGTTTAATGACAAAAGCATTTAGTCATTAAATGATTTTGAAATGTAGAATTGTTGAAGTGTAAATTGAAGCTAAAAAAGGTGGAAGTAATTTTGGAGAGAGTTGTCTACATTAAGGTAGACCGTGAAGGCTGGGCATGGAATTTTCAATAAGAAGCAAATTGAAGATGTCTGGAACCTTTCCAGAAGGTTCCTACAACATGCACACATTCATATTTAACAAGAACAGAATGTCTATCGACAATACAGAAAATTTTAGCCCCCTTTTATGACTTTGTTATCTATCGGATTAGCTGTTATAGTGGCGATGTAATACACATGATGACACTCAAAACAAATCTCTTTTGTAGAACTTCTTTATATTGTGGATTAGTTGGTTGATTGATTAAGATTGATTAAGTCAAGTCGGTGTCAACTCTTAGTGACCACATTGATAGATTCTCTCCAGGATGAATATTGCATATAAAAGATGCAATATAAAAATGCTGGTTCAAACACTGTTGAACATCAAGCATTGATTATTATGTTTTTATGTCAAAATGTTTGCTTTTCTTTACAGGATTTTGTTGGATTCCTTTTCTTTACAGGATTTTGTTGGATTAATTTGCTTTAATACACAATAAAAAGCAGGTCTACAAAGGAGATTTCTTATCTATGTATTTCTTTGTATTATTTAACAGTCGTCCCCGCCCCCGATTGAGATATAGATTTTTAGCTCTTTTAAAAATCATTTTAAAAATAGGTGTGCTAAATCTCTAGTAAAGACTTTGTTCCTCATAAGCATGCTTTAGGCACTGCAGTTGAATATGAGTTAAAAAAAACAACCCCCTAAACAAAGCTATGGGTTGTATACTGTCTCTTAAATGAAATGAAAGTGTACTTTGGCCTGGTATATATGCCTTTAGCTTGAGCCATTTTTCTATTCTGATAACGTATTTTTGTTATTTCCCAGTTGCTCATACAAGACATAGATTTCTAATGACTAATACACACCTCGCCCTTTGTTATATACCTCACAAAAAGTCAGAGAAAATTTTAGGTCACCACTGATACTGTACCCAAGGGCTTAATTCAATAGAAGCATAGTTAGAGTTTTGAAGCTAAATTAATAGAAAACTGGGAGAAGAAATTTAGGGCATGATCCAGGAGATATTTAAGCATGTGTATAGCTATCTCGATGATGTTACGGAGATGCCAAAGTGCTTATGTCCTTAGTACTGAGCACTACAAAATAACTCAAACTTCTTAGGTTAAAATTAATTATTTTAGCCTTGAGCATTTGTCAGTAGTTAATGATTGCCTTTACTTGGAACTGTGAGCTATCCAGTTCATGATTAGTTCCCTAGAAACAGCTTCCCTATTCCCTATATTTGCATTTTACAAATTTTTGGTAGATGTCAACTTATTATTATAATTGATCCAGTTTCGTAAGTGCTTCTTTGCTAATCTATCCAATTGCCGTGTAAAGTGTAACTGCGTATTCTTTTTCTTGTAGCTTAAAATTAGCTTTCTGGAATACTGGTAATTTAAATCATGTCTAAGGTCTGATATGGAGTTACTGCCTCCTTCTGGCTAAAAGCAGGATCTTAGCTTTTAAGTGGCATTCAATGTGACAGAATCTGAAGTTCAAATTAGACCTGATGGTGGCACGTACATTTGTTTATTCATGTGTCTGCCCCGTTCACATAATGTAGGGGTGCACACAAACTGTGGCTCAAACTGTGGTTTGAGCAGCTTTTGGGAGTGGGAAGCAGGAACTTTAAGAATTAGAAGAGTAGGTCCTTACCTGCTCTCCACTACTCCATGCAGCTTCCTGCTGTTATGACATGCATCCTGAGTACCCCCCACGGTGCCAGCATGGTTCATGTCCGCATATGTACGGGTGCCATTTGCATGGTCAGCATGGTGTTGCAGAGGTACTTGGGACATGCACTGCTCCATCAGGAAGCTGCATGGGGCAGTGGAGAGCAGGTAAGGACCTTCTCTCCTCTTTCTTAAAGTTCCTGCTCAGCACTCCCAAAAGGTGCTTGAACTGTGCTTTGTGCACACCCCTAAAGAAAGTAGTGGGTGATTAGCATTTGTTTTTCTATTTTTGCCGTGAAAAAAATGTGTGTGGCTGAGAGGTGCTGAATCTTCTCCCCTGCCTTACCTGGCAGTCTCCCAATTGGGAAAAAAGTGCTGAAGTGATGGCTTGTGAGGATGTCAGGTGAAAGAGTGGGGAGAATTGAGCACATGTCATCATCTGTATGCTCCCTTTGAGGTTAAAAAAAAATCAGACCCTCCCCCCCGCTTTATATGTGAGTGGAGTGGCTACTTTAATAAACAAACATGGCTGCCATGCCATCTAATTTGAATCTGATAATTCGGTATCTGCCCAGGGGTAAAAAGGGCGTTCAGGTTCCCTTTGAACCTGGAGAGTGGAGAGTGGACTGCTCAGTTTCTGCTGGTTATAGAGGAATCCCATTTGGGATTTTGTCTCTGCTCTGCTTGAGTAACCTGTCACTATCCCAGAGTCCACACTCGAGACCAACACAAAAATGAATTTAAAGGCAATAAAGAGAAATCATCTGCTGTTACCCAATATTTATAAACAAATTTGAACAAATGAGTCACATAAATTTTATTTATTTATTTAACATATTTTTATACTGCCTAAAACACAGGTGTCTATTTATAACATAACACCATGAGGAGTGGGGCCATAGCTAAATAAATCTCTCTAATATATGTTCCCTGCCACCACCCAAGGGGCAATAGCTAAGAATCTGTTTTGCCTTCAGAAGGTCCCTGGTTCAATCTGTGGCATCTCCATTTAGGGCTGTGTAGTGGGTTGTGGGTAGTGGAAAAATTTTCCTTTCCCGACTCAGGCCAGGTTGATGGATAATCTCCCTGACCAATCTAAACCAGTTCTGCATTACGAGGGAGACTTTAGTGCTGAGTCATCCCTTTCCTGTGCTCTGAGAAGCAGACTGGCAGCTTAAAAATCTTTAACTCTCCAAACCCAGAAAAGCTAAGAAAAGATTTTGGTAAACCCAGAAGTTCTGCTAGGTTCCTGCTGCCACCAGGAACTCTAAGACTTGCCTAGAACCAGACCATTGGATTGAGTATTTTAGTCCAAGGTCCCGCTATAGCTGGGTACTGGGCAAATGCATAAATCTGCTCCCCCTTTTTGCTAACAGGCAAGACTAAAGAAAAAAACCCTTCCCTCCTGTGCATTTTGCTGGAATAAGGAGCTAATTATTAATTTGGTCAAGCTGTCTGAGACATGTTCTGCACCAGAGAAATACCTCTTATGCCCCTGCCCCCTGCTGGGTTAATAACCAACCCACTGAGGTGTGTAAAAAGAACAGAGAAAAAAACTTTTATTCAGTTACTACAGATGGATTCTGTCTGTGGCTTTTAGCTTTTTAGATACACTTAAGAATACTTAATTGGTTACAAGCATACTTTAAAAGCACCACGAATGATGCTGGGGCAGCATACAGCTAAACTTAGTTACTTAGTTGCAAAGAACAGATATTTAGGAAAATGCAAAGCACACACACAAAAGCAAAATAAATTCCTGACGCACAGTCTGACTAAACAAACTGTTCCCTATGCTGGGTTCCCAAAGCCAACAAAGTCCTGGCTTCCCCTTTCCTTGACTCACCAAACCCCTGATGAAAATCAAGCCTCCTGCAGATCTCTCACCCTAAGAGATTATCTTGCTCCTCATGCTAGTCTGCACTCTCCACTCACTTTCCCCTTCTTGTTCCCAGCAATCCCAGCAACAGCTCTCCTGTCCCACCCACTTGGTTGACTGATTAGTCGAGTGCTGGAGGTCACCAGCCTGTCAATAAAGACAGGAGTTTGCTTCCTGTTGACTCCTTAGAGGGAGGGAAGACTATTCACTACAGGCTGCAAGAGGTCTCTGTCTGAAAACCTGAAGATCTGTTGCCAGTCACTATACAGAACTGAGCTAGATGGATCAATAATTTGATTTGGTAGAAGGCAGCTTCATATGAGTGTCGATTGCAGGGCTGCTCAACTTTGGCCCTTCTGCAGATGGTGTCTTACAACTCCCATAATCCCTGGCTATGGACTATTGAGGCTGGGGATTATGGGAGTTGTAGTCCAAAAACAACTGGAGGGCCGACAGGGGCGTATCTAGGTTAGGGCAGGCAGGGCATGTGCCCCAGGCGACACTTGAAGGGGGGCGCCATTTTATAATTTTTTTTTAAAAAAATGGCTGCCAAAACCAAAATGGCCACCATGCATGCTCAAATAGCCTCTGTGAGGCCCTAGGTCATGCCAGGCTTTGCAGAGGCCATTTGAGCATGCACGGTGGCCATTTTGTTTTCAGTGGCCTTTAAAAAAAAAAAAAGATTATTTTTAAAAATGGCCACTGCACATGCTCAAATGGTGCCTGTGAAGCCCTAGAGGCCAGCGGGGTGAGGGGGAACATTTGCAACACCCCCCCGCCTTTAGGAAGCCCCCCAAAGGGGCTACGGGTAAAAATAATAATAATAAAAATATAATATAAGACACTGTACACATATTCAGATTGGCACTATGTACAGAGAACCAGAGTTTGTGAATACTGAGCTGATGCTTATGAGCTAGGATTGTATTCATTTGCTCTTACTTTGCTTCTTGTGATAAGTGAGTTAAATGTGATGTCTTGCTAATATGGCTATTAATAGTGAGTTTGTCTTTGAATCAGTGTGAAATCCTTAATATTAAGGCCCACTGGGAGCTTCTTGCTCTCTTTCTCTCATTTTAACTGTCTTTCTGAAAGACTAGAATATATTCCAAGCAGTGACACAATTTACTCTGCATATCCTTTAATTATTTACAGAGTATCTGGGAAAAGTCAAATTCTCCATTGATTTTTAAAACGTATGTAATGGTGATGCTACAATGCATAGTAGAGAATTAGACAGGCACTTCTGTTTAGTTTTCCAAGTACACCTCCACATAGTATTTGGGAATTTCATGAGCCCCCGCATACTGGAATTTGTAGTTTCCCAGCATTTTTTGGTCTGGCTAAGTCCACTGCTAAAATAGTTTTTGAAAGATTAAAAGATTAACAAGCTTGACTTGTATTTTTCAGCTGATATTATGGTAAAGTAATCTGAAAGATGGGTGTCAGATGTTTGGACAGGGGGCGCAATTTCAGTGTTTGCCCTAGGTGCTATTTTTCCTAGATACGCCTCTGAGGGCCGAAGTTGAGCAGCCCTGGTCTACTGTATTGTCAGTTGCAGTCAGTTTTCTGTGTGGACAAATGTGCCTTGGCAGTAGGGCATTATGGTTGAGTGGTAGACTTAGACTGAGGAGGTTCTACATAGGTGATGGTGTAACCTGAAGACTATTGTAAGCCTTTAGAGAGTCCTAGTAGTGCACTCACTAATGGTATGAAAAATGGGAAATTAAAATCCATGGTTGTTTTTAAACTGTCATTTTGTTTTAACTTTCATATGTGTTTTAATTGTTTTATGTTAACCACAGAGACGAACGTTTGGGCAGTATATAAGTTTAATTTTTTTTTTTAACTTAATATGTGGAGAAGATCCAGGAAATTATTTGATAGTTGAGAATTCATTAAAAGTCATTAGATTTTATTGTACTAAATAGTTGGCTTTTGTGTGTATTAATTGTTTTCCTGTTCTGTTTTGTGTGTGTGTGTGTGTGTGCGTGTTTTTTACAGAAATGTATAAAATTCAATCCTGAAGCTTCAGTGTGGGTAGCAAAACAACGAATTCTCTGCACATTGAATCAAAGTTTGAAAGATGTTCTCAACTATGGCTTGTTCCAACCTGCAAACAATGGGAGAGATGGAAAGTTTTTGGATGAAGAACGACTTCTTATGGAATATCCACAACCTGTAAATAAAGGTGTTCCATCCTTAGAGGTACTCTAATGAACAATTATTTAATTAAAACTTAGATACTAGGAACATGCATGGTCATTGTATGATATATACATAACAAACACTTCACATCCTGTGAGTTACTAGGTCTTCTTTACCTGTCACAAACTGAAACTGTGATGGGGGACCTGAATTCATGATTAGCAACTACATACTCTAGCAGCTTCCTCATTGCCTTAAGTACTGGTGAAAGCTGTGCAGATAAATCCTCTTCCACATGTAGAAGTGACTCTAACACTAATGTTCTCTGAGAAGTCCACTCATACAAAATCCCGTCTGCATAGAAGGCACCCGCACAGGTCTTTGGATTGGAGGTTCAGGTATAATGGGAGTTTGTCCAGTGCTCAAGTTACTTGTGGAGCGCTCCCTGCATTTACAGAAACTATATGCAGTACGGATGTGCACAAACTTGTTTGGAGGCCCTTTTATGGGCCTCCAAACAGGTTCGAACACTAGGGGTGTGTCCGAACCGGTCTGGAAGCCATTGTAAAGGCCTCCGGACTTTCCAGACCGGTTCGGATCTGGCTGGTCCGGGTCCGGGTGGGGGGGTCCCTTTAAGGGCGGGGAGGGTTTACTTACCCCCCCGCCACTTGCCCCCGTCCAGCGCGCGTATTTAATGTAATAATTGGGGCAGCAGGATACTTCCCTGCTGCCCCTTGTCCCTCTGCAATGCCGCCAGCTTTGACTCACAGTTTTGAAAATAAATTACTGCTGCCCAGTGCCAATAATGAAGTTGAAGAAGAAGCCGGCCTCCACTTCGGCGCCTCTCCGCCCGGCGGCTCCCCCAGGAGCCGCCGCCGCCTCCCAGCAGCCACTGAGAGCGGCTCTGCCATGGAGGACGCGCCGCGGCAACCCTCACTTCCGGCTACCATGTGACTTTCCCCCACATACAGAGTGGCTGCATTCTGCCACTCTGTATGCGGGGGAAGTCGCATGGAAGCCGGAAGTGATGCAACCCTCACTTCCGGCTTCCATGCGACTTCCCCCGCATACAGAGTGGCAGAATGCAGCCACTCTGTATGTGGGGGAAAGTCGCATGGTAGCCGGAAGTGAGGGTTGCCGCGGCGCGTCCTCCATGGCGGAGCCGCTCTCAGTGGCTGCTGGGAGGCGGCGGCGGCTCCTGGGGGAGCCGCCGGGCGGAGAGGCGCCGAAGTGGAGGCCGGCTTCTTCTTCAACTTCATTATTGGCACTGGGCAGCAGTAATTTATTTTCAAAACTGTGAGTCAAAGCTGGCGGCATTGCAGAGGGACAAGGGGCAGCAGGGAAGTATCCTGCTGCCCCAATTATTACATTAAATATGCGCACTGGACGGGGGCAAGTGGCGGGGGGGTAAGTAAACCCTCCCCGCCCTTAAAGGAACCCATCCCACAGTGCCAGACCGCAGCTCTGCGGTTCCGTGCACACCCCTATCGAACACTGGGTGGTTCGGGGAGTCTGAAGGCGGCGGAGGGGGATAACTTTAAGGGTGGGGGAGAGTGCACTTACCACCACCCTGCCACGTCTCCCCTGCTGGCGCTAACTGGAAAACTGGACTGGTGGGGCGGCAGCATACCTCCCTGCCGCCCTGTCCGCTCCTTGGACTAGGAGTGACAGGAGGGTGCGCGTGCACATGTCGGGCATGCACGTGATGTGCGCGCGTGCTGACATCTACACATTCTACTTCCTATCACTTCTGGTGTAAGTGCACCCTTCCACGCCCTTAAAGTTATCCCTTCTGCCTTCGAACTGGCCCCTGCCGGTTCTGTGCACATCCCTAATATGCACTCACTGAAAGTCCCACAAATTCAAGGAGCCCCTGATGCAACATCTCTTAAACTGCATGTTGTTAATTGGATAGATGCATACTTTTGGTTCTCCATCCCTGCAGCATCAGCCCTGTCAAGTGCTCTCGTGAGTGCGAAGGCAGTGCCGGGGAGAAAGGCTACCTGGGGAGCTCTAGCATGTGGTGTGTGGGTTCCCTCTTCCCCTGACCAGTCACTCCCATATAGCCAACCAGAGCAAGCCTGGGGAATAGAGGCTAGAGAAGTTGTCTCCTTGCCGTTTTGCTGCTGCTCCCTGGGTTTCTCTCAGCTTCAGCCCCTTTCCTCTCTCCTCCTCCTCCTCCTGATTTCCCAACCAGTATGTAAGAATATATTTTTAAGTTTAACCATTCTTGCTTTCTCAGACCAGATTTATGTTGTAAAAATCATGGGGAAAGTGTAACATGCTTTGGCAGAGAGGAAACAAACAGTATGTTACACTTTGCACCTCCAAAAGATTGCATAAACATGGAAGTAAGTTCATTGAAAGTACTTGCTTCCCTGTAAATGTATCACCCAGAAGGCGTTCATTTCATATTAAACAAAATATGAAGTTGTTTTAATGGACAGTGTAATCTTATTTTGTGTGGAGGGGGGAGAAATAAAAACTTATAAATTAGATATTTTTTAAACCAGCAAGAAATTTTCTAAAAGAAAGATCAGAAGGTGAGGCTGGGGATTAGCCTGCCTGAGCCTTTAACACCTTATAGCATCATGAAAATTGCATTAAAGTTGGGGAGATGCAACATTTTGTTGCAGGACCAATTTTTAATCGCAAATTCAGGTGGCTGAATGCTATATAAGAATAACACAGATATTATTCTGTGACTTAGCTGGCACAGAATAAGGGGGTAGGTTCATGTATGCATTGATAACTGGCTGAAGGATAGGAAACAAAGGACAGGAATAAACAGACAATTTTCACAATGGGCAGAAGTAAGAAGTAGGGTCCCCCAGGGATCAGTAGTGGGACCACTGCTTTTTAATTTATCCATAAATGAGCTAGTATTGTGGGTAAGCAGCAATGTGTCCAAATTTGTGTGTGTTTACATGTAATGTATATTATATTGAAATGTTAAGGAGGCCCCAATATGCTGATTAGCCCTCAGCCCCATATACCCCTAGGGACAGCCTTGCGTCTTTCAGTTCCATTTCCAGCTAATAGTTAAAATTAAAACAAACAAAAAAGATGCCTAGTGATATTTTAGTGGCAAACTGTTAACCCCCACTCACTCACGCACTCACTCACTCACTCTCTCTCTGATACACACTCTGAGGCTATTCACACGATGGGGCAAAATTGGGCTAGCGGAGGCTAGACTGATTTTGCCCCATCGTGTGAACCACCGGGCTCGGCTGTGAGCCTGGTGGTTCCTAGGCGGGTAACCCGCCTAAGTACCCCTGCCCTTAAACCAGGTTTGCGGATTGAGTACTCCGCAAACCTGGTTTTAATAATCGTGAGTAGTCGCGGCATGGCTCTGCGCTGCGGTTACTCAAGAGGAGACCCCTGGAGGTGAGGCGAAAAGCCCCCCCACTCACTCTCTCCCCCCTACTCCCCCCCACTCACTCACTCACCCACTCACTCTCACACTCTCTCTCTCTGACACACACTGAGGCTATTCACACGATGGGGCAAAATCGGGCTAGAGGAGGCTATTTTGCCCCATCGTGTGAACCCCCAATTTTGCCCCATCATGTGAACCACCGGGCTTGGCTGCGAGCCTGGTGGTTCCTAGGCGGGTAACCCACCTAAGTACCCCTGCCCTTAAACCAGGTTTGCGGAACAAGTGCTCCGCAAACCTGGTTTTAATAATTGCGAGTAGCTGCGGTTGCTCATGAGGACACTCCCGGAGTGGAGGTGAAAACCCGACTTCCGGCTCCAGGGGTCTCGCCAGCATGCCCTGCACGCTTGTGCAGGGCATGCTGGACCTTGCACGGGCCAATTGGCCCCTGCTCCCCCCAGCCCCCCCGCTCCATCATGGAGCTGGCAATCGTGTGGGCGGCCAATCTGGCTGCCCAGGGCACCCTCCCCGCTCACCCTGCTAAACCGGATCTCACTGATTGTGAGACCCAGCTCTCTCTCTCTCCCATCCAACCTCTGATGCACCAAGAGCCTTCTCAATAAAACAAGATTATATCATGAATATGTATCACTGAAAAAGGCCCAATGAGTGAAAAAGCTATTTATTTGTAAGGTATTGGGTTTGATCTTTGTTCCATTCAGCTATTCTTTGTACTCAGGTCTTGCCATAATTATTTGGACATCCAAGTGATGTCTGTGGCTTCACCCTTTCTAATTCATATTGCTTTCCCAAGGTCTTGTCATTTCTACCTGAAGACTTCTTTTTTATTATTTTTCCTTTGATTTTTTAAATTTTAGCTAGCAAAGATATCACAGTCAGATCTGCTTGGTGTCCCATTGAGCTCTCATGGGGCTGTTGGGTGTATATTCTATGGGCGTATATTCTATGAGGACTGCAGTGACAGAGAGAGAAGTGAACTCCTGTCACTGTGTGAGGGAGAAAACTCAGGAGCAAAGGAGATGCTTAGATCTCTAAGGAGTTGTCTAAGGAGAACAACTAAGAACATTAGTTGTTCTTCATGAACACCATGTACAGCACATTAGTCTGTACTTTTTGTTGACTGTAGTATCTGCTCCAGGGAGTAAGTGCTTTGGCCAAAGAAATAACAGAGGCAAGGAAATTGCAGTTCAATAACCAATCAAGCAAAACAAGGGCAGATCCAGAAGAGGGGGAAGGGGTGGGGTGGGGTGGGGTTATTTATTATTTAATTTATTACGTTAATATTGTTGGGAATTCTCTCTGGTAAGAGATACCCTTCTATTACAGCAGAGTGCACAGAGGCAAAACACAGCGGAGTCTGCCCAGGCATGTGTGTATGCTGAGAGTAAAATAACTTGGAGCCAGTTCATAGTTTCAAATCAATATAAGGAGTCTTTATTAGTGAACTCCATTCTAGATAGTAAAGTGGAGAGATAGAATCTCTAATCTAGCTAGCTAGCTGGACATAGATGGATGGTTTCCGCATCTCTGCACACATGGTGCAGGAAGAGAGGAGCATGGGTATTGCAAGGGAGAAGAAAGGGGAAAGAAGAAGAGGAAGTGGCTGGAAGTAAGTAAGTCCCTAAGAGTAGCAATCTACATACCAAAGGGATAGTGTCAGAGCAGTAGAGAAGGGATGACCTATGTCTTGACCCCTCTAGCCCTCTGACTCACTAGTCTGTCCCCCTCTGTCACTGAGACATAAGTCAGCACAGAGTCCTTCACTTCCAACATATATACCATCCCATCTGCTCTGGTTGGTTAAGCGCCCCCTCAGTAAAGTAGCTGCCCTGTCCCTGCATTTCTGTTTCAGAATGTTTAACATGTGGGACACAGCTTGCCCACTCAGAAATGCCCTTTGCCCTTTCTGTGTAACGCCCCCCCCCAACCGCCAATTATTTTTTTTCTGGTGCCACCACTGTAGCAAATTCTCTCACCACTACTGTTATAACTTATCCTTCTTTTAACAGGTGCTTCAGAAAGAAGAAGTTACACACACTCATTGTTATAATTATTATCAGTGAGCTACATCCCCAAATCATTTGACAGGATTGGGGGATGTAGCTCACTGATAATGAGTATTTTTATTAGTGTCCTCTTAACTGTTTGCGGGACAGGGATAGATGCCTGCATTTAGTCTAAGTGCACCCTCTCTACTCCAAACAATTCTGCAGCCATGTAGTACTGCTGCTCCTAGGGATATTGGCAACAGAGCATGCTTGTTTGTTTGTTTATTTATTATCTGTTATGGGTCTGGAATTGAGAGCCTGGAATCCTTTCCCTTCACCATCACAATACTGATTTGTTGTGGGGAAAGGGGGAGAGATGGAAGGAAGGGAATGGGGCAACAAGACTCTATTTTTAAATGAAAATGTAGCAGCCCTAATGTTCCTTTGCCTCTCCTACAGCACATAAGCGCATGGTTTTCAAAGGATAAATATGTTGCACAGCCACTATCTAAAGCAGTCTTCTTCCTCATCAATTCATTGTGGATTTTGAGTCCCATCTAGTAAACAGAAGTCTATTGTTGTCTTGGGTCATAATATTATAATTACTAGTTTAGGAGAAATTGTAGCATTTTGAGAGCATGGGCAGTAACTGCAACAGAATTTTAATGAGGAATTCTATAAAACCCTAAGGTTATTTTTAAAAGAAGAATGGAACAAGAATATAGAATCCATACTGTTTTCAAATTTCAGATGTAATTACAGTGGTTGATGTGCCACATTTCAGGGAACTAGTGCAGGTGTACTTAAAAGTGTGTTTACTCTGAGTGCAGGATGACAAAAACGGTCTCGTAACCCTACATTCCCATTCATCTATGTTGGAAGTGTTGATTATATTTCCCTTGTGGACAGGAGCATGTTAATTCTGTGGGTCCCTTTGTTAGTTAGTTAGTTATGGAGAAGAAAGCAGCCATCTCTTTGGAGTTCGAAATCCTGATTTGGCAGCAGCCCCTATACATGTAGGGCACAATTATTGCTAAGCACTTTTGAGTTCTATTGATTATCATGGAAAAAATAATAATGTGCACCCATGATACCATAAGCTCAACTTTATCTCAAACTCTGGTTAAGTGAGCTTAACAGGCTAGTGACATGTTTGAGTTGACAAAAACTGGTTTGCAATTGACTGGCAAATCAAAATTGGAAACCATGATTTCAAGTGGGTTTGTAAACCATAAGCCACCTAATGGCACAGTGGGGAAGTAACTTGCCTAGGGAGCAAGAGGTTGCTGGTTTGAATCCCTGCTGGAAGCTAAAATAATTGTCTGGGTTCTAAAGAATGGTTAATGCAATCATGTTTTAGTGTAATGTCTGAATTAAACTAAGGATGTGCATGAACCAAGATCCATGCACTGGTTCGGCGCCACGGGGAGGAGAGTGGCAAATGGGAGCTTTTAAAAAAGAGGAGAGCAGGTCTTTAACTGCTCTCTGCCACCCATGCAGTTTCTTGCTGGGGTGGCGCTGGTCCCAAGAACCCACATGCGGTGCCAGCACACACATGGTGCCTGTGCATGTGCTCCCCTGCCTGCAGCACCGAACTGGTTCAGACCTCATCCAAATGGGTTTGGCGCCAAACCAGTGCACATACCTCTGTTCATTTACATCCTTAAATTAAGCCATAAGCATTTTGTTTTGTTATTTTGCTAGTTTTGTAAACTGAACTTCATGGCACTTTATAATTTGCCATTGCTTTTAACAATTATCACCATACATATTTTGTTTTTCAAGTTCTTTTGAAATGAAGAGTAATATTCTGTTGTCTTTTCAGTTTCGGTACAAGAAAAGGGTATACAGACAACTTAATCTTGATGAAAAGCAGCTAGCTAAGCTCCATACCAAGGTATGTCCAGGCACAGACCATTTAATATATCAACTGTTGAGAACAGTAGGAAATGTATCATTTCAATAAAATCCTTTAATTTAATAACAAGCAAAAGAAAATACACTGCGGATTGCAAACTAGGTGTTAGTAAGCTCTAATTCTATGTGCACCTATTTATTTATGTAGTTTGTCTGAAGCCAAACAGATACAGGCTAGTTTCTATTATTAATTTGAAGAATGTGTTTGTGCAAAATAAAGTCATCCTTGCTGATGACCGACAGATACTAAATTCTGCATGAATAATCCAACACAGTCTCTTGCTGGTAAAGAGGAAATATTGTCTGATCAGGGCTTCTATGTAAGCAAGAAATAGCTTCCTTTTAATTCATTCGCCATCATATTTATGTAGTTAATTTCAAAAACTGACCTGTCCCAAGGATCTGAAGAAGTTAAGAGAGTCCAGTCAAGAGAGAAGCCTAAAAGTGTCAATTCATGCACTGTCAATGGAATTTGCATTTCTATGTATGCTAGATTTATTTGAATTCATCACCCTCCCCATGTGCCGTACAACTAGTAAAAGCTGTTGTGTAAGTATATATATATAGTCTGGGATAAGACATTTCATTAGATACACTTTTCTGGTGTGAATGTGGTATTTCTTTTTTTTAGGTAATTAAAAAAATACTAAAAAATTCCAAAGGCATATTTTAGGTAGATACATTAATATGCACTTCTATATCAAAATATGTATCTCTATGGCACATTTGATCATCCTGAAAGTTAACCTATATTGTAATAATGTAAGAATTTACTTCAGCTGATGTGAAATGGCATTGTTTCTTAGTATCAATGGAGATACTAGGGCTGTGTACAGGCTGTGCACCTAACATATAAATATGATGTATGTAATACATTTCTATTCATGTTGGCTTGAAACATGCAGTCCAGATGTACATAGGTGGCATGTGATAACTTAGGATGTGTGAAACTCCACTGCCCTGCTATGTGTTCAATCTGGTGACTTCTATTAACATGTACACAAACCATTTTTTATAGAAATCAGCTGGGAACTTTGCCTGTAACTGAAATGTATATTGTGTATATTGAAATGTACATTTAATACACAAAGTATTAAAACATTTTGTGTAATGCTCTGTTTCAGACTAATTTGAGAAAATTTATGGACCATATTCACCACCTCTCTGTTGAAAAAATAGCAAAGATGCTGGACCGAGGACTTGATCCTAACTATCATGACTTAGAAAGTGGAGGTATGAAAGAAGCAAATGATAGCAAAATATAGATAAACAAAAAATGTCTGATTCATGGAGTTGAACTAATAATAATATGCTTAAGAAGAAGTTACGTTACAAATTGCCATTTGTTAAATGTGAGTTCTACTAAAGCTTGGGGGTATGGAGAGCACACAATATTACTAAAGTTAGCCAAATTATTGGAAAAGAAGGGAGTAAATCCAAGGCTGAATTAGAAACTGAATTTGGATGTGCAGTTCCCTGGTTTGGATATTTACAGATAGCATTTCATAGAACAACTGATCATCAAGGGGGTGAGTGTGCCTAAAAACATTATCTCTGTGTTATAAAAATAGTCTGTCTATCTATCTATCTATCTATCTATCTATCTATCTATCTATCTATCTATCTATCTATCTATCCATCCATCCATCCAATTTGTATTCCACCCCAAACCTCCGTCTCTGGGCAGCTTACAACAACAACATAAAACAAGTTAGAATACAAAAGTAAAAACCTTAAAACAATTGAAAACCACAATTAAATTAAAAAGCTTGGGTGAAAAGGCAAGTCTTTCAGGATTCTTTAAAAGTTTTCAGAGATGGGGAGGCTTTCATCTTGACAGGGAGTGAATTCCAGAGGCAAGCCAAATAAACTTAAAGTAAAGATAAAGTGCCCTCGAGTCGGTGTCGACTCTTGGCAACCACAGAGGCCTGTGGTTTTCTTTGGTAGAATACAGGAGGGGCTTACCACTTCCATCTCCTGCGCAATATGAGATGATGCATTTCAGCACCTCCCTATATTGCTGCTGCCCGATATAGGTGTCTCCCATAGTCTGGGAAACATTCCAGCGAGGATTTGAACCAGCAACTGTTCCGTTGAGTCGATGTCGACTCCTGGCGACCACTGAGCCCTGTGGTTGTCTTTGGTAGAATACAGGAGAAGTTTACCATTGCCATCTCCCGTGCAGTGTGAGATGATGCCTTTCAGCATCTTCCTGTATCGCTGCTGCCTGATATAGGAGTCTCCCATAGTCTGGGAAACATTCCAGCAGGGATTTGAATTGGCAACCTCTGGCTTGCTAATCGAGTCATTTCCCTGCTGTGCCGTTAGGTGGCTCAAGCTTGGCGTACCTCGCACTAAAAAATGGGAAGTGGACATAGGCCACCAACTGCAAGAATAAGATTGGGCTAAATCTGGTCATCCCATCCTTTAAAATGGTTGTCTCTTAACATAAAAGAGTCTGTGATTAAAATACTGATGAGATGGTATTGAATACTGATGCAGTTAACACATCATATTCATCGAACTGCTGGAGATTTGGCCAAATAGGCTCTTAAATCCACATATGGTAGCTATGTCCAAAGCTACAGCACTCATGGAGGAGAGTTATTCAGATTGTATATGAGATTAAATTGGTCAGAATCCCCTAACAGCTAAGGCCATATTTCTGCATTGCTTTGATAACACCTTAGTTAAAGAATTAATAGTGTTGCTCTTGGTAGCAATCCAAAGTGTTATAGCAAAGCACTGGAAAAATAAAAAAGCCCCTGGCCTTGCATTATGGTTCGATAAAATATAGACAAGTTTGGTAAAAGACAAAATCTCCCCTCAGGTTAAATCGGTTACACAAGTCATATGAAAATTATTTCTTAGAAAGATGGTTGCCCTATCTGAATTATTTAGATCAAAAGAAAAAGCATTTTGACAAGCCTGAAAGGGTTGAATGCATGTTGGTTTTGTAATGAATAATCTGTAAAGCACATACATTTGGAAACAGTTGTTTGACAGTTGTTCGGCAGGAGGAAGGGAGAGGCTGTGGGGCTTGTGTCTTTTGTTTTGCAAAGAGTTATCAAATACGTGCATCTATTACTTATATAAAAAGTAAGAAAAGATGAAAAATTTACAAAAAGTTTTATAGTTATTTACTAATTTTAATTCTTGTCTATTTTAGAGACCCCATTGACTTTGGCAGCTCAACTTGGTAATACCGTTGAGGTGATCAAAACTCTGAGAAATGGAGGGGCTCATTTAGATTTCAGAGCCAAAGATGGCATGACAGCATTGCACAAAGCAGCTAGAGCTAAGAACCAAGTAACCCTGAAGGTAAGTTATTTCAGAGGCGCATTGCATGTTGTTTTATATAGAACAGTGCATGAAGGAAAAAGTTAATTATCTGCAGCCTTAATGGGTCTTTTAATCTGCATTTGCTGAAATGTTTCTATCTTTGGTGTTTGACTTCCAGCACTTGCTTTCAAAAAAGAGTCCATCCGAGGTGGGGGGAAGAATGGTGAAACATGATGGACAATGCAATATTTGTCTGTAGGAAATTGAAATGGCACAACAGCCTTTTATCAGACTTTTAAGAGTGGATATTCGTTTTAGTGGGTACCCATTATTTTTAAGCTTCAGCAGGATTCTTTGTTGTTCTCTTTGCTCTTCAGATTTAGTATTTATAAGTTTCTTTCACTCCTCTAGTTTTCCAGAGCTGGAAATGTGGCTTGTAGTACAGAGGCATGTTGCAGTATAGTCATGGAGTACTGAACAGATCTAGGAAGGGTTATTTTAAATATCAAATTACTGGAAAACAAAACATTAACTAGTGTTACTACTCCATTATTGAATAGTGGCCTGAATCCTTACTATTTTGTGAATCACCTAGAGCCTTTGTAGTCAGGCGGTACATAAATTAAAAAAGTAAAGCTAGATTGATTGATTAATTAATTAATTAATACCTGCCAATATGTCCCTATTTTCCCATTCAGGTGAATGGGAAATTAGGGACTTGTTGGCAAGTATGATATTATCCTGTTAATTTAACCATAGAGTAATCAAAAAAGCATAAATAATAAGTCTATCCTCTCCTAAACATTTTTATTTGAAAATAAGTCCCACTGGTTTTATTGGAGCTTTCTTCCAAGTAAATATGCTTATAATTACAGCCTGGAATCCTAATTTTAAATATGTTCACTTGAAAATAAGTTCTATTGATTTCAGTTCAACACATTTTCTGTATGAGCCCCACCACTTATTAAGGTCATCTGGGGATATCCACCTGAAGCTGCTGCCACCTTGCTTGGCAGTGACTTGGGGTCAGGCCTTCTGCATAGCTGGTCCTAGCTTTGAATGTGCTGCTTGCCAGAATAAGAAACCTAACATCTCTAGTAGCATTTAGGAAGGCTTTAAAGACACTCCAGTTGAATTAGGCATTTCATTGATTTGAATAGTTTTAATTGTTTTAGCTGTTTCAGTTGTTTTGCTTGTTTCAATTGTTTTTAGCTGTTTTAATTTGATGTTGTTTATTGGGTTAACCTTTGTAAACTGCCATTAAAGTTTTATGAGTGGCGGTATAGAAATGTAATAAATAAATAAATAAGCAGCTTTATAGCTTAGTCTTGTGCTTTTTTACTGAGAAGTATGGCCCAGGGTGTTGTTTTGCTTGTTTCAATTGCTTGAAATAAGCAATTTTGTGGGATTTACTCTTAAGTTAAGTGTGCATAGGACTATAACCTTTGTTTGCATCTTAAGACAGAATATTGAAAAACATGAAATATATTGATAATATTTTTGTTTATTTACAAGACTTCATGTTCATGCATTTTTCAAAACTTATCATTACTGACAGACTCTCTTAGAGCTTGGAGCATCTCCAAACTACAAAGATAGCTGTGGGCTCACACCATTGTATCACACTGCCGTAGTTGGAGGGGATCCTTATTGTTGTGAGTTGTTACTTCATGAACATGCTACTGTTGGTTGCAAGGATGAAAATGGATGGCAAGAGATTCACCAGGTAGGAAGGATAATTTTATGATGTCTGAAGTTTGTGTATTCCATGAGGTTTCTTCTGTAGTTTTACACTGTTATGAAGGAAGCAGTCTGAACATCTGTTTTACTGAAAATGTTTGCTAAATCACTTTAAAAAAATGTTTACTACTATGAAAGTGTATTTTATTACAAGGACGATGCTACTTATTGCAATTTGAAATAATACCAACCTCTGTAATTTGTATTGACACAAGTACAGAAAGGGGATCTTCGCTGGCCTGACAATAAAATACACTTTTATGTATGCCCACTCTTTTAGGCTTGTGCAGGCATCACTCCATAGCAAAACTCTGTTTCAGTTAGGGCGGAGCTGAAACTACTGACCTCCCCACCGCCAACTCTTGAGAAAAGAAACATAAGTGTTTCCTGTGTGTCCTTTGTTGAGGGATGGTGGTGACAATTTCTAGCATGTATTTTGTGTTGTTTCAGTGCTTTTCTCCTCTGTTCCATATTCTTTCTTTCACTGTCTTGAGCCTTATTTGCTCACACTATCATTTAATCATTGGCTGTAGTGATCTATGCGATTTTGTTGATCTACTAGTTATGACATGAATGCTCATAAGAAAAACCATGTAGGTCAATACAGCCAATAGAATTAAATGGCAGGGTTGTAAATGAGGCTGTTAAGAGTAAAGAAGCGGGGGGGGGGGGGAGTAACTTGTTCAACTGCATCAAATGTGCTACTTTCAAAGTGATTGTTGCAACTGATATTTGATATACTAATTTAAAGGAATTTTCTTTATTATATTTTTAAAAGCTTGATAATCTTGACATTTTACATTCTAGTAACCAGATAACCCAAATCTCAATTATGTGGGTAAAATTATGTTTTCAGTGACTACAATGACATATTAAATATAATGCCATGATACACAATTCCTAACACACCAAATGCTGCTTTCTTTTTCTGTGTTGCAGTGAAAAGTGACCCTTTGGTTCATTTTCACTAGTTCTTTCTTTCTCTTTAATAGTGACAGAAAGTCAGTTAGTGCAATGCCATGCACTCCTTCTCTTTCTAAATGGGTCTTTTTTGCTCTTACCATTGAATAGTCTTCTATATTTAGCAGGTGGAAATATCTGCTTTAATCTAGTTAGAATGATGATGCATTCTGGGCCTTACTTCATTTCAGTGCTTTTGGTGCCCTCTTGAGCTACCCAGTAGAATAGCTTAATATTCATAAGGCAATGCTAAATCTTGCTCAGGTCCAAAATATAACTCTTGGTGTGTTATCATTGTTTTTAGTGTTGGTAATGTTACTAGTGTGGGAGGTTATTTGTCCATCTAAATAAGTGCCATAGATCTGGCTTCAGAGGGTCCTGTCTAGTTCAGAGAAGAGAATTAGTACAGTTTCACATCTTCCCCTGCCCTGGGCCCCCATCCCACCGACTAAATAGATTAAGCACTAGGAAGTAAATACTGATAGTTCTTGGTAGGGCTCAGCTAGACATCATATATACTGTATACCAGAACCTGCAGAGAATGCCCCTAAGAGCAACATTCCTGTTCAGCATACCACAGCCTAGAACAGGAGCCTTGTAGTGCTCTTCAAGCCTTGCAGTGTGAGGTGAGGAGGGGTGAAAGGGAACATTTCTTTCCCACTCCCTTCAGGCTTTCTCCTGCTGTGCTATATGGTGCTAAAGCATATGGGGTAGGGGTGGCTGCTAGCCACAATCTTGACAGCATTATTGCTCTATAGCGGGTGGTGGGGATCTTTGGCTTTCTGGAGAGTGGGAAAGGGGAAAAGTGTAGCCTCCTGATTCACCCATGTATAGTACAGGGGGAGAATTTCTTTTAAAATGTTCATAACCAACCTTAATTCTTCCCTCCAGCATATAAGTTGTTTGAACTAGTGCTGACCTGAAACTACCTCACCATTTGTGCCACCCACTCTTGCAATGGAAATTCTGCTTTTTGGATAGCATTGTAGAGAGGACATAACTATGTGCATTTTTCAGAGTGAGCCACTTTTACTTTTACTTTTTTGTCCTTTATAGAAAATACTGTGCTTCTGTGGGTGTTGGTAGTGGCAGCAGAAGTTCTTGAAGTGCTGCTGTTCCTGGTAACTGAAAATAAGAATGGCCCTGGTGGATCAGGCCCAAAATCTATCTAGTCCACCACCCTGTTCCTCATTGTGGCCCAGCAGGTACCTCTGGGAAGCCCACAAGCAGGAGATCTTGTACAGACTGAATCTTGCCTACTGCCACTGCCCGCCCCCGCAGAATGCACTTGGGATGATGCAGTATCCTTGTGGGGGCAGAGGAGGTGGCAGTCAGTAGGAGGCAGCTGCCAGGAAGAATAGCAACATTTGAGATTCTGTTGCTATCATTGCTACCTGCAGAGGTGTGATATTTTCTGAAAAGGAAGGAAAATAAACATAAGTTACTATCTCCCAAAATGCATGAATGTTTTGTCCCGTCTCCCCCGCAATGATTCCTACCTCTATAACACCCAGGGCTTACCTGAAATACGCCAAAACTACCCTGAGTCTTACTCATTATGCTTGATAGCCCAATATGTCTCTTTCTAAACCTGTGGTCAACATATCTGTTCCACCAACTTAATTCTAAATGCTTTTCCAATTTGTATCGTAATTGAAAATGTTTGTCTTTGATTCCCCTACTTGGCTGTAGTAAACTAATGATAATTGAGGCCAAGGTTTACCATATCATAGGTGGGACTTAAAGCTTTTCTTATAATGTTTACCTGCTTATCTAGGGAACATAAGAACAGCCCTGCTGGATCAGGCCCAAGGCCCATCTAGTCCAGCAACCTGTTTCGCACAGTGGCCCACTATATGCCACTGGAAGCCACAGGCAGGACTTGAGGGCATGCCCTCTGTCTTGCTGTTACTCCCCTGTAACTGGTACTCGGAGGCATCCTGCCTTTGAGGCTGGAAGTAGCCCACAGCCCTCCGACTAGTAGCCGTTGATAAACTCCATGAAGTTATCCAAACCCTTCTCAAAGCCATCCAGGTTGTTGGGTGTCACCACATCTTGTGGCAGAGAATTTCACAAGTGGATTATGCATTGTGTGAAAAAGTACTTCCGTTTGTTAGTCCTAGATTTCCTGGCAATCAATTTCATGGGATGACCTTTGGTTCTAGTGTTATGTGAGAGGGAGAAGAATTTCTCTCTCTCCACTTTCTCCACACCAGGCATGATTTTATAGTCCTCGATCATGTCTCCCTGCAGTCATCTTTTTTCTAAACTAAAAAGCCCCAGATGTTGTAGTCTTGCCTCATAAGAAAGGTGCTCTAGGCCCCTGATCATCTTGGTTGCCCTCTTCTGCACCTTTTCCAGTTCAACAATGTCCCTTTTTTAGATGTGGTGACTAGAATTGTACGCAGTACTCCAAGTGTGGTCGCACCATAGTTTTGTATAAGGGCATTATAATATTCGCCGTTTTATTTTCAATCCCCTTCCTAATGATCCCTAGCATGGAATTGGCCCTTTTAACAGCTGCTGCACATTGAGTCGACACTTTCAACGAGCTATCCACCACGACCCCAAGATCCCTCTCCTGGTCAGTCACCAACAGCTCAGATCCCATCAGCGTATATTTGAAGTTAGGGTTTTTCGTCCCAGTGTGCATCATTTTACACTTGCCAACACCGAACCACATTTGCCACTTTGTCGCCCACTCCCTCAGTTTGGAGAGATCCTTTTGGAGCTCCTCACAATCCATTTGGATTTCACTACCTGAATGAGTTTGGTATCATCTGCAAATTTGGCCACCTCGCTGCTTACTCCTGCTTCTAGATCATTTATGAATACATTAAAAAGCACCGGTCCCAGTACAGATACCTAGGGGACCCCACTTCTTACTTCCCTCCATTGTGAAAACTCTCAGTTTATACCTACCCTCTGTTTCCTGTCTTTCAACCAGTTAGCAGACCTGGTTCACCCATGTCTAACCAGACCGCTAAGTTTCCTCAGGAGTCTTTGATGAGGAACTTTGTCAAAAGCTTTTTGGAAGTCCAGGTATACTATGTCAACTGGATCACCTTGATCCACACACTTGTTGACACTCTCAAAGAACTCCAAAAGGTTGGTGAGGCAAGATTTACCTTTCTGGAAGCCATGCTGGTTCTCTCTCAGCAGGGCCTGTTCTCCTATGTGCTTTACAATTTTATCCTTGAGGATGCTTTTCATCAATTGGCCTGGAATGGACGTTAAGCTAACAGGCCTGTAATTTCCCGGA
Organism: Hemicordylus capensis; assembly: GCF_027244095.1. Classification (NCBI taxonomy): domain Eukaryota; kingdom Metazoa; phylum Chordata; class Lepidosauria; order Squamata; family Cordylidae; genus Hemicordylus; species Hemicordylus capensis. Next base: position 97,846,361 of record NC_069657.1, read on the forward strand.
TCGCCCCTGGATCCCTTTTTGAAAATCAGTGTTACATTTGCTACTCTCCAGTCCTCTGGTACAGAGCCGGATTTCAGGGATAAGTTATATATTTTAGCTTGTTAGATTCTATGCCTTCTTTAACATACAGTGCTACTCCACCTCCAAGGCGCCCCTCCCTGTCCTTTCAATAGTTTATTTCCAGGGATAACAGTGTCCCAGTGGTTCTCACAGTTCCACCATGTTTTTGTTATGCCCACTATATCTATTTCTGCGTTAGCAACCAAGCACTCCAGCTCACCCATCTTGGCTCGGAGGCTTCTGGCATTGGCATATAAACACCTATATGCTGAATCTTTCACCTGATGTGTGCTATCTTTCTTTTGACTCTTTGACCAGCTGGCACAGGCTCTCGTCTGCTCTTTATGTGGTTCTGCTCTGTCCCCTTCTGTTTTATCTGAACCCTTTGCACCCTCACACTTTAAAGGATGGCTTTTGCCGGGGGATACTGCCCAGCTCCCGTCGGGGATACTGCCCAGCTCCCGTCGGCTGTCCCTGGATTATGGAGGAGTCCCTGGATTATGTAGAAAGCATTACATTATTTTTTGGATGGTCACATTTCACTCCCAAATTGAGAGGGTCAACTACCTGAATTTTATTAGAAGAAGCTATTCCTGAAAAGGGGGAAGAAAAGTATGAATCTCTGCATTTGTTGGATTCATAAATATTGGTAGTCTTAGGGCTGAATGACGTGTTAACCATACATTAGACAGAAGTCTGAAGTTCATGTGTTTGTAATGTGTTACAAACAAATATTTATATACCGCTTTTCAACAAAAGTTTCCAAACTGATTTACAGATATCCCTTAAAGCACTGCGTCAGGAGCACAGTGCACTGGATTTCCCCTCAAGCCATGTGTCTGCTCGGGCTGCCTGCAGTCCAAGCAGGCATGTGACCCTGGACCTGGGTAAAAGGCAGCACTCATGCCCTGATCTGGGGCTTCATACAAGCAGCCCTACTCAGGTAGAGCTGCCCAAGCCTGGGTAGAGCTGTTCGTATGAACATCCTCATAGTATTTTTTTTCCTGTGAGGAGATATCTGTTTTAGACCCATTCTGCATATTCCCTCAGTTCTCTTAAATTCCTTTTTGCGCTCTAAAGTCTGTTACCAGAACTAAAACAGAGTGCTGGCTAGATGCTCCGAGTGTACTTTTGGCTTAGCATGGGGAATTTAGTTTGGCCAGAAGGAGCAGTTTGGTTCCAGTATCAAATTTGAGCAGGTTTGGAGTTTTGGAAAAGATGAGGAGGCACAAATATAGTTCAAAGGTTTTATTAAGGGCAAATGGGGTACAGAATGCAAAAGTTCAGTTTGGAAAGGCAATACATCTTAGCTGATATTCTAGGCAAGAGTAAAGCTAGCAATAATTTAGTTTGATAATTTTAATAATTAACTAATAATTTTAGTTAATTAGATCAACTAATTAGAGATAGGTCGGCTTGACTAAGGTGTTTAGACCAGAGCCTGGCTTAAGGCTTGCCATGGAAAATGCTTGAAAGTGGGGAGGCTAAAGATTGGGGTAAGGAGGCTTAGAAGGGCAAGAGTTTAGTTTACCTATCCTTCCTGGTTTAAGTTGGTGTGTTCATTGCATGTTGTTTGGCCTTTTCACCTGTAGACAAGTGGAAAAAGTAAGGCAGAAGTGAGAAGCAAAGGGCTCCAACTTGTTTCTGTGAGAGTCTGAAATGCTGGGTTCAGGACTCCAAGATTATGGGTGCAGGACTCTGAGACCATGTGCTTGCTAAGGGCAGATATACTCAAACATTCATCTTTATTATGGTTTTAGATCAGCATAAGAAGAAGACAGAAAGGTATATGTCATAATAGCAAATAGCAAACTGTAAAACTATAAAATTATAAAACTATAAAATTATAAAACTATAAAATTATAAAACTATAAAATTATAAAACTGTATGCAGTCTAAAAGTACAAGGTATAAGACCTATGATGTGATAAAACTAAGAAACTATAAAAACTGCAGCATCATTACACTCTAGTGTCTAGTCTAACAAGTTACAAAGTTATGGTAATTAATTATTAAATTATGTTCATACAGATTATAATAAAAGCTGATTATAAAAGATTGTAAGGCTATTAAAATAATAAACACAGAGATATAAGTTTATACTTTTATACTATACTATTGAGTATAAACTATAAGAGCTAAAAACTGAAAATTGAATAATCTGCAATTAAAAGTATGGGCCTGTGATTGAGCTAAGGGTGTAACCTGTCTGGAAATTCATGTAGTGCTGTAGTGGGGCTGTGTAGTTGCAATCCCTCTGGGCAATGCCTGGTGGTGGCCAGGCCCAGTTAATTCTGCATGCTGCCACACAAAACTTGGCAGTATTGTTCCTGATGTCAGGTTTTTCATCTGAGAGCAGCAACACGGTGTAAAATTGGCTTGGACGACCAGGGTACTTCAGAAGTACAGGCAAAATGAGATTGGCACAACTGTCTCTGTAAAAGGAGCAGGAGAGGAGGATGTGCACCATGATTTCGACCTGTCCAGTGTCGTAGGGGCATAGTCTTTCTGCAGTTGGAGTCTTTCTACATCTGCCTTCTAGTACAGCAGAGGGGAATGCATGGCATTGAGCTAGGTGAAGGCTCACCTGCGGTTTGGGATTTTCAACCGTGTCAGTTACGGCAGAGTATCTGAGTCTTTCCAAAATGAGGAAGTTTGGGGCCCCGCCTAGGTCTTTTTGGCCTGTGACCACAACCATTTGTTTGATAGCTGTTTTTGCCTGGTCATAGCCCATAGCAAGAAGATGGCTTGTTTCCAGGAGGACTGAAATTTGTCCTGCAGGGCCCAAGGGTTGAGCAATAGTTTAAGCCAGTAGTTGAGGATAGCCATGCACACTCTGGCCTCCACCTTCATCATGCCCATCACCAGTCATAAGATGGCATTTGAGACATAGGGTTGCACTTGAAGGGCAGCTCTTAAAGATTTGGACTGTACCCATTCCAATGGGGCAACTTTGGAGAGGGGGCCCAAATCGGCATTGCAGAGAAGTTGTCCCCTGCTAACTGAGCAAAGAGGCACTTTAAAAAAGTGGTTATTCTCTTTATTTATTAATTATTTTATTTATTATTAAAACTTTTATACTGCCCTTCCATAAGGCTCAGGGCGGTTTACATTAAACCGGTTTTAAACTGGTTTGGGCCACCTCTCCAACGTTGCCCCATTGGAATGGGTACAGTCCAAATCTTTAAGTGTGGCCTTTCAAGTGCAACCCTGTGTCTCAAATGCCATCTTATGACTGGTGATGGGCATGATGAAGGTGGAGGCCAGAGTGTGCATGGCTATCCTCAACTACTGGCTTAAACTATTCCTCAACCCTTGGGGTATGGCACCCCTGACCCTGCAGGACAAATGCCAATCCTCTTGGAAACGATTTTACATTATTTAGCAGGGGGAGAGCAACTGGCCCAATCAAACCCTAGCACAGCATCCCTCCAGTGGCTGTTGCTGGTGTCTTTCTAATGTTTCCTTTTAGACTGTGAGCCCTTTGGAGACAGGGAGCCATCTATCTGTCTATCTATCTGTCTGTCTATCTACTCTATCTATCTATCTATCTATCTATCTATCTATCTATCTATCTATCTATCTATCTATCATCTAATTCTCTTAAGGCATACACATGGCTAATCCCTTGTGTGGCAGCTCTTGCGAGAATTCAAGAGCAGAAGCACTGTGGTGATTGGACAGTGGAACTTCCATATGCAGATAGGGAGGAGGAGCCTGTGAGAGCAGAAGCACTATGTTGATTGGGCAGTGGGGATTCCATATGCCGATAGGGAGGAGGAGCCCTTGATGGCTAAGGTCAGTTGGAATGCAACTGTTACTGGTTGGAAGATATACTTGATTGTAGAGGAAAGCGATAGAGAGAGAGAGAGAGAGAGAGAGAGAGAGAGAGGGCAGGGGTCTGCGAAACGAGGGGTTGTGAGGGAGGAAAGAGGAGGAGAAGGAGAATGCTGTTGTGTAAATTAGATGAGGGAACAAGATCTGTTAACTCAGGAAGGGAGAGAGAAAGAAAGATATAAAAAAAATAAGGGAAGGGAAGAAAGACAGAGGGAAAGAGCGAGTGGAGGAGAGAGAAAGAGAGAAAAAGAAGGGAGGGGAAGAGAGAAGGAAGAAAGGGTGGGGGATGGGCCCAAGCCTGTCAGTGGCCTGAGGCGAATGAGTGGCCATGGCAGCAGCAAGGAAGGTCCCATCTAACCACTGCTGCTGTTTGGAACTATCGAGGCCATTGGCGGAGGCAGGCAGGCAGGAAAGGGATGGGCCCAGGCCTGGCAGCGGCCTGAGGGGATCGAGCGGCCATGGTGGTGACGGCAGTGAGGAAGTGCCCGGTCAACCACTGCTGCTGCAGGGAGGAGCAGGAGCAGGGCTCGGGTGAGGGTGGGGAGGTCTTTGTGGATAGGGGGCTGCAGCTTGGCCAATTGGCGCCAGCAACTCTGCAGGTGTGACCAAGAGGGGTGAGGGGGCTAGAGTAAAGGGATGAAGGAGTGACCAAGAAGGGTGAGAGGGATGGAAGCAACTGGATGGAGTAGCAGGAGTTAGGCTCAAGTGAGGGTGGAGAGATCTCTGATGTGAGGAGGGCTGTGGCAGGGGGTCAGGGGAGCAATCAGTTACTAGCGCGCAGATGCTCTGCATGGGTTAAGCTAGTTTTATGTATTTACTTCTGTATGTAAACTTTGCTTGAAAAGCAATATATAAATATTCATCGTATTCATATTGTGCTCATACTGGCTTAGTTTCAAACAGTTAGAGGGCAATTATACTCAAAATCATGCCCTGAGGCAAGAATTGAATCAGTCTAGAGGCTTCTCCTTCCCTATAGGGCAAGGAGAGTCTTGCAAGACAAAACAATTCATTGTTACTTGAGTCTAATCACTTGGGATATAGCTTGCCCATGAAAGGCAAAGGTATAGTTGTATAGACTTGTGGTGCGGGTTGAATAAAACTGCTGGACTGACTATCTCAACAACATGATGACCTATGGGCATACAAGATTATATATGCAGGAGCAGGGCTGCTGCTGCTGCTATATAGGGCAGGCTAGCTGCTATATAGGGCAGGCTAGCTGCTATATAGGGCAGGCTAGCCCAAGGGCCTGGGGGAGGAAGACAGAAGGAGAACAGCTTGGGTGGGGCACTGACTGACTGCTGTCTTTGCCCCTGCCCCACCTTTCCTCAGGTGTGTGTGTAACATCTCCTTGGGCTGCTGCTGGGGCTTTGGCTGCTGCTGCTGCTGCTGCTATATAGGGCAGGCTAGCCCAAGGGCCTGGGGGAGGAAGACAGAAGGAGAACAGCTTGGGTGGGGCACTGACTGACTGCTGTCTTTGCCCCTGCCCCACCTTTCCTCAGGTGTGTGTGTAACATCTCCTTGGGCTGCTGCTGGGGCTTTGGCTGCTGCTGCTGCTGCTGCTATATAGGGCAGGCTAGCCCAAGGGCGCGAGCCTCTTGGCGCGAGCCGAAGGGCGAGAGCACAAGGGCTCTCGTCCTTGTGGCTCTCTGCCGTGGGGCAAGCTGCCTGAGGACCAGAGGATCTCTCTCCTTCCGCCCTGAAGAGCCATCTTCTCACAATTAAGAAGTCAGCAGGAGACTACGCAAGCCTGGTTTTGTTTTGTTTTTAATTAAGCCAAGAAGCCGTGGTGGGTTAGTCTGGGGAGATGTGTCTGGGGGAGCAAAAAAGTGGGTCTGGAGCGGGGGCGGCAATATCACAGGTAGCGGGCAGAGGGAGGTATGGCGGTGGGAGTTGGGCAGGCCGTTACAGGGGAAAACGGTCCAGGCAATTGAGGCCTGTTCCTTTTTCCGGCCCTTCTCCCAACCCTCTGACCCTAGGGAGCTCTGGGAACACTCCTTTGAGGATTAGGGTGCTGCTGCTGAATGCCAGGTCAGTTAACGCAAAAACATCTCTCATCCACGATCTGATTGTGGATGAGCGTGCTGACCTGGTATGTGTGACGGAGACCTGGTTGGATGCGCTGGGCGGGGTCGGTCTCTCTCAGCTTTGTCCTCCAGGTTTCCAGATCGTGCAGCAGCCCCGCCTCGAGGGTCGGGGAGGAGGCGTTGCGGTCATCTTTCGAGAGACCCTCCCCGTTTCCAGGTGCCCGGTCAGGCAATCTCAGAATTTCGAGTGTTTGTCCTTGAGGGTGGGCCTCCGAGATAGGCTGGGGATTCTGCTGGTGTACCGACCACCCCGCTGCACTTCAGTCTCCCTACCTGAGCTGGCGGGGGTGGTCTCGGAGGTGGCCTTGGGTTCCTCCAGGCTTATTGTTTTGGGGGATTTCAATGTCCACGCTGAGGCCCCCCTAGTGGGTGCGGCTCAGGATTTCATGGCCTCCATGGCAACCATGGGCCTGTCTCAATTGGTATCGGGCCCTACCCACGTGGCGGGACACACTCTGGATCTGGTTTTTGCCGACCGGGAAATAAATGATCTGGAGGTGGGGGAATTTGAGACCACTCCCTTGTCATGGACAGATCATCACCTGGTAGGGTTTAGTTTGACTGCTCCGTCTGCCCTCTGCAGGGGTGGTGGGCCGATTAAGATGGTCCGCCCCCGGAGGCTTATGGATCCGCTTGGATTCCAGACGGCCCTCGGGGAGTTTCCAGTGTCCAGAGCTGGTGACCCTGTCGACGCCTTGGTTGATCTCTGGAATGGAGAGGTGGCCCGGGCTGTTGACACGGTTGCCCCCAAGCGCCCTCTCCGGCTTAGTGGAGCCCGTTCCGCTCCTTGGTTTTCCTCGGAGCTTAGGGCGATGAAACAACTCGGACGACGGCTGGAGCGACGCTGGAGGAAGAGTCGTCACGAATCCGATCGAACACGGGCTAGAACCCATTTTAGGGACTACGCCGTGGCGGTGGGGGCGGCGAAGAAACGTTTTTTCTCCGCCTCCATTGCGTCTGCTCAGTGCAGGCAAACAGAGCTGTTTCGTGTGGTGAAAACATTGCTCCACACATCCCCCCGGACAATGGGGGAGGAGCCATCTACAGCTCTTTGTGATCGGTTTGCCTGTCATTTTGCAGATAAAGTCGCTTGCATCCGTGCTGACCTGGACTCCAGAGTTTTGGCAGTTCCGGCAGACGTGCCTTTGGTACCATCTGGTCCCGTTGTGTTGGATTCTTTTCGGTTGGTGTGGCCTGAGGATGTGGACAAGATCCTGGGCAGTGTGCGGGCGACTTCGTGCGCTCTTGACCCTTGCCCTTCATGGCTAATAAAAGCTGCCAGGGAGGGGACAGGTAGATGGCTGGAGGTGATGGTTAATGCTTCATTAAGGGAGGGCAGGATGCCATCGTGCCTTAAGGAGGCGGTGGTAAGACCTTTATTAAAAAAGCCCTCCCTTGATCCCTCCAGCCTGGACAACTATAGACCTGTGTCTAACCTGCCCTTTTTGGGCAAGGTGATGGAGTGTGTGGTGGCGTCCCAGCTGCAGAGGGTCTTGGATGATACGGATTATCTGGACCCTTTTCAATCTGGCTTCCGCCCCGGGTATGGGACTGAGACTGCCTTGGTCGCTCTAGTGGATGACCTACGCCGGGAACTAGACAGGGGGAGTGCGTCCCTGTTGGTTCTGCTGGACCTCTCGGCGGCGTTCGATACCATCGACCATGGTATCCTTCTGGGCCGCCTCTCGAGTATGGGAATCGGAGGCACTGCGTTGCAGTGGTTCCGGTCCTTTCTTGAGGGGAGGGTCCAGAAGGTGGTGCTGGGGGACTACTGCTCGGCCCCGTGGCCGTTGGCCTGTGGGGTCCCGCAGGGTTCGGTCTTGTCCCCCATGCTGTTTAACATCTACATGAAGCCGCTGGGAGAGGTCATCCGGGGATTTGGACTGAGTTGTCAGCAATATGCGGATGACACTCAGCTCTATCTCTCCTTGTCATCTGATCCTAGGGAGGCGGTGGATGTCCTGAACCGGGGACTGGAGGCCGTGATGGGGTGGATGTGGGCTAACAAACTGAAATTGAATCCGGATAAGACGGAGGTGCTGTTGGTCAGTAGGAGAGCCAATCGGGATGTGGAGATTTTACCAGTTCTGGATGGGGTTGCACTCCCCTTGAAGGAACAAGTACGCAGCTTGGGGGTACTACTGGACCCGGCTCTGCTTTTGGAAGCTCAGGTGGAGGCGGTGGCCAGGGGTGCCTTTGCACGGCTTCGGCTGGTGCGCCAGCTGCGTCCCTTTCTCGAGAAGGCAGATCTGGCCACAGTTACCCACGCCTTAGTCACGTCGCGGCTGGATTACTGTAACGCGCTCTACGTGGGGCTGCCCTTGAAGAATATCCGGAAACTGCAGCTAGTGCAAAACGCGGCAGCGAGGGTGTTATCCAGAGCTGCCCGTTGGGAACATATCACCCCCATTTTGAAAGAACTGCACTGGCTACCGGTTCGTTTCCGGGTCCAATTCAAGGTGCTGGTTTTGACCTTTAAAGCCCTAAACGGTTTGGGCCCAGGGTATTTGAGGGACCGCCTGCTCCCAAGGGTTGCTGCCCGCTTGACGAGGACATCTGAGGGGGCCCTGCTCCGGGTGCCGACAATGAGAGAGGCCCGGCTGTCGTGCACTCGGGACAGGGCCTTCTCTGTTGCTGCCCCCAGACTCTGGAATGCTCTCCCAGTGGTCATTCGCTCCTCGGACTCCATCATGGCTTTTAGAAAGCTTGTAAAGACTTGGCTTTTTATCCAGGCTTTTACATAATCGTTTTTACTGCTGCTTCTGGGTGTTTTTATTTCTTGTATTGTTTTATGCCTGTTTTTATATGTTTTTATACTCTTAGCATGTTGTTTTTATTGTGTTTTTATTGTATGTTTTTAACTTTTGTAAACCGCCTTGGGGTTATATTTTAACGAAAGGCGGTATAAAAATGCAAAAATAAATAAAAAAAATAAAAATAAATATCTCCAGTTTTGATGTGCTCATTTTCCTGAGTCCTTGACAGCTAGATTGTTAATTGAGAAGAAAATGCACCTATTATCTGTGTGTCTCTTGAGGAGTGCTTTACTGTTATCTCCCATGAAAGGGAGGATTCCTTTCTTGATTACTTCATCTTTTGAAATGGAGTATGCTTGCCACTACTGCCTTCTTATGTGAAAGAGAGGAGTGGGGACATCCTATTCACTCCTCTATTCTGACTTTGGGGCATGTTGCCCCACACTTTTCTCATGCTGAGCAACCAGCTGTGGGTCTTGTCACACCCAGACAAGTGAAAAGTTCACTATGATCTAGTAGTCTTGGGCTGTGTAGCCTTCCAAAGTGATATGAATAGAGGAGTGCTCTCTGGGCTATCCCAAAATCGACCTGTCTGGCAATAAACCTCAACATCTGTACAGTACCATGTCACATATGAGCACATGAAGCTGGGTTTTACTGAATCAAACCATTGGTCTGTCTACCTCAGTACTGGCGACACAGATTGGTAGTGACTCTCCAGAGTTACCAGCTCAACTGAGAGATGCAAGGGTTTGAACCTGGGACCACTTGCATGCAAAGCATTTGCTCTGCCCCTGAACTACATTTCTTAAAGGTTGTGCCATCGAGTCGGTGTTGACTCCTGGCGACCACAGAGCCATTTGGTTTTCTTGGTAGAATACAGGAGTGGTTTACCATTGCCTTCTCCCGTGCAGTAAGTGATGATGCCTTTCAGCACCTTCCTACATCGCTGCTGCCCAATATAGGAGTTTCCCATATTTTGGGAAACACACCAGCGTGGATTTGAACCAACAGCCTTCTACTTTCGAGGCTGATTACATCCCTGCTGCTTGATATTGCTCTGTTGCTCTGCAACTCAGAGAACCAAAGGTGTGGTCCTCTAGAGATGATGATGCAAACCCCAAATTGAGATTAAGCAGCATTCTTTCCGATACGGAATCTGGAACTGTAATTATATTTAAGTCCTTGGCTATGCTTTTGCTTTGAGCCACAGGGAGCCTTAAGTTAGCCTTGTATTATTGGCTGCTGTTTGCCGGACGCATGGCAACGAGGAGAAGCAGATGAGCCCATGACGGGCCGGCCACGTTGGGGAGGCGGTGGCAGGGAGATAGTGGCAGCGCGCCCGGCCGCAGGGCGGGGAGATGGCCACTGCGGTGGCTGGCCTGGCCGCGGGGGCAGGCAGATGGTGGCCGCGGTGGTGGGCCCAGCCGCAGCAGCTGGGAGATGGTGGTGGTGGGCCCGGCTGCGTCGGTGGGGAGATGGCGGTGGTGAGCCCGGCCGCAGCAGCAGGGAGGCAGGGGTGGGCCCGGTCACCGCGGGGAGGCAGCAATAGCGAGGAGGCAGCAGCAGGTCGGCCGCCAGGGTGTGGAGGCGGGTGGCAGAAGGAGAGGGGACGGGCTGGCTTGAAAGCTGGCTACAAACGGGGGGGGGGGGGAGCGGGCCGGGCGCCCGGGGGAAGTGGGAGCAGACGTTCTGCACCGGGTCTGCTACTTTATTCATAATTTTCTATTCAAAACGCACTGGTAATGGTAAACCACTCCTGTATTCTACCAAAGAGAACCACAGGGCTCTGTGGTTGCCAGGAGTTGACACCGACTCAACGGCACACTTTACCTTTACCATAAGAGAGGGTTCTGTAAACGAAATCCAGGATATTCTTCTCTTTTTTCCAGAGATAGGGGTGCACTTAATAAAGTGCAAATAATAGCTGGACTGTTTCCCAAACCAAGCATATTTTAAATGAATAGTGATATATCTCCAGCAAAATAGTTTGTTGACAGGCTAGCACGTTAACTGAGAGACACAGTACCAAAACGGGTCTACTACAAGGGACAATTTAGAGCTTTGTTTCCAAGAGCTAGTAGTATTTTTCTGAGGCAGTTTTATGTACATTTTGCAACCATGTCACAGCGCTTGCTCTCCAAAAGGCCATTCATGACTGCAGCACTGCTCCCAGCAGCTTGTGCGTGGAATCCACATGCAAATGCACATGTGTGCACATGTGTTTGCCAATGCTGTGTGCAGGCTGCTGGGAACAGCTTTCAAGATGGGTTTTACTCATGGGTTCAAGTGGTTCAAAGCATTTAGGGGTTCAAAGTTGGATTTTATTGAATTAAGAGAATTGGGGTGGTTCTGATATTTCTTACCACCCCTACAGATAAAGCATTGTTTGCAAAGCTTTGATCCAACAGAAAGTAAAGAATATTAACAAGCAAACCTGGTGTTATTTGTAATAATAATAATGCTGTAACCTACTACAAGCCACTAGATCTCCAAATATTTGGGTTCAAATCAGTGTTCCCTCTAATTTTTTTCATCAGCGAGTGGAATGAGTTTTATTCTGGGCGGCAGTATTAAGGGAGTGTGCGCACATGTGCATTATTATGTACCACTATAGATGCAACACACACACATCCCAAAAATATGGAAGAAAAGAAATGTACTTTCCTATTAATCTGTCTTCTGTTTTAAAAGCAATTGCATTTGCCATTTTAGGAATTTATGCGCCACACAAAGTGCAATGCGTAAAATTTAGGGGTGTGCACGGAACCGCACACCTGCGGTCCGGCACTGTGGAGGGGGTCCCTTTAAGGGCTGGGAGGGTTTACTTACCCCTCCCACCGCTTTGCCCCCTCCAGCGCCCATAGTTATTGTAGAAATTGGGGCGGCAGGATACCTCCACGCCACCCCTTCTTGCTCCGCAATTCAAAAGGCTGCAACAAGCCTGCACATGCGCACGCGGCGCAGCGCGCAAGCTTCACGTCAACCCGACGCGACGGGTAGACCAGGCCTCCGACCGCTGGAGGCTGCCCGCCGGGACGAGGCCGGGTAGACCGGGCCTCCAGCGATCGGAGGCCCGGTCTACCTGTCGTGTCGGGTCGATGTGAAGCTCGCGCGCTGCGCCGCGTGCGCGTGTGCAGAAGGCTTGTTGCAGCCTTTTGAATTGCGGAGCAAGAAGGGGCGGCGGGGAGGTATCCTGCCGCCCCAATTTCTACAATAACTATGGGCGCTGGAGGGGGCAAAGCGGTGGGAGGGGTAAGTAAACCCTCCCCGCCCTTAAAGGGTCCCCCTCCACCCGGACCGGTCCAGACCCACCCCTAGTAAAATTTAATTATTTATTATTCAATTTTTATGCCACCTTTCATAAAACATCCCAAGGCGGTTAACAAAAGTTAAAATACAATAAAATTCTATAAAAATCACATGTAAAACCTTAAAGTCAGTCATTCAGTAAAACCATGAAACACCAAAAAACAACCATAAAAAGACAAACAGAAGCAGGAAAGCTGAAAGAACTTGGCAAACTAAATTACAATCATGTCCATGCTTTACCATTTTAGAGTAATTTAGATCGATTCTGAAGTGCCTCAACATCATAGCCACATTTAAAACAGCAAATGAGTCAAATTTTAAAAAGCAAAGCACAAATATCAATATATTTTCTTTTTTTTGAAAGAAATATTATAATGTTATGACCTGCAGCTAAAATTAACATATGATCTTGCTGAGATTTTGCCCCCTTTGCATATATATTCAGTTCACAAAAAGTGTATTAACTTGATGAGAGACCATGAGGTGCTTCACACGATCAGTGTGAAGCGCCGGAGGGGTTCTGTGGGGAGAGCGGGCTTAGCAGATGATCAAGAGGCAGCCCTGGGCAGCCGGATTGGCCGCCCACATGACTGCCGGCTCTGTCACGGAGCTGGCAGGGATTGGGGGCCACGTGGCCCCTGGAAGTTCCAGGATGCCCTGTTCGAGTGCAGGGAGAGACCCCCGAGCCCCAAGAGATGCCTGAGCTTGCAGCCTCATGGTCAGGGGTCTACTTGTGTGTTGCCACGTGCCGTGGCAACACACAAGCAAAAAGATGAGGTTAAAGGAGCGCTCACTCCGTTAACCTCGTCTAAGGGGAGGGGTAATTAGGCGGGCTAGCCGCCTTGGGAGCACCAGACTTGCCTGCGAGCCTGATGGTTCCCATGATTCCTGGAAAGCGGGCTAAGCTCCCTTAGCCTGCTTTTCAATGATCGTGAGAATAGCTTCCATATATTCTACCTCCAAGGCAAACTTTCAAAGTAAATGTGGTCTGCTATTTTCTAGCATCAGCTTCTTTTATCCTACTACATGTAATCCAGCTCCCTTTTAAATAATAAATAATCAAACTTAATTCTAGCAATAAACTTCCAGCATTCAGTTTAACTCTGTAACTAATTAAGCCCCATCTAGTTGTGTTGTATCCTAATAGCTGCAATTAATTCCTCTTTGTGTCTCATAATGTAAGTTCATTGAAGTTCACACATTCTTTCAGTTTTGGCATTAGATAAAAAGGAGCAACACACTAGCACAAACAAGCAAGTCTCCTTCAAAGTGAAATCCTCTCATCCAATAAATTTATGGGTAGTCTTCGTCACCCCAACCTCCCCTCTCCCCCAGTCTTGCCAGTTCGTTCCTTCCTTCGTTCCTTCCTCCTTCCTTCCTTATGGCAGCCACACCTCAAGACTTTCTCCAGCGGTGCATGGTTGCTCTTCCTCACCTGGTGCTTTTACATTGTATTAATCCACAAAGTTTAGATGTTAGGCAGTCTGTGTTCTCCATCAGAGAATACAAATTATGATTTCTCTTTTGATGAATCTCTCCAAATAAAGAAAAGGGAAGTGCTGTCTTTCCAGATCTGTCTGTTTCCCAGGAGAGAGTTGCTGTGTGCTATCTGCTGAAACGTTCATACAAAAGATATAAACACTTTGCAAAGAGATACTGAAGCAATCAAACGCTCCAGGGGGTTGATTACCACCTGATAACCGGAGGGGCCAAGGTTGAAGACATAAAAAGCTGCCTTGTGCTCTGTGGGTCCCTAGGCTGTGTTTACCATATGCAAACACCTTCCCCAGTGGCCTTTCTCCCACCAGAAGTTAGTGTAAATTGGATTCATTTGTTCATCTCCCCCCCCCCCCGGGCGTAGCTAGGGGAGAGGGGGCCGTGTGCATCCCTCTCTCTGGCGGCCCCCCAGAGTGAGGGAGATAATGAAGAAAATAGGGAGGGATGGAGCTGGAGGGCCCTCAGGAGCTGGGGGCCCATGTTCTTTGAACCCTTTTGCTCAATTATAGCTACACACACACACCCTGGATTTAGTTACTATTTTAAAGTTAAACTTAATGGGGAGAAGGATTAAGTTCTGCAAAAGAAGTAGCGTTAGATTTAGGCTCTTCTTCTCTCTCGCCTTGAGATTTGCACTTCCTGTTTCTTTTGCAAGGCAGCTAGGGCGCAATAGAAGCCTCGCAAAATCTCAGCTGCTAGATCAAAGCAGAGTTCACACCTTAGCTCCTTTTGCAAGCAAAACCCCATCCCTCCTCATTCCCGCCCTCCTCCTCCTCCTTGACTAGACCGAGCCTGCCAGGCGCTGTGGCTGCTGGGCACGTCTTCTTTGCTGCTGACAGACTGCTGCCGATCCACGTGATGGTCCAGTCGGGTCAGCTCCACACGCCTCCCCAATCACACCCAAGACTCTTGGGTACCTTGGGTGTGAAAAGAGATAGGACAATAGGAGTCGAGAGAGAGTAATTCATAAGCCTGTGTAGAAAGACTTCTGGAATGGATGTAACCAGCAAGAGTTACTGAGCCCGATTGGTGGCCGCGGCAGCAGCAGGCAGGGAAGGGAAGCCTCGGGGCCCCGCTTTCTTCTCTGCTCTTGTAGAGAGCTCAGCTGCCTTCCTGGCTGTCTCTGAGAAAGTCAGTCCTCAGCGTGCAGAGCGGAGGGAGGGTGCTAGGGCCCCTTGCTCAGGATGCATGGGGAGGGAGAGACCTGGCTGGGGGAAGGGAGAAGGAGGAGCAGGTGGTGGCAGCCTGGCTGGGCAAGAGGGGGGAAAAACAGGACCTTGTGGGGAGTTGAGCAGTGGTGGCAGTGGCAAGACTATGTGCTTACAGTAACAGCTGCGCGGGGGCCTGCCATTTGGTGTGTGTGCATGTGCGCACCTTAGAGGGAACAGTGGTTCAAATCCTTCTGTACACAGTACACAGACAAACTGCAAAAATCCATTAGGTCTCTTTCTCTCTCAAAGTATTGCAGCTTTTAATTCCATGAATTGACTGCAATTTGCGCTTATGTGATTTTAAGGACTTATTCAGCATCAGTTGTGCATGCTGCCATCAGTTTAAAACACAAGCAACTATTCATAGTGACGTTTAAAAAGTGAAGAGAAAATAAGGAGAGTGTGGTTTCTGTATGCAAAGAAGAAAGAGTAGCAGTGGTGGTCAGTGTGTGTGTGGGGGGGGTGCTAGTGGGGTGTGAGAGGTACCATTAAAGATTCTTCAATGGTGGTACTGTTGGCACCTGCAAGCCAAAATGATCTTGCTGACCATGCCAATGGCTTCTGTGCCTGAGCAGAGACCAAGTAAGTGCCAGAGCCGTTGCAGCTGCCACACGGGATGCTGGGCAGAGCACCACTGCTTGTGGTGGCTTGCAGGTGCTGGTGGTACTACTGGTAACCACTATTTAGAGGCACCTCTCACTGCCCCACCAGTGCTGCCTTCACTGGCTGCTACTGTAATAGGGATAGGCACAAAACCAGTTTTGCTGGTTTGGCTTGGTTTTGTGCTTGGTCGAACCGGACCTGGTTTGAGTTCAAATTATGCTGGTTCGACCAGCTTGGAGCACTACTGGTAAAGGTGAATCTGGTGCGGATTCCCCTTTACCAGTAAAGGGGCAGGGGAACTTCCCTAAGGGTAGAGCAGGTGGGAGGGGAGTAAATAACTAATTACTAGTGTTGGCTGTGATGGCAGCTGCTGTGGGAGTGTGAATGGCGGCTTCCCCCACCAGCTTCCTCAAGAGTAAGCTGGGTTGGTGCATCTGAAAAGTGAGGGAGGGAAGAGGAGGGGATAGTGGGGAGAAGGGGGGCTTGGTGGGGAGAAGGGAGCCTTGGATGTGAGCCTCATGCTGGTTGGAGGCAGAGAGGAGTTGGAAATCGCATACATAGAACATAAGAACAGCCCTGCTGGGCACATGGCCAGGCACATGGCCCATCTAGTCCAACATCCTGTTTCACACAGTGGCCCACCGAATACCTCTGGGGAGCCCACAGGCAAGAGGTATGTTCATGCCCTCTCTCCTGCTGTTGCTCTCCTGCAACTGGTATTGAGAGGCATCGTGCCTCTGAGGCTGGAGATGGCCCACAGCCATCAGACTAGTAGCCATTGATAGACCCATCCACCATGTATCTGTCTAAGCCCCTTTTAAAGCCATCCAGGCTGGTGGCCATCACCAGACCCCATGGCAAAGAATTCCATAGATTAATTATGTGCTGTGTGAAAAAGTACTTTCGCGTGTCGGTCCTAAATTTCCCAACCTTCAATTTCATGGGGTGACCCCTGGTTTTAGTGTTGTGAGTGAAGAAAGAGAAGAAGAGGATGACTAGCAGCAAGGTGAATGGACTCTATTTGACAGCAATGAATGCACTACTGAGGGACCTTAAAGGCCAAGTTGAAGACAGATCATCCTGGAGATAATCTATCTATGTGGTTGCTAAGAGTCGACACCAACTTGATGGCACTTAATCAATCAATCAGTCAATTAGTTTGGGTATGGGGATGTCATGACAAGCACCCACACTTCAAAATTTACCAAGGCACCATTGATTATGCCTTTTCAATGAAGTACAAAGTATTTTATAGTTCCATATCTTGATTGCTTCCATGACAGAGTAGCAGTACTAATAGGAATTGTATGGAAAAGCCCTGTCTGTATGTAATCTGAGGAATGTTGTTTTGTCTATGCATCAGCTCACAGGGAACTACTTCTACAAATATTTATATACCACTTTTCAGCAAAAGTCCCCAAAGCAATATATATGAATGAATGAAATGGCTCCCTGTCTCCAAAGGGTTCACAATCTAAAAAAGAAACAAGATAAACACAAACAACAGCCACTGGAAGGATGCTGTGCTGAGGTTGGATAGGGTCAGTTGCTCTACCCCGCTAAATGAAGAGAATGACCACTTTTAAAAGATGCCTCTTGGCTCAGTTAGCAGGGCAATTTAATATTACATTGCAGGTAGGTGTGAAGGAAGATCCTACTTTACAGTCTTCTAGCTGATTAGCAGTAAGAGCATGAGGGGGTGGTGTTATCTCAGCATTGTAGAAGGCTCACTCTGGGAGAGTGCTCTCCAGGGATTCTCCTGAGATTTGTAAATTCAGAATAGGAAATGAAAACAACAGCAACATGGGCTACTTTTAATAGAGAGATTGCTACTTACTCATTTTTGTGTAATTTCTCTTCAGAATCATTTTATATACAGGTATGAATATGTTCTGTGGCATCTATAGGCTGTGCAAACACAAATTACCATCTCATCATTGTGATTGGGTTCCATGTATTGTGTTTTTAATGGTTGATTATGATTGTTTTTTACATGCTTTAGGGCACTTCATACATTTTCATCTGCATATTAGGTCATCTGCTTGTGGTCATGTACATGTTTGTAGTTTGTACTATGAAGAAGGTGATTATATTTGTGACACAAGTCAAAATGATATTTTCTTTTGAATAATTTTAGCTGTTTCTCAGCAATCCTCTTAACTTGATTCAAAATTATGATTGTTGGTGCCACCTGCTGGCTTGGTGCTTTATTCTGTAATGTTCATATTTTATCAAATGCTTTTCAACGTCCATTTGTAGTAAATATGTTCATGAATAGGTTTTTGCGATTTGATTCAAGCTCGAATCAAATAACAAAAAACTCAAATCAATTTGTCAAAACAGCTGCCATTGTTGTTATTTCAATGAATCAACAAAAATTGATTTAAGTGATTTGGCCATAGGGAACAATGGGGAACTTGAATCATAACATTGTTCCCCATGGGTAGGTACTAGGGACACCAAAGTGGATGGCTTTAAGAGGGGCTTGGATAACTACATGGATAAGAGGTCTATCAACGGCTACTAGTCAGAGGGCCACCTCCAGCCTCAAAGGCAGGATGCCTCTGAGCACCAGTTGCAGGGGAGTAACAACAGGAGAGAGGGCATGCACATACTACTTGCCTATGGGGCATCTGGTGGGCCACTGTGTGAAACAGGATGCTGGACTAGATAGGCATTGGGCCCGATCCAGCAGGACTGTTCTTAAGCATGCTTTTTTAAAAAAATTAACCTTTCTCAAACACCCCTATAGGATCCGGCTTATAGCTTGACACATGGGTCAGGATGCCAGTCAATCATCTCATAATTGCATGGTGGTAGTGTGTGCACATGTCTGCATGTGTCAGCAGAACTAACGGGTAGACTGTGACACCCCCGACCACGAGTCACTCACCTTCCACAGCCAGCTCTGGATAGCCCAGCAATGGGGAGTTTGGCCTTCAGGAAGACTAGCCACTCCACCAATCAATGAGTGTGCAATGGGGTGTCACCACATGCCTTGCCAAGGAAATGTCTTCCTCAGTGATCAGCGTTATTGTCTGGGCACACGTTCATGGTCACAAAAACAGCTCAGCCCAAGACAGCCTTGGAAATAAGCCTCCATTCCTGGTTGGATAGGTCGCACATTCCAAGCCGCACCTCCTTGCCAGGGTGTGAATTGTCGACTCTTGCTCCTGCAGGTGCTGGAGCAAGAAAAATGTGGAATTCCACCAGGACGGAACATCCTGAGGGATCAGGTGTTCAGGTAGGCCCAGCTCAAGCTGCTTCTCCTTGAGCATATGCCTACCCTTTTTGCTCTGATAGAAGAAAGCAGCTTTCTTGCAACACCTGCCCACAAGAACAGTCGTGATGGCCACAGGATGGTGCCCACCATCTGCAGAGGGCATGTCTCACCTGGCCATAGCCCCAGAACATCCCGCATGACCAGGTTCAGAGTGTGTACCACACAATGATTGGACACAAAAGGAACCTGGGCTGCCCTAGTTATGTTGGCAGCATTGTCGGTGACAAAGACGCCTTGGCTGCTGAGATCTGGTGATGCATGGTTGCTGACAGCTCATCTGCTGTGTTAGTGTCCAGTAGCTGCAGCACAGCCCACCTGTGCTGTGCTGCATGGGAGGGGCTTGCCATGCCACCAGCAGCGGATGTCCTCTCGCTCTCTTCCAGAGCGCTGTGAGGGTCTGGAAAACAGTGTGCCTCCCTCTGTGGCTGGTCCACAGATCTGCTGTAAACTGCATGCTGGTGTTGGATGCTGCTATATTCAACAGCAACCCCGACACATCCTCCCTGCACACACAATACAGGGAGGGCACCACCCGCCTACTGAAGATGGTGTGTGTGTGGATGTTGTAGTCAGGGGCAAGCAGTCAAAGTAACCAGCAGAAGCCAGCATTCTTCACCTCCTAGAATGGCTGGCTGTCCAAAATGATCATCTCCCCAATGGCCTGGGTGATGAGATGAGGCTTTGGGCCAGCATACTGCTTGCCCACTGACAGCAACCACTGCACAGGCAACTTTCCCTGCTTGGAAGCAGAAGTAGATGCCTTGCCACTGCTTCAGGACACACCAGGCCTATTGCTTCCAGCAGGACCAGGGACTCCCGGCATCATCATAAAATGCTTAGGGTCCTTCCCCCTGCTGACTTGTGTCCTGCAGTGGATGCAGGCAGAAAATTTATTTATTTTATTTAATTTATTGAATTTATATACCACCTAGTATAAAAATCTCTTGGCAGTGTACAAAATTAAAACATAAAATATAACACATTTAGAATACATAAAAAGATAAAATCATAATAGATAAAAACACATTAAAATTTAAAAATGGAGTTTCAGTTGAAGGCCTGTGAAAACAGGTACGTCTTCAGGGTTCTCCTAAAAGCAAACAGAGAAGGAGATGCTTTTATTGTGGGCCACCAGGGTAAAGTGGTCCCACACCATGCTGCTATCTATCTTGGATGCTTCTGGTGGTAGTGGTACTGGGGCTGCTGGTTTGTTCTGGGGGCCACCCCACCACCACCCTTGGTCTGGGGCTGAGAAGTTCCAGGAAGCAGAAGTACTTCCTGCTCCTGCTCGGTCTCAAATGGGGTGGGCAAATTTGCACTGCCCATGGGGATTGGGGAAGAGGATTGAGAGTGGGATCTGGCTGGTCTGGCAGCCAACAACACCTCCTCCTGCTGCCACAGGAAGAGTTTCTTCCCTGACAGGGGAGTCCCCCGCTATTTCTATCTCAGCTGCCACAGGCGGGACCAGGTTCCTCCGGAAATTAGAGCCTGCACCCAATTACATCCGTGGGTATGACTCTAGCAGCATCACCCCTTCCTCTAACTGCCACTCTGCTCATGGCTCTGCCTCACGCACTCTTGGACATCTTGTGGTTTTTAAAATAATAATAATTAATAATTCATATAATAAATAATATTCGTCTCTGATCGGGGTGGGGGGAGATAAACTCCTTTAAGTTGATGTAGGGTCAGAGGTGGTCTATTTATGCTGGGTGTGCCACACACAGTGCTCTCTATAGCACTGTAGTGCAAACACAGAAGCTAGAAAAATTAAATCCTCCCAATAAAGAAGCAGGCTTTATTGTGGGGGGTGGGGGAGGCAATTTTTTTGGAGGGGAATGAGCAACAGTGGAGTAAGTCTAAGGAAATGGAAAGGCCAGGGGACTACTGTGGCCTCTTTAACCCAAACCCACCCATCCTATCCTACTAGTGCCCAATTCCTTTCTTCCCCAAACTAGGCCCTATTTAAAGAACTCTTAAGTTCTATAACTTGACCAAGGCCTGGTGTTTGTGTGTCTCGCTTTCTGGCATCTTCAACTGGGCATTTCCAGCATCTTTGGCTGGAGTCTGCCAGGTGTTACTCTTGGAGGCACCTGCCAGGTGTTGCTCTTGCGGGGAGGGCAGGTGGTCACCAGTGAGGCACCTATCCACTCACCCAAACAATTAAACAAACCTGCTCCCCTCTGGAAAAAAAAAGGGAAACTGAGAGAGCCTGTCAGGCTGGATACCAGACAGGATACACCAGCTTACAAAAACAAAAAATGAATCCAGGCACACAGTAGAAGCAGAAAGGTGCAGCTTGGAGCTACAAAAGGAAATAGGAAATAAGCACATCACCCCAGTTATTAAACCCCCTGGGGGCTACAAGCAAAAAGAAGAAGAAGAAATGCATTGGAGGAGGGGGGAACATTCAAAGCAGGACCTAGTGGGGTCAAAAAGTTCAAAGCAGGACCCACTGGGGCTGCACAAGCAGGAAGGGGTGGGGTGGGGAAAATGCACAGAAGAAGAAAAATTTCAAAGCTGTACCCAGTTAAAGCCACTGGGGCTGCTGGTACAATTAACAAAAATTAGAAAGAGGGGAAAAAGCAATTTGTTGGCACTGCAAAAAAAGAGAATCTAAAAGGGAGACATTCAGATAAGCCACCAGGTACTCTGTCTCTCTCTCCACTCACTGGGACAGGCAGGCAGGCCCAGACCACCACCACCAGTCTCTAAATGCTGCTACAGTCTCTCTCCGATCCTTCTCCTCTCCTGAGGCACAAAATGGCTCTCTGCCTCCAAGCAGTCCTTTAAATACATTTTGAAAGTCTCCCCTTTTGGCTCTCCTCTCCCTCCTCTCTTCCCCCCGCCCCCATAGCCAATGAGAGCACAGTTGCCCGTGCCAACACTTGATTTGAATAAAGACAAGCCAAGAAGTAAGAAGATCCCAAGCCAATCTGAAGCCAGTGCCAGAAAACCAATCAGCAAAGGAAAAAGACAGAGACAAAATGGCGCTCAAATCATTCAAATAGATTCAAGCTCTAATAAGGGTCAATTCAATTATAACTCGAATCCAGCCCTTTATTCTAAGGGTGATTCCATCCAAGTTTGAATCACTCGAGTCACCCTGATTTGAGCTTGCTTCAAATCAACTCAAATAGATTAGCACATCTCTAATTTGTAGCACATTTAATTTATTATAATGCCATCTGTAGGCGAATTGATAATTTTTTATTTTAACAAGCATGTGTGTGCATATGTTATAAACAGAGATTTTATCATAAATTGCACAACTCTAAATTTACATTTGGCATTAGTTGCTAAAATTTTAAGAGTCATTTTGGAACAAATGGAATGTTCTGGCTTCTCTGATTGTGAAGAAAATTTGAAATGTTAGCTGAGTATACATCAATTCCAGACACATGAAGTCAACAAGACCCATGAAATCTAAATTATTGCCCTCATATTAATGTTTGTATTTAGTGTATTGTAATTTTAGGTCAGCAGTTGTAATTCCTTAACCCTGCTTGCAATACACATAACAGTTGATGGGCAGTTCCTGTTAGTGAATATTTTGGCTGTAATCCAAAGGAGGTCCACTTTAAGTTGCACAGTGGGGAAATGCTTGACTAACAAGCAGAAGGTTGCCGGTTCAAATCCCCACTGGCACTATATCGGGCAGCAGTGATATAGGAAGATGCTGAAAGGCATCATCTCTTACTGCGCAGGAGGAGGCAATGGTAAACCCCTCCTGCATTCTTCCAAAGAAAACCGCAGGGCTCTGTGGGCACCAGGAGTCAAAATCGACTTGACGGCACACTTTACCTTTAATCCAAAGGAGCATGGGCACCAAACAAACTTGGGCTTTCAGGTTTTTGAAGAGGCAAGCTGAAATAGCAGTCAGAAAACACTCAGATGCATTTACCTACCTATTTTGCATAAGAAAGTGTTTGAGGATTTTATTATGGAAAGATTTTGAGATGAGTCTCACGATCAGTGAGACTCACCTTTAGGGGGTTTGCGGAGAGAGCGGGCTTAGTACACTCTCCCCGCTGACGATCGGAAGGGAAGTCCTGGATGGCCAGATCAGCCAGCCACATGACTGCTGGCTCTGTCACGGAGCTGGCAGGAGCTGCGGGGAACGGCGGCCAAGCAGCTCCTGAAAGTTCCAGGATGCCCCGCGCAAGTGCGTGGGGCATCCTGGAGAGACCTCCAGGGTCAAGAGGTTTGTTTCAGCCTCCTGGCAGGGGTCTGCTCATGTGTTGCCGTAGTGCGGAGCCACAGCGCGGCAATACACAATCAAAATGACGGAGTTAGCAGAGCGCTCGCTCCGCTAACCTCAGCTAAGGGGAGGGGGAACTAGGAGGGTTTGCTGCCGGGAGCCCCGCAGCTCCTGTGGCAGCAGACGATCAGCAAAAAGCGGGCTAGGCTCCCTTAGCTCGCTTTTTGCTCATCGTTAGAATCTCCTCACTATTTGTTTTTAAGTGCAGGGTTGTAGGGCTTTTTGCCTATTTTATTTCCAAGTATGCTTCAGTTGAAGGGTTGCTATTATGTTAAATACAATTGTTCTTTAGTAATATTTTTAAAGTGCTATATTTATGATGTAGCTAACATTTTATTTCAGTACAACCAAATGGTATTAATCTATGGTTAACATACTGTTCTTCTGTCTCTTTACTTGCCAAATTTTAGACAGTCAAAAGTGGAAAGCTATTTGAATACAACTTGTTAGTAGAAAAAGAGGAAAGCTTTCCACAAGCATTCCTGATAAGAGGAACCAGAAAATAATAGGTTCTTCTAATTTTGTTTTATAGATTTTTTTCCAAGATGTACTAGAAAGTTTAAGGGAACAATATTGCTGTTGAACTTGTACTGCAGGGGTTATACAACTGCTTCACAAGTTCACAACCAAATCATACATAACTTTTCAAAATGGACCAGCCCGTAGCGGCCAGCTGCCTGACTAATACTGCAGATGTGCAAGTACTGTACAATGATCGGTCACTACTCATTTGGTAATAATATTCATCTCTCTCTATGAAAAGCTGTGTATATTATATTCAGAGTATTCAAAGGATCAGAGTACATTTTCAAAATTCTCTCATTGAGACAATGATGTTACAAAGTATGGATCTTGTAATTAAAATATGGATGTTTTCTCTTTATAGGCTTGTCGATATGGGCATGTCCAGCATTTAGAACATTTTCTGTTTTATGGAGCAGATATGGGAGCACAAAATGCATCTGGAAACACTGCATTACATATCTGTGCACTTTACAACCAGGTTAGTTTTTATAATTTTGCTGTAGATAACATATGTGTTTCATTGGAATATAAAAACATATATTCTTATACATTTTTCAAAAGAAAGAAAATGCATTATTTATTTATCATATTTCTATACTGTTTGCTATGTACATCTCTAGGTGGTGTACAGAATTTAAAATATTTAAAACATGTCAATAAAACAATAGAATAAAATAGTTATTAAAACAAGTTTTTAAAATTATTAAAAATTAATTTTCATTAAAAGCCTGCAAAAACAAGAGTCTTGCGGTGCTTCCTGAAAACAAACCGAGAAGGAGATACTCTTATTTCAGTAGGGAGCATATTCCAAAGCCCTTAGCCAGCCAGAGAAAGCCTGGTCATTAGGATCAAAATTAAGATTTTTTCATTCCTCAATATTAATTACTTTATTAATACTTTATCATTTTTTCCTCCAAAGACCACAGGGCAGTATAGATGATCCACCCCCCTGCTTCTCTCTTATCTTCACAACAACCTGATGAGTTAGGTTGGGTTAAAAGACAGTGACGCTATTCCCACATGCGTGCAAAACTGGGCTAACAAAGCCCCGTCTGGTTTTGCATGTGTGTCAAGCCCAATCCCAGTGGCACCACGGTAGCAAACCCATCTACAAAGCCACCCTCCAAAATGAGGTTAGGAGAGCAAGTGCTCTCCTAACCCCGTTTCACTGATTGTCCGTTTTTGGACGGGCTGTTTCTGGGTGTGCACTCATTTGAGAGGGAGGAGGGGACCTAGAAGGTACTCTCCTTCACTCCAGTTCCTCCATGCAGCAGAAGCTCCTGCTCTAAAATAAAATGGGGGAACTTTCTCCCCCACCACAACTCTCCCAGTCCCTGCTACAGACATTCCATTCCTCTATGCAGGTAGCAGTAGCATTTTAATGTAAAAGGGGGGACTTGCTTCTCGTACCCCACAGCTGCATCTGTGTGGCCTTCACTGTCTGCCCCCCATCCCGCTGCTGCAGCGACATTTAGAGGTAAAAAAGAGGAGCTTCATTCACGCCATCCTTACGCTCCTCACGGTGAGGGTGGAAAATTCTTTGCGGCCTTTGGGAGGCAAAAGGTTTAATCTGCTCCTGAGTACTTACCTGGTTGACAATATTATCAGCTCAAGTGGCTCTTGTTCATTTTCACCAGAGAGCCCTTTCCATGGTTGCTTCTGTGGCCATTTTAGCCTGATTGGCTTCATCCGGGTACTAAAATGCTGAATCTCAATGCTGATCATGTTCCCATGCCTGGCGTTAAGTGTCATGGACAAAAGTGGTTCTAAAAAGGGGAGGAGGAGAGTTTGTCTGCTCACACTTGGGCAGGCAGATTGTTGGGCAGTGATATAGATAGTACACAAACAGAATTGCTATTTTGTCTTGAAAACCCAACACCAGGTACATGCACTCAGTGCTTGTCAGTTGCCTGATAGATTAAGGGAGATGGACTCCTGATGGACCAGAGCTATTCCCCCTTCAGTGCTGGTGTTGCAAACAGAAGTCTGGAGGACATCAACTAGATCGCCATGACTGAGGCATGCCAATGCAAGATTAGTCCTGGGTGTCAGTTTTCTTCCTGTTTATTGATCTGTTTTGGGTGATGTCAGATGCTTGAATAATCCCTGAGCCATGGCAAGAACAAGTTAAGGCAGCTAAGATGGATGGGGCAAGTAGTTGTCAGTTCTGAAGTCCCAAAACCATAGTTGTAGACTGCAGGCAAATGGGACAGGCCTGCATGTAAGCAACAAGTAGACATAGGAGGCGTCCAGGCAAGATAAACAAGTAAGCCGGGTAATAGTCTTGCAGGTGCTGAGGACTTAATTTGGTGATAGACTACTCAGACTGAAGAACAGCAGCAGGACTGGGAGATTAGATAGGATGAAGTGGAAGGTTCCCCATTTTCACCTAGCTCACAGGCCCAGAATCAGAAGTTTCTGCTAGTTGACTTGATGATCCGAGGATGTGGTCTCCAGTTTAACATTGTGTTTGTATGGAGGATATCTTTCATAGTGTAAACTATCATAGGCACACATTTCTTACTGTGATCATTTGATGTACCATCTAAAAGGTAAATCTTTACTTGTGTTAGATCAGGCTCTCTTTATTGGATTTGCTAAAGCCAGTAGGTTTGATATTCATAAACATATGACAAGTGAGGCTTGTGCTTATTTTATCACTTGATTGTTTTATAACACTTCAGCGTTATAGCCATTGTGCTTCAAATGCTGCATTGCATTAGAACTGCACAAGTAATGAGGCTTGTTATAACTAGTATAACATCTGTTAAAGCATCTGTTTCTTAATTAATTACTGTCTCACATGTAAAAAAAAAACCCCTGTAAAAGCACAGATCTTTTTTCCCTTTGGCACTCCTAAAATATCTTTGGGTTTTGGAAAGGACTAGAATTTGGAATATTCTGTGCCAGTATGATTTTTCTAAACACTAAGGTACATGTGGACAAATTGGTATTAGTTATTAAAAAGGTGGTCTAGAACTGCCATGTGTAGCACTTTCAGACTGATATCCAAACTAGCATTGTGCTGGTGCAACAGTGTTGACACCACCACTAATGCTGCACCATTGTGCAAGGGAGGAGAGGGGCAATTTTTGCCAAACTCCCCTTCCCTTTGAAGCCCATGTGCCTCCAGAAAATATGTTCTGGAGGGCTGTACAACCCTCAGGGACATATCTGCAGGATGATCTACATTGGCAAAAATAACTTTCTTCCTCTCATGTGACAGCACAGGTTTAGTGTTCTTATGTTCTTATGTATGTATGTATTTATTTATTTATCAAATTTGTACACCGCTCCAAACTTTCGCCTCTGGGCGGTTAACAATAGCATAAAGCCAGTTAAAAACATTTACAAAAAACTTAAAACAATTTAAAAATAAACCAGAGATTAAAATTCCCAAAATTTAGGAAGCTGAGAAAGCTTGGGCAAAAAGATGGGTTTTCAGGAGTTTTTTGAAAATTGCCAGAGATGGGGAGGATCGTATCTCAGCAGGGAGCGCATTCCACAATCTTAGGGCAGTGACCGAGTAGGGCCGTCTCTGTGTAGCCACCAAACGAGTTGACGGTAACTGGATATGGACCTCCTCAGATGACCTCAATGGACGATGTGGCTCGTAGTGAAGAAGACGCTCTCTTAGATATCCAGGGCCTAAGCTGTTTAGCATATAACTAGCATTTGTATTTTGTCCGGAAACCTATTGGCAGCCAGTGTAGCTCCATCAACAGAGGAGTAACGTGGTCTCTCCGAGATGACCCAGAGACCAACCTGGCTGCCGCATTCTGAACCAACTGGTGCAGCTGCGCTGGTCTTGTGGTAGCAAGCATGACTTGTTCCCATAGCTAAGCAGGGTCTGCCCTGGTTGCATATGAATGGGAGACTTGATGTGTGAGCACTGCAAGATATCCCCCTCAGGGGATGGAGCCGCTCTGGGAAGAGCAGAAGGTTTCAAGTTCCCTCCCTGGCTTCTCCAAGATAGGGCTGAGAGAGATTCCTGCCTGCAACCTTGGAGAAGCCGCGGTCTGTGTAGACAGTACTGAGCTAGATAGACCAATGGTCTGACTCAGTATATGGCAGTTTCCTATGTTCCTATGGTGTATGAGCCGGAGCTGACAGAAAGCACCCCTGGCCACTGCCTCAACCTGAGAAAGCAGGGAGAGGTATGAATCCAGAAGTACTCCCAGATTTTGAACCTGTTCCTTTTGGGGAAGTGTGACCCCATCTAGAACAGGTAGATCAAAATCATCTCTAGAGTTCTGACCCCGCACAATAAGTACCTCCGTCTTATCTGGATTGAGCTTCAGTTTATTCTCCCTCATCCAGCCCATTGCTGCTTCCAGGCAGGCATTTAGGGAGGATATGCCATCACCTAAAGAAGCTGACATGGAGAAGTAGATCTGGGTGTCATCAGCATACTGGTAGCACTCAGCTCCAAATCCCCTGATGATCTCTCCCAGTGGTTTCATGTAAATGTTAAAAAGCATTGGAGAAAGTACGGAGCCTTGAGGGACACCATATTTAAGCTCAGATTTCAAAGAGCAGCAGTCTCCAATTGACACCATCTGGAATCTATCCAAGAGGTAGGAACGGAACCACTGTTAAAAAGTGCCTCCCTCCCCCAACCCCCTCAGATGTTCCAGAAGGATACTATGGTCGATAGTATTGAAAGCCACCAAGAGGTCCAAAAGGACCAACAGAGTCACACTTCCTCTGTCAATTCCCAATTGGAGATCATCCATCAAGCTGACCAAGGCAGTCTCCACCCCACAGCCCGCCCAAAAACCAGTTTGAAATGGGTCTAGATAATCGGTTTCTTCCAAGACCTTCTGAAGCTGGGTGGCCACCACCCTCTCAATTACCTTGTCCAGGCTTGGGAGGTTGGAAACAGGCCGATAATTGCTCAACTCTGAGGGATCTAATGCAGGCTTCTTTAGAAGAGGTCTAATGATTGCCTCCTTAAGACCAGGAGGCATCCTGCCCTCCCTTAGAGAAGCATTTATGATTTCTGCCAGGCTGTCTGTAACAGCCTCCCTGCTAGGTAGAAGAAGCCATGTTGGACAAGGGTCAAGAGGACAAGTGGTAGGCCTCACCGCTCCAAGCAGCTTGTCCACATCCTCATGAGTCACAAACTGAAACCGATTCAGTCGAATCACATAAGAGGAGTTGCCGGGCACCTCCAGTTCAGACATCAAATTAATTGTGGAGTCTCCATCTAGGTTGGCCTGAAGTCAAGAGATTTTATTCGGGTAACCGATGACTCCAAATTCTGCTTCAAGGCAGGGGGAGCAGATACTAGTCCCCTCACAATCCTGAACAACTTAGCTGGACGTGAACTCGCAGAGGCAATACGGGCAGAAAAGAACCGCCTCTTTGCCACACATATTGCCTGAGCATGGATCTTTAGATGTGCTCTATGTTGCAATTTGTCGGATTCAAGTTGAGTCTTTCTCCACTTCCGCTTCAGCCCCCATAGATCTTCCATATACCAAGGGGCCAATTTTGAAGAGGGTCAGAGGGGACGCTTGGGAGCAATCATGTCTACTGCCCTGGTGAGCAAGTTGTTCCAATTCTCAACCAGGGTATCAACAGGATCACCAGCAAAGCCAACACTGAATCCATTCAAGGCTTCTTGGAATCTTACTGGATCCAATAACCTCTTCGGGTGGACCATTCTAATGGGCCCCTCGCCCCTGCGAAGGTGGGAAGTGGTTGTAAGTCCCACCTTAACCAGATGGTGGTCCGTCCATGACAATGGGGAAATCACACGAGTCCCCACCCACGGAACACCACCCTGATCAGAGTAAAGACCAAATCAAGCATGTGACCTGCAATATGTGTCAGTCCAGAGACCACTTGGGATAGGCCCATAGTTGTCATGGCCGCTATGAACTCCTGAGCTACCCTGGATAGATTGGTCCCGAAATGAACATTGAAGTCCCCCAGCACCAAGAGTCTGGGAGCTCAGTGAGGGACCAAGTCCGTGAGCTCAGCGACCAAGTCCGTGAGCTCAGTAAGGGATTCCTCTGGGCAGCGGGGCAATGAGTATACCAACAGAAGTCCCAATCTATGTCTGGTCCCCAAACTCAAATGCACACATTCAATATGGCCCGATACCCTAACAGGGATCCTGGTAAGGGAGATGTTATTTTTATAGACCACAGCCACTCCACAGCTCCTCTACAGAATATCCCAGCAGGTGACCTGAGGAACAGCTGAGTCACTCAGGGGCTGGTCTAATCCTGCCCATGCTTCCCACAGATGTTAACCTGAGGCTGCAGCCCCACAGGGGAAGCAGAAGCAGGCAGGCAACAGCAGAAGATCAGCAGTTGCTTCAGAATGGGAAAGTGCTGATATTTTCCATTTGATGGTCAGTAGTTGCTTCAGAATGGGAAAGTGCTGATATATTATCGAGAGCCAGCGTGGTGTAGTGGTTAGAGTGCTGGATTAGGACCAGGAAGACCTGAGTTCAAATCCCCATTCAGCCATGAAACTAGCTGGGTGACTCTGGGCCAGTCACTTCTCTTTCAGCCTAACCTACTTCACAGGGTTGTTGTGAAAGAGAATCTCAAGTATGTAGTACACCACTCTGGGCTCCTTGAAGGAAGAGCGGGATATAAATGTAATAATAATAATAATAGATTTTCCAAATGCACCCAATTTCCTTTTTAATGGGATACTAAAGAAGGAGGGGTTTAGTTTCTGAAGTGCTGTCTCAGTCAGCTTTTAGTGGCTGAACTAATTTAAGATGCTAATTTAGGATCAGCTTGATTTAATAAGACTCCTATGGTCAAGCGGGCTTTGAGAATACTTCCATTGAAGTGCCTGTCAGCACTCCCTTGTTAAAAATGTGTGAGATATCACATTCTACTTTGAAGCTAAAATCTCACTTAATTATAAAGTGACTATCGGCATTCTACCATTATAAACAGGATGCAGGGAGGCATCATGTTCGTCAGCTTATTTTTCTTGAAAGAAGGGTCATACTGGTTTGAAATTTCCTGTTAAGAAAGGTCAGTTTGAAGTTATGTGTGTGAAATTTCAGGTGAAAAAGCTGAAAAATTGATGAGTGACTTTTAAGTACATGCACATGATTGAACTGTCATTTTGACTCTAATAGAATCTTCACTTGTATGTGTTATGATTTCCCAGATGTTCTTATTTATCATTATTTATATTCATTTATGATGTTGTTTGGCCCTTAGTGTATAAAATGACAAAATATGGAAAATACACAGTAAGACTAATGGAAGCATACATAACAAGACATCAATTCACCATTCTGAATTGTAGCCTGGCTTGCACAATGCACATTAAGATGACATTTAAGAATTTAGTGTTATATGTATTATAAAAAGTCAAGAGCATTGAAAAATACGATTAAACTATTTTAAAGGTCAGAATTTTATGTAGAAATTTTATGTCAGAATTTTATGTAACAACAGAACAGATTGGAGATTTACTGCCTTTGTGAGTTGCACAGGATACAATTTGTGAATTTTAATTTGATTATTAATTTATTTATTTCTTGCTTATTTGTTTCATAATTGGCAGGGGAGATAACAAATAGAACATATTTATATCATATTTGGGTTTGGGGGTTATTAACCCCTACTAACTAAGAAAAGGGGCATGCTTTAAAATGGTGATTCTCTTTATTTAGCAGAAGGAGAGCAACTGACCATATCCAAACCCAGCACAGAATCCCTCCAGTGGCTGTTGCTGGTATCTATCTTACATTTCTTTTTAGATTGTAAGCCCTTTGGGGAAAGAGAACCATCTTATTTATTTATTTATTTATTTGTTCATTCATTCATTCATTATTTCTCTGTGTAAACTACTTTGGAAACTTTTGTTGAAAAGTGGTATATAAATATTTGTTGTTTATCAACTTAAATGCTTTTTCTAGTACATTATAATTTTCTATAAAAGAATTATAAAAGTATTACATTAAATTTATTATATGCCATTAATATCTATATTTTAAATATAAATACTTAGGTTGCAGCATTTTGATGTTAGTTTGCTAGGATATTTGAAAATAAATCACACTGATTTCAGTGACTGACATCCAAACTAAGAAAGCCTGTGTGCAGCAAAGAAAGCATGTGTGCAACATGCTGCATTCTAGACTAAAGTAGTTTCTTGCATGTGGGGGGCTTTTCACCAATCTCCCTTTCTCTCTGACGAGCTCTGTGCCACTCTGCCATGCAGCCTCAGATACATATTTTTGGGTGGTACAGAGCACTTCAAAGGGAAGGTGAGATCGGCAATAATTGTCCTCACCTTGCATGAACGTTTGCACTGCTTTAGTCTGGAACTCAGCATGCTACATATGTGCTTTTTTATTGTGGATGTAAGCCAATGAAAATTAGGACTGAATTACATAATACTTTTATTGTAGATGCATGTAGTCTTGTTTGTCTTCAAGCACATGCAGCCAAAAATAATGTGTGACCTAGGTGCTCACAAGATATTGTTGTGAACAGCCTGGCTGTCACTAACACAAGTGTAGCCAATCAGGCTACTTCAGATTCATTATTCGTGAGATCACATATGTTCGGGAAAGAGGGAGATAAGAAGCATCCCACACAGATTATAATTTTAAAAGCTTTATTGAAACTATGGTTACATTTGGGCAACTAAGCACTCAAGCATTTAAACAGAATACTTATTCATTGTAATATAGAGCTGTCAGCAGCATTTTAAAATCATTCATCCTCACTGGAAATAGTTAACATGCTAAAAACATCTTCTGCTCTGAGTAATTGTAAATATATTCCATCTAGTCTGGGCTAGTGGCCAACTTGGTCCTATCTCTACTACTGCCTAGCAACAAACCAAAACAATTTCCACAGCCCAACTTCAACAGAAAAAAGCATATCTTTTCTACTTTTGCAAGCAATTTTAAAGCAGTTTTTAAGATCACCCTTTTAATAAGCTATCAAAGCTTAGCAATGTCAGTATCTCCAGTTTTGTTCCCAAATAAAATCAAGGTTGCTCACACAGAAAGCAGAAAGCCACACATAGTCTCTGAGTTGAAAGGCCAAGACAGAGGTGGGGGGGGGGAAGGGAGCTCATTGCTGACATAGAGAAATATGAACCAAAGGCAAAGGAAATGAGAGGCAGAGGGATTAAGGGGGAAGAAAAGATGGCGGTGCGGAGACCAAGGCAGAATGCTGTTAGGTCAGTTAACAGAGGCCGTGAGAGGCCCTTCTGGGAAGCAGGAAGCACAGAGATTGCATGGAGGGGAAATAAGATTAGAGAGTTAAGTTAGTCTTGTAGGAAGGCATTGTTGTTGATAATACTACCAGCCAATCATTTGTAGCCCTTCGGAGGCCTTGAGGATGGGCAGGAAGCTCTGTGCTGTCCAGGCAGCGTAGGAAGCCGAATGCCAAGACAATCTGTGAGGCACAGATTTGCCTTCACAGGTTAAGGCTCACATATTAGCTCAGGGGCTAGAGAATGTGCCTCCTTGGGGTTCTGAGTCGCTTCCCTTCCCCTGCTTGTTCCCCTGCCATTTCCACTTGCCTGTGGGAGGGGTGTGTATGTCCCTTTTATAAACTCTCCTCCGCCTCTTGTTTGTCATAGCTCCAATCAAAGACAGTCACATCAACTCTTAAGTGTCACTATTCTAAACCTAAAGTAAACATTTTTTGGTCTCCCACCATTGGCATAATGGGGTCCAGGCTTGACTTGTTTACAAGTCCAGATGGCAACAATCCTGTTTATGTATGGCTTGACCAGTCTGTGGTCAGTTCTCAAAGTTTCACTGGTGCCTTCAGTTCCAAGAAATATTATTTAGAGATAGCATGCAAAGAATTGTTATTAGAAAATAGCATATAATAAACGTTATCAGGAGATACCTTATAAAAGTAATTCAGCAGTTACTTTGTGAAAGTATACTGTATATTCCAAATGCATGTATGTACTGATATCTAAAATGTGATTTTCTCAGACCTTCTGAATATGATTAACATAGCAAGTTTCAAGCTGGTCCTTATGATTGACATTAGCATAGCACAATGCAAAAACAAAAAAACAAAAACACAATGCAAGGCAGGACAGGGTAAATTTCTCTTCTTCTCAGGCCTTGACTACAGAATAAACAATTCCATTAAATTACTTGGCTCAGTAGAACCAAAATTCACACTTCAGTCTCTTGCAAACCAGCCATTTTAGACACGGGCCTGAGTTTTGCTTTTTGGAGCTGCAGAGCTGCTGGTCCCAATCCCATGGGGGTTCACCACAATATAGTCTGAAACAATTCCTTTGATTTTGACCATACATTTTGCCAGCTTCTCTGATTATGGTTGATGCTGTGGATTATATCCACAATTACCTGGTTCATACATTATATTCCCCCATGCATATCTGGGGATTGTCAGGTTGTGAGACAGATATACACCGTCTTCCCTTCTGAATGGGGCTCTCTTGACTGTGAGTTTGGAACCAAAGCATGGCTAGCTCCTTCGCTCAGGTTCAGCCTTGGTTATGGGCTGTTAGCAGCCTCTTTATGGTTTAATTGCTGTGACACATTGTTTTCCTTGCCCTTATTTAAACAAAGGCATCATGAGAAGCTGTATTTAAAAATGTGTTGTGATGTGGGAATGGAGTGCTTAATAGTTCCTTTAGCATGTTTCCTGTAAGATCCCAGGCTGCTTTTTCATACATGGTGGATAAGATTGTTTTTAGATTGCACCAGGGTGGAGCTGTGATAGAGCAGATGGTTCAAAGAACCCATCGTTCCCCGCGTTGAGGAGCCACAGAGCATCTGGAGGAGTTGCTGAGCACCTCTGGCCGGGGCTCCTGCTGCTGCCTTCCTGGCCTGGCTCTGTGCCTCCTCCTTGCATCAGCTGGATTTCTGGTCAATGGAAGGGGGGCGTGCATGTGGCACAGTGCCGCCACCAGCCACTGAAGGAGGCAGCTGGCCCATTTGTGTGCCTCCTCCCTGCATCGGCCGGACTCCCAGCTGATGGAAGGAGGGCACACACATGGCCCATCATTGCCACCTCCTTCAGCAGCCAGCAAGGTCTTGTCTCCTTCCATCGGCCAGGAACATGGCTGATAGAAGGAGGATGGGTGGAGCTGGGGGGGGGGTTACCATGGGGAGAGGGGAGGCCCTGGATTGCTCCTCCCACAATTTGAGTTTAAAAAGGGGGGAATTAACACAGCTGAGCACCACATGCAGTTTTCCTCCTAGGGTGCTTTGAAAAAACTATGTGTTAGTTGATTGCATTTTTATTGTAATACTATCATACATCATTTCATTTCCAGGACAGCTGTACAAGAGTTTTGTTGTTACGAGGGGCCAACAAAGAGTTAAAGAACTATAACAGCCAATCTCCCTTTCAGGTAAAAATAAATTAAGAATTAAGTGTTCTTTTGTATGTGTGAAATAGACAATGATATATGCATTTTTTAGAAGCAACAAAAAGTATGGATGGAGTAATCAAATTTCTTCACATTAAATGTTTGATTTGTCACATCTTCCTTCAAGGAATTTGGGATGGCTTACACAGGGTTTTTAAAATTTTGTGTTTATAACCGTCTTTTGATGTTGGTTAGAGTGAAGTCTGTTCTGTTCATTAGACCAGGGCTTGACAAATCCCAGGTGCCAAATTAACTCAAGGCTGACCAGAGAAATGGTCTTAGACAACAGCTTCGGATTTAAAGAGAGCAGAAGAAGAGGGGAGCCAGAGGCTTCATAGTAGAGATTAGTATACCAAAGTCTGGTGGGGTGTGTGGACCCTTGTAGCTTGACCAATTAATTAATTAATTAATTAATTAATTAATTAATTAATTAATTAAAATATTTCTATGCCGCCCAAAACTTGCGTCTCTGGGTGGTTTACAATTAAAATGTTGAGGGACCTCTTTCCTCTGGGACAGGCAGAAAGGCAGGAGTGGGGACCCAAGTGCTATATGAGGGTTTAGGAACCAGGAAAAATCCAAACAGGGTCTGATCTCGGGAGACTAGTAATTGGGTGCAACCAGGCTTGCTGCACAGATTGGGCTTGGAAGCAGGGCCAATCTGGAGGCGAAAAGTGGGATGGTCACGAGAGTCTAGGCACAGCAAGATGATGTAGCTAATGCCCAAACCCACAAACACACAGTGTGTTTGTTCCTTGGACACTAAACTCTTCTTTGGTTTAGTGGTCTCTAAGGCTGAAATAGTCAACATCTTGCCCTGAGGTGGAATGCTGACCACCAGGGATGTGCACAAATTGTTTTTTTATTGGATTAGTGCTCCAAACAAATCATTTCTGATTTGTTTTGTGTCCAAATTTACCCCCCAAATCACCCCAGATTTGATTTGTATTTGCTTCAATTTGATTCCTATTTGGACTGATTCAGACAATTTAACAAGGTCCTAGGGGCGCCAAATGTGGGTGGTGGGTAGGTCCCCATAGGCGCCACATACCATCCAAATTTCAAGGCAATGGGACACATGGTTGATTTTTAATGAATTTCTTTAGTTTTTACTGATTTTGAACATTTCTGCCATAGGAAACAATGGGGATTTGAAACTGCCGTATCCTAACCCTAACACGGATCCCCAGCTTTCATTTTTTAAAAAAAGCTAAGCTCTAGCCCTTGTAGAAGTGGAGTTATGGAGCAAAATGTGCAGTCATTATTTTTCAAGTGTTTGGATTCTTTGGTGTATAGTAACTTTTCCTCATAATGAATCCCTATGAGGATGCATTGCACACCTTCATTTCTTCTGTTCATTTTTACTGTCACTGGACAATGTCAACTGTCAACTGCCATGTGTCAACTACACCACCACCACTACTCACTCTCTCTCTCTCTCTCTCTCTCTCTCTCTCTCTCTCTCTCTCTCTCTCTCTCTCTCTCACACACACACACACACACACACACACACACACACACACGTACTCAGTTTATTTAGGTATTTCTGAAGTGTTTAGATTCTTTGGTGTCTTCATTACACACCTTTATTTCTTCTGTTTATTTTGACCCCACTGCTTTGCAGGTGGGGGTGGGGAATTAGTGGCATCCCATGTTCCAACTGTTCTCCAACCCACAAGCCAGTGGGTACTCAGTTTTTATTTTAGGAATTTTTGAGGTGTTTAGACTCTTTGGTGTATAATGAATCCTCATAGGGATTCATTATGAGGAAATGTTATTAGACACCAAAGAGCCTAAACACTTGGACAAAAGTCCTAGGACAAACTGAGTAGTACCCCAGTGCCTTGCAGATGATAGGGGGTGTAGTTGGCACATGGCAGTTGACAGTTGGTACTGCCAAAAAGACAGTCAAAATGAATAGAAGAAATGAAAGTGTGTAATGAATCCTCATAGGGATTCATTGAAAGAAAGTTATTATACACCAAAGAATCCAAACACTTGAAAAATAGTGACCACAATTTTTTCTCCATAACTCCACTTCTACAAGGGCTAGAGCTTAGCTTTAAAAAAAAAAAAAAGAAAGCTGGGAATCTGGGTGAATTAATAGGAGGGATATGAATCTCAAATCGATTCAAATCAAATCAGGCGCAATTCGATTTGGACCTGAATCTAGCCAATGGACCACAGGGGTGCTTTGTTTTTTCTCCAAATCATCCGAATCAACTAGATTTGGGTACAAATCGATTTGTACCCGAATCAATTTGCACATCCCTACTGACCACACCTTTCTGTTGGAAAGGGTGACAGTGGTGACTAACAAAAGAATACATTGTGTCCAATTCAAACTTTGCTTGTTGTGCTTCTACCAGCACAATGAGGTGAATAGCTTAAAGAACCTTTGTAGGATGGAACGAAATGGGCACAACAGAGCTTATCTTGCAGTCAAGACACAACAGAGCTTAAGCACAACAGAGCTTATCTTGCGGTCAAGATGCTTGCTTCCTGCATCCCGAACCAGCCGTTAACACTTGTGTTAGAGAAGGAGTTGCGCTTGTTACCTCTTATCTTATTCCTTCCTGTGATGGTGATAAGCTTGAATTGATCCGATATACCAACATACTGTAGGGGGAGAGCATTTGGGCTAGTTCTTTAGAAGAATAGTGCTTAATTAACCCGTGTCTACTCCGACTTCCTCACCTGGATTGGAATCATGGAGGCGAGGACTGTTGTGGGTTAAACTTGACCTAGAGCTACCTTTCCTAAGCTCTGTGCAAAGTGACATACCAAATGAGTTAGCTCATGTGAGCCGAATGGTGAACTCACCATCCTGTGGGTTGCACAGAGGCAAAAATTGAAACTATAATCTGGCAGCTCCAAATTAGGCATGGGGGTGCTCCTGGGAGCCCTCAGAGAGGCTGTCTTGGTAACAGTGGCTCCACCCCTGCTCTACATCATGTTCTGGCTTGTTCTTATTATGGAGAAAAGAGCCATTTGGGTTGTGCAGTATAGAAATGTGATTAAAAAACCGAAAACTTTGCAGCTTGATGCCAGGAAGTTTCCTATCTCAGATATCCTGCTGCAAAACACTTAGTTCATTTCTCCCCAGAAGAGGAGGTGGAAGTGGCAGCAAAGGGAGGGAGTAGGCAAGGAAGGGCAAGCCTGTTCATCTGTCAGTTAAGCTGCTCATTTATAGTGCTGTGAGTCCCTTTTCTATATTATGCTGGTCTTCCTCAATTAATTACCTTCCGCTTTATTTTACTGACCCACTTGATCAGAAAATACGAATGTTATTACAAAATGCTATTACCTCTTGAGTTAATGGGATTTGCATTCTAAAATGATACTCCTGTAATCAGTCCAATATAATAGTGAACTCTATGCAACATATCAAGTGCCCATATTCATTAGCTTTTATCAAATACTGCATTTAATCTCTGTCAAACTTCTAATTTCAAATACCCTTTTTGAAAAGTAAAGGGAAATAAAAAGGCTGTGTGGAGTGTTATTTGGTGTTTCTGTATGAAGATCACTTTTGCCTTTTCTATCTAAACATGGGAAATAGAGCTATCCTTGTAACTGAAGAAAAATGCCATAGATAAAAGGCTTCTACTTTCTTTGAAGAGATGAGGTGATGTCAGTGGGTTTTCTCTTCTACTCTGTAAATGGAAGGGCACTGAGATTGCCTCTAACCATAAGGTGAGATGACAGACTATTAAAAAGGTGATGATCATAGAAATGTTGAGGAGCTGCATTTCGGGTATTTCAAGGATGAGTGCCTCTATAATGATAGCAGCAAGTTTCTTTCCAGTTTTTGTACAATATTGAATACAATTTTGCTTTCTCAATTTAATAGCAATGGCTTTATAGCTACATTTATGACTTTTCACTAATTAAATAATTGTAATTGATAATTAAGTTTTTGAATCAACTGATTAATCAACTAAATTTACGAAAGCTTGTTTGTGATTCTGCAGTATTTAAGGGAGGGTAAAATTGCTTACAGTTTAATAAACAAAAGCTATCCCTTTATTAACAATTTGTTTTTAATTTCATAATACAGTGGCACACTATACCAACACAGCATCAAAACTAAGCCCTTTCAGCTGTAACAATTAAAATTTATAGCCCCTGATTTTTGATTGATTGATTAAGTGCCGTCAAGTTGGTGTCGACCCTTAGTGAACACATGGATATATGCTCTCCAGGATGGTCTATCTTTAACTTGGCCTTTAAGGTCTCTCAGTGGTGCATTCATTGCTGCCGTAATCATCCACCTTGCTGCTGGTTGTCTTCTTCTCTTTCCTTCAACTTTTCTCAGCATTATGGACTTCTCAAGGGAGTTGAGTCTTTGCATAATGTATCCGAAGAATGATAGTTTGAACCTAGTCATTTGACAGTCCCTGATTAGCCATAGTTTATTGATTTACCAGTGTGCTGACTAGTCTATCAAAATTTACATCCTGAAACCAGAAGCCAGTCCTGCAGAGGATACCCCCATGTCCAGATTCTCTTTAGCTCTATTTCCATGTCATGTTCAACACATGTATAATCTCAGTACAATGTACACACATACAGACCTGTACACACATACAGTTATTATGTTCAGTACATAAACACTTGCTATCTGTACCCTGCATTTTAGAGGGCCTATAAGCAGGTTTGCTTTTAAAATGTTGGTGACTCAGTATTGAGCCTTCTCTACAGTGCCCAAGGCGCTATATAGAAGTCCTTGTTGTATTTATGTTTTGCTGTTGAGAAGTTTGTCCCAGTGGGGATCCTGTGTAGAGTGTGTGGGGTGAAGTCAGAATGGAAAATGGAGGGAAAGGAGAAGGAGAAAATGGAGTTGTTTCTGAATAAACTCTTAGTTAAATCTACATAAGATTACTCTGTGTTTGTGAGGGAAGCAGCTATAAAACAGTATATAGCTGTTGTATAATACAATTATTTCTAAGATAGTATACAGATGATAGCTTTTCAAAGGCTTACTGCTTGATCTTCTGCATGTGTACCTGGAAGAAAGTTCCTTTTGAATTAATCAGATTGCATTACACTAATAGAGGTGTGCACAAATAATTTTTTGCTATTTGATTCGACCTAACCTCTAATTGAATAGCAAAAATTTGAATCAATTCATCAAACCATCGGGCCAATCCTGGCCAGTTCGACAAATCAAATTGCATTTATTGCAAAAAATCCGTGATTCGCCCATAGGGAACAATGGGGAACTCGAATCACCCCATTGTTCCCCATTGGTAGGTCCTAGGAACACCAAACTAGGTTGGGTGTTAGGGCATGACCCTACCTACCTACCACCTGACCCACAAAACAATTGAGCAACCAGGAGATTGTTAATGAATGTTTTAATTATCTGGGTTAGTTATGAATGTTTAAATTATCTGGGTCATTGGTACAAGTTGCTCTCTCACACACAATTATGACTCCTTACTTCAGCATTGCAACAGCTGAACATAAGAAAAGAAGAACAGCCCTGCTGGATCAAGCCCAGTGCCTAGCTAGTCTAGCATCCTGTTTCACACAGTTGCCACCAGATGCCTCTGAGAAAGCCCACAGGCAAGAGGTGAGGGCATGCCCTCTCTCCAGCTGTTGCTCCCTTGCAACTTGTTTAGAGGCTTCTTGCCTCTGAGGCTGGAGGTGGCCTATAGCTACCAAATTAGTAGCCATTGATAGACCTGTCCTCCATGAAATTGTCTTAAGTCCCCTTTAAAGCCATCCAAGCTAGTGGCCATCACTACATCCCATGGCAGAGAATTTTATAGATGTAGTATGTGTTGTGTGAAAAAGTATTTCCCATGGCAGTCCTAAATTTCCTGACCCTCAGTTTCATGGGATGACCTCTGGTTCTAGTGCTGTGAGAGAGGGAGAAAAATCTCTCTGTGTCCACTTTCTCTACTCCATGCATAATTTTATACACCTCTATCATGTCTCCCCATAGTTGCCTCTTTTCCAAAGTAAAGAGCCCCAGATGCTGTAGCCTTGCCTCATAAGGGAGGTGCTCCAGTTCTATAGTGTCCTTCTTAATATACAGTGACCAGAACTGCATGCAGTACTCCAAATGTGGCTGCACTATAGATTTGTATAAGAGCATTATAATATTAGCATTTTTATTTCTAACCCCGCTCCTAATGATCCCTAGCATGGAATTTGACTTTTTCACAGCTGCCATGCACTGAGTCGACACTTCCAACAATCTGTCCACTATGAGCCCAAGATCTTTCTCCCTGTCTATCACCGACAGCTCAGTTGACATCAGTGTATATGTGAAGTTGGGGTATTTTTGCCCCAATGTGCATCACTTTACACTTGCTTACACTGAACCGCATTTGCCATTTTGTCACCCACTCACCCAGTTTGAAGAGATCCTTTTAGAGCTCCCCACAATCTATTTTGGATTTCACTGCCATAAATAGTTTGGTATTGTCTGCAAATTTGGTCATTTTGCTGCTCACCCCAACTT
The DNA here is from genome assembly GCF_027244095.1 of Hemicordylus capensis. Classification (NCBI taxonomy): domain Eukaryota; kingdom Metazoa; phylum Chordata; class Lepidosauria; order Squamata; family Cordylidae; genus Hemicordylus; species Hemicordylus capensis. Next base: position 97,887,638 of record NC_069657.1, read on the forward strand.
CTAGATCAGTTATGAACAAATACAGATCCAGTACAGATCTTTGGGGGACCCCACTTCTTACTTCCCTCCATTGTGAAAACTGTCAATTTATTCCTACCCTCTGTCTCCTGTCCTTCAACCAGTTACCAATCCACACATGAACCTGTCCTCTTATCCCATGATGTTTAAGTTTACTCAAGAGCCTTTGGTGGGAAACTTTGTCAAAAACCTTTTGGAAGTCTAAGTATACTATTGTCAACCCGATCACCTTTAACCACATGACCATTGATACTTTCAAAGAACTCCAAAAGGCTAGTGAGCCATGCTGGTTCTCCTTCAGCAAGGACTGTTCTTCTATATGTTTGACAATTTTGTCTTTAAGGATGATTTCCTTCAGTTTACCTGGCACAGAGGTTAAGCTAACTGGCCTGTAATTTCCCGGATCCCCCCTGAACCCCTTTTTGAAAACCAGAGTCACATTAGCTACTTTCCATTCCCTAGTACAGAGCCTGATTATAGGGAGAAGTTACATATTTTTGCTAGGAGATTGGCAATATCCTATTTGAATTCCTTCAGAACTCTTGGCTGGATGCCATCTGGCCCTGGCCATTTGTTAACTTAGTTTTTATAGACAGTTTAGAACATCCTCTCTCATTACCTCAAATTGGCCCAGTTCTTCAGCCTCCAAGCCTTAGAAACTCAGTTCTGGAGCAGTTAAATGGTGGACAGATAGATACAAAGAACTCATTCAGCTTCTCTGCAATCTCCTTATCCTTCTTTATAATCCCTTTCATGCCCATATCATCTACGGGTCAAACTATTGTTTATGTTCCTTTCTGTTCTCTTCATTTGGGCAGGACTTCCATTTTCTGAAGGAAATCTTCTTCCCTTTTATAGTTTCACTGACTCTACTTGTTAGCCACACTGGCGTCCTCTTGAACTTGGTGGTGCCTTTTCTCCTTCTTGGTATGCATTCCAATTAAGCTTCTATTATTGTGGTTTTGAATAAGTTCCATGCTCTTTGGAGTGGTTTGACTCTCCTGATTTTCTGTTTCAGCTTCCTTTTTACCAGTGCTCTCACTTTTGAGAAGTTTGCTCTTCTGAAGTCCAGTGCATCTGTGTTGGACTTCCTTGGCTATGCTCCACTTGCATATGAGCTGAATTGGATCACACTATGGTCACTATTCTCCAGTGTCTCTACAACTCTGACATCTAACAGGTCCAGGGCACCATTCAGGATTAAGTTCAAGGACACCTTCTCTCTGGTTGGTTCTGCGACCATCTGTTCTAAAGGACAGCTGTCACAGCAATACTCTTAGCAGCCACCAAGCATAGCCATAAGCTCAACTACAGCAACGAGCTCATCACAGCAGTGCAATAACCAAGAAATACTATGTGCATGCACACACACATTTCTTACCACAACACCATCTCACAAACAGACCAAAACCACAACTCAAGGAAAGCAGGCAGGCAGGCAGGCATCCAAGTTCTGCCTTTGTCAATCTGACATACAGCAAAACCAGATAGTTATAGCAGCAATAGGTTGTATAGCATTGTATTCAGCGCTGAAAAAAGAAAATGACAAAATCAAACCTCCATTGATTCCTTCCTCCTGATATAAGGGCTCTCTCTGCTTCCCTGTCCCTTTGAATACATTTTGAAATTCCCCCCTTTTTTGTCCCCCCTTTGTTAATCTGAGAGCCAGCAAAACAGTTATAGAAGCAATAGCACAGCATATTGCTGTGCTGAAAAAAGAAAACCACAAACTCAAACCTTTCTTCCTTTTTCCTGTCTGACTGATGTGTCCTCTTCTTCATAATGGCTCTCTCTCTCTCTCTCTGCCTCCCAGTCCCTTTGAATATACATTTTGGAATTCCCTCCAAAAGTGTTCCCCCCTCCTCCAGCCAATGTGGGCATAGTTGCCCATGCCAACACTTGATTTATATGATAACAAGCCAACCAGGAATTGAGGAGATATCAAGCCAATTGGAAACCAGTTCCAGAAAACCAAGCAGGAAGAGGGAAAAGCACCCAAATGGCTGCTCGAATTGTACAAATAAATTTGTGCTGAATCACTGATTCAATTCAACCTCAAACCAGCCCCATCGTTTAAAGATCAATTCTGGTCGTGTTCAAATCTATGAGTTGCCCCCAGTTCGGCCCAAATTGAATCGCACATCCCTATGCACTAAGTGGTATTCTGCTATAGCATTATCTTTGTGTGTTCACACACTTCCTTGTGTATCTCACCACTGTTAAGGAATTTATTGAACAAAAGTAGTACATACCATAGATACCTTAACATTTGTGAGGGGAATATTTATCTATCTGTCTGTCTATCTATCTATCTATCTATCTATCTATTACATTTATATCTCGCTCTTCTTCCAGGGAGCCCAGAGTAACTACATGGTTATAGTTACCCTCAGAACAATCCTGTGAGGTAGGTTAGGCTGAGAGAAACATGACTGACCTAGAGTCACTCAGTGTGTTTCATGGCTGAATGGGGATTTGAGCTCAGGTCTCCCTGGTCCTAGTCCAACAGTCTAACCACTACACCAAAATTGAATTGTGAAAATTATACTTAGAATCATGTCTGAAATACATTTGTGTCATAATTATTATATGAACCTGAAAGCTATATTGCTAAATGATGCGCAACATCTAGAACTATGTAGGTTAATGACATTTTTATCTATCTATCTATCTATCTATCTATCTATCTATCTATCTATCTATCTATCTAGTAATGCCCAGTTACTCTCGCAGATGCTGGATTTGGTTCATTGCTGTAGATTAATGGCTACTTTACACAACCATGACTGTAGAAAATACATTAGGTTTCAAAAGAAATTCCTAGGAGTCAAATTTTTAAAACTTGGGCTCTACTCTTTAGATGCCTGCATCAAATATTTTAACTATTTTATATAATTACTAGTGACTGTTAAGCCCGTTACATTAACGGGCGCTAGAAGAGTGGTGTTAGAAGAGTGCTAGAAGAGTTGCCCGCGGCTCCGGCCGGGCCCACCACCCACTGCGGCTCCGGCCGGGCCCACCGCCGCCCGCGGCTCCGGCCGGGCCCACCGCCGCCCGCGGCTCCGGCCGGGCCCACCGCCGCCCGCGGCTCCGGCCGGGCCCACCGCCGCCCGCGGCTCCGGCCGGGCCCACCGCCGCCCGCGGCTCCGGCCGGGCCCACCGCCGCCCGCGGCTCCGGCCGGGCCCACCGCCGCCCGCGGCTCCGGCCGGGCCCACCGCCGCCCGCGGCTCCGGCCGGGCCCACCGCCGCCCGCGGCTCCAGCCGGGCCCACCACCGCCTCACCCGGCTTCCCCTGCTGCCTCCTCGCCTTGCCCGGCCAGGCCCGCCACCTCGGCTCCGCGGCCACCATGGCCGCCCACAGCCTGGCCCGCTGGTTCTCCTGGGTGTGCCGCCAGGACCAGTCAGGCGCCCCCTGCATACACGGACGCCTTTACGCATGTGCCACGCATGCGCAGAACACCTTCAAGAGACACGGACGCAGGTACCTTAGGGTTTTATTATACAGGATAAAATTAATTATATAAACTTCTATTAACTAATGCTACCCCTGTGCTGAGGTCACAAACTAAGTATTTACATCTCCAGGTACCAGCATCAGGTTTGTTTTTTAGACTGAAGGGAGTGGGGGTCTTTTTCCTGGAATATTTCTAGTTCTTCACACAATTAAATGTATATGAAGAGTATGTGGGCAGAAAGTTCTGAACTGTGTTTAGTGTGTGTGGGTAAATGTTGTTTAGTGGTTTCACTTTGAACCCAACTTTCTCTAACTTTACTTTAGGTATATCGTAAAGGAGCCTTAACTGGAACTCGAGTCAAATTTACCAAACTACCACCAAGTAGCTTGAGTTCCACTTAAGGCTCCTTTACCATATGCCTAAATTAGCCTGGATGCATTCAAATACTTGCTATGTCATTCTCACTGTAGGTAAAGTAATGTTGTGCAGTTGAGTCAGTGTTGACTCCTGGTGCCCACAGATCCCTGTGGTTTTCTTTGGTAGAATACAGGAGGGGTTTACCATTGCCATCTCCCACACAGTATGAGATGATGCCTTTCAGCATCTTCCTGTATTGGTGCTGCCCAATATAGATGTTTTCCATAGTCTGGGAAATATGCCAGCGGGGATTCAAACCGACAACCTCTTGCTGCCCCTTGCGCTGCGCTATTATATCCGCACTGAAAGGAAATTTAAAAGAAATTTCATATAACAATGTTTATATATTTTTTCCTTAACTGAACTGAGTAAAACCGAATGTTGTGTTCTTTTGTTTTATCACACATCTTATTATTAGCTGTCTGTCCCTTTTGTATTTATTCTTTAGTTTAGCCAGACATTATTTCGTTTCAGTTAACCCTCCTTTAAAATTACTGCTCAGTCATGTAAGTAGTAATAGTAGTTATATAAATCACTATCCTTGATAGGGTTTTCCAGTCTGAACTAACCCCCACCCCTACCCCAATAAAATTCTAAATGCACATATATTACAGTATTTACTTCTTTCACATGTTAATTATTAAAATCAAATCATAAGCGCTTTCAGAATGCATTTTTCTTGTAAATGCTTTGCCAGGTGGTATTTCAAACTGGTAAAAGGCATAAGAGTGCAATCTTGTGTTTCTCATGTTTAGTTAATTAAGTGGACTTCAGCATTTCATAAGGTTGGAGTTTTAATCAGTAGAAGAGAGCTGGTCTTGTGGTAGCAAGCATGACTTGTCCCCTTAGCTAAGCAGGGTCCACCCTGGTTGCATATGAAAGGGAGACTAGAAGTTTGAGCACTGTAAGATATTCCCCTCAGGGGATGGACCCTCTCTGGGAAGATCAGAAGGTTTCAAGTTCTCTCCCTGGCTTCTTCTAAGATAGGGCTGAGAGAGATTCCCGCCTGCAACCTTGGAGAAGTCTCTGCCAGTCTGTGAAGACAATAGTGAGCTGGATATACCAATGGTCTGACTCAGTATATGGCAGCTTCCTATGTTCCTAATGGTACAGAGTAAGAACATTTTTGTAAAACAGAAGATGTTTGTCGCTAGCTCTCCTCTTGGATATATTTGTTTGACATTATTTTGGGGAAATAAATATAATGTTTCTTTAACAAAATATCATCCATCATTCTTATAGGTTTGTTTATGTAACCTTTGGAATGCAAATGGCTGAATTCACCTATTAAAAAAAAATTGTATGTAGCAGCCATCAAATATTCTTCTTGCATCATCTAAGACTCCAGAATTTGATATAGGCAGACTCACCATTATTGACTTTTTTTTTTAAGCTTAATTATAAGAGTGTACTGTGCAAATCCAAAATCTGTTCTAGTTCTTTTGGGGGAGGGGTTAGTAATGAATGGGTTTGTCTTGCCCCTTCATGTGCTCAGCTGGATTTTAAAAAGGGCTTAGATGTCTTGCTACGCTTTGTACACTTTTGGGCCTGAATCAGACTGTCTCATTGACCAACTTTCTCCTCTCAGTAGGGCGAAGGGAGGTGACTGTGAGGATCCAATCTGCGCAGTCTCAGAATGTAGTCGCCTCTAAGACCCTTTGTGTACCAATCACAATAATGCAATTTTTGTGCATCACCAAGTGCACAAAAAGGGCCTAGATGCCCCAAGAAAGTGAGTCTGAACAATAATATCTGGTTTAGCAAACAAAACAAACTTTTTATAGATATTTATACAGATGAGGACACTTCATAATTAACAGTCTTAGAAAAATGGGATAATATTAAAAATCTAGTAACTCCTTTTATTCTCCCATTATGTCTCTTATTAATAATCATGGCTTTAACCTAAGCAGAAATTTGGATGACCTCTCAGTTGGGCAGCAAATTAACTTAGACCGTTATGGTATGTTATCTGAGAGAGGCCAAATGTTAATGTATGAGCACTTAGAGCATGGTGAGAAGATCCCCATTTTGTCAGTACTTTCAGCTGAGACACTTAATAGGAAGTCAATACTTTGAGCTGAGACATGTCATAGAATGTAAGGAACCAGACTTCAAAGACGTTCCCTTTTAAAGGAACCAAGACCTTCCCAAAGAGAACATATAACTTGAAATGAAACAGATACCTTCAAGAGGAAACTCTTGAAAATTTATGGACTGTTCTATTGTCAGTGCAGGGTAAATGACATGTTTCAGTATTATTGAAGCTGAAATAAAACTATAATAAAATGGTGTGCCACTGTACTAGTGGTACCCTGGAAACAGAGCAAGATATATGAGTAGTTGCTGGCATTATGAAGAACATAAAGGGGAATTCATCCATATGTGGTGACACTGCTGGTATGCTAAAAATTATTGGGAGATGGTGATAGATAATCTGAATAGAAAATAACTTATAACTATCATTGGCCCCAAAGATTTGTTGTTTTAATTATGTCAGGGATAGTGCATAAGCAAGAGCCGGTTTTGTACATAAATAGCTAAAAAGGTGTATGCCAGAAAATAGAGAGATACGAAGGTGCCTTAAAAAGGAGTGGAAAAATAAATGTTGAAAATTTATTTATTATTTATTTTTAAAACATATTTGTATACCGCCCAAAACACAAGTCTCTGGTTGGGTTTTGGTGATGGTGTTGCAAGTTGATGGTGTTGAAACTGACAGCCTATTTGGAATTTAACTGGGATTGAGGATGCAAATCATGCATGGAAGCCCAGGGGTGCAGATCCCCCCTGCAGCACTTGAGGAGTGCCTCGCTTCATTTTAGTCAACGTTCTCTCTCGCCAAACTTAATAATTCTCATCTTCAGTTCTGATTACATAGTTTTTCATTGAAAGGGAAATATTTACGAAAAATGCAATTTGGTCTTAATCTTTTCAGTTTGTTTCTATTTAACGTGGGGAGAAATATGTATTTTAGTGCTGAAGAAAAAAAACACCTGCCATTTAAATCCTATTGTTTATCACAACAAGGGGGGGGGGATGTAGGGATGATCCGGAAGTGTTCCAACGCCTCTTTGGAGAGGCGTTGAAATGCTTTGGCTCCCTGGCGCCAAAACGTTTCGGCATGGGGCTCAGTGTTCTCATGACTTGTCCCCTTAGCTAAGCTGGGTCTGCCTTGGTTGCATTTGAATGGGAGACTTAATGTGTGAGCACTGTAAGATATTCCCCTTAGGGGATGGAGCTGCTCTGGGAAGAGCAGAAGGTTTCAAGTTCCCTCCCTGGCCTCTCCAAGATAGGGCAGACAGAGATTCCTGCCTGCAACCTTGGAGAAGCCGCTGCCAGTCTGTGTAGACAATACTGAGCTAGATAGACCAATGGTCTGACTCAGTATATGGCAGCTTCCTATGTTCCTATCTTTCCCTACTGGCCCTCCACGGCACTATTGTTAGGGGAAGACTTCAGTGCAAGTGGCAGCTTATGCTGCTTGCCCTTCTAAAATGCCGCGGCACACAAGGGATGCCGGGGACGCATCCTATTGCCACAGCGTGGCATTTTAGAGGGGCAAGAGGCACAAGCTGCTGCTTGCATGGAAGTCTTTCCCTAACAATAGCACTGCGGCGGGCCAGCAGGGGCTTGGAGGACGGGCAGGTAGGACTTGTCCATCTCCTCTTAAGAGATAAGAACAGCCCTGCTGAATCGGGCCCAAGGCCCATCTAGTCCAACATCCTGTTTCACACAGTGGCTCACCAGATGCCACTGGAAGCCTACAGCAGGAGTTGAGGGCATGCCCGCTCTCCTGCTGTTACTCCCCTGCAACTGGTACTCAGAGGCAACCTGCCTTTGAGGCTGGAGGTGGCCTATAGCCCTCAGACTAGTAGCCAGTGATAGACCTCTCCTCCATGAAGTTATCCAAACCCTTCTTAAAACCATCTTAAGGGAACCCTGTGCCACGCTTGGTTGGGCACCAAAGCAATTTGGTGCACATCCCTAAAAAACTGTTTAATTATTGCCAATTAGACTATTAAATTGTTAGAATGATATACAATATTACTTTGTATTCATAATTATATCTGAGGCTTATATTTTAGTAACATTTATACTATGTATTGATTGCATACTATTAATATTCAATATTTAATATTCATAGGTCATTTATACTGATATCTATTATGTTTTGGGAAACAAATTTATATTGTGATGTGTGTGTGTGTGTGTGTGTATATAATTTGATATAAAAGGAAGACTCATACTGACTACAGTATTATTGCTACCTAGTAATTGGTTTGGTCTGGTACAAGTATGTGTCTTGGGTTGTCTAGAGATGGGGAGGTAGGGTATGATTCTGGTGGAACAATTACAGTGGTGGTGGGTATTGATGAAGACATTTAGTTGGTAGGTCAGGAGGCCATTACAGGGGAAGGGAACTCAGAAACGTAATTGCTGTTTCCCTTTCCAGCAGGCCTACCACCTCTTTGACCTTGGAGAGCAGTGCCAATTACTCACAGAACCTCACCTTATTACTCTGTAATACCAGGTCCAAAATAAATCTGAGATCATCCATTACTTGATTATGGATGAAGGAGCCGACCTGGTATGCATTATGGAGACCTGGTTGGGAGGGGCTAGTAGTTTGGTCCCAGTACCTCCCGCTGAGATATTCCATGTTGAAGCAGATGAGAGGATATGGGCATGGGAATGGACTGGCTGTGGTCTATAAGAATACCATCTCCCTTACCAGGATCCTTGTCAGGGAATTGGCCTCTATTGAATGTGTATACCAGGCTTCCCCAAACTGCGGCCCTCCAGATGTTGCTGAACTACAACTCCCAGCATCCCGAGCCACAATTTATTGTGGCTGGGTATGCTGGGGGTTGTAGTTCAGCAACAACTGATGGCTGCAGTTTGGGGAAGCCTGGTATACACATTCAATATAGGCCAATTCCCTGACAAGGATCCTGGTAAGGGAGATGGTATTCTTATAGACCACAGCCAGCCCATTTCCATGCCCATATTCCCACGCCTGGTGTATTCCTAAGCCAGGGGACCAAGGATAGACTGGGACTTCTGTTGGTGTACCCATCACCTTGCCGCCTAACAGAATGGTTGCAGTGCTGTCATTGGAGTGGCTCAGGTTGCTGTTGGTGGGGAGAGCAATGTTCATTCTAGTACTGGGTTGTCAAGAGTGGCTCAGGAGTTTATAGAGACCATGATGACTATGGGCTTATCCTAGGTGGTCTCTGGACCGATGCATGATGCTTGTCACACACTCAATTTGGTCTTTTGCTCTGATCAAGATGGTTTTCCATGGGTGGAGACTACTGTCATCTCCCCATTGTCATGGACGGCCCACCATCTGGTTAAGGTAGCAACCACAAACCACCTCTGCAGGGGTGAAGGACCTATTAGGTTAGGCTGCCCAAGAAGGTAACTGGATCCAACAGTAATGGATGGATCCAAGAAGCCTTGGAAGGGTTTAGAGTTGGCTCTGCTAGTGATTGTATTGATGCTGTGGTGCAAACATGGAATAATGAACTAACTAGAGCAGTAGACACAATTGCTCTTAAGCATTCTCTCCGGCCTGCTTCAAAATCAGCTCCATGGTATTCGGAAGAACTATGGGAGCTGAAGCGGGTAAGTAGATGTCTAGAGAGCAAGTGGAAGAAGAACCAGCGTGAATCAGACCACAACACACAGCACATTTGAAGAGCTATGCTCTGGCAGTGATGGGCTTCAACTAAGCTATTCTTTTCTGCCTGCATTGCTTCCACAAATTCCCATCCAGTGGAGTTGTCTAGGGTTGTAAGATGGCTAGTATGTGCCTCTTCCCCTTCAATTTGAACTTGGAACCATCAGTCACTTGCTGAGACGTTTTCAATGACTTTTTCAAGGATAAAATCTCTTGTATTCGGGCTGAACTGGATTCCACATTTACTGCAGAGCTTACTGTGGAGGTGTCCAGCAACTCCTCTAATAGGATTAGATTAGATTACTTTTGGTTTGTGACTCCTGAGGATGTGAACAAACTGCTTTGGACTGTGTATCCTACAACCTGTTTTCTTGACCCTTGCCCAACTTGGCTTATTTCAGTTGGTCAGATCAAATCAAATCAATTTATTTCGGTCAGCGACCAGCATGAGATTAAAACAAATGTAGAAGAGAAAACAATCAAACTTCTACTACAAACAATAAAACCAATTACATTTTTAAAATTCCTCCTGAACATAGATCAAGGTACTAAAAGTGGGCCCACCAGAACTACTAAAAATACATAACTAAGAATAAAAGGAGACAGCAGTATTTCATACTTATGAGATTATTATATACAGATCAAAATTTAAACAGTTGCCTTCGCAACTCCTGAATCTGAGAGGGGTTAAACAATTCAGGAACTCGGGGAAATTTTGTTAGATTTACTGATGATATACAAGTGATCCCAGTGCCTGCGTGCCCACCTGCAGTTAGCCACACTGTAGCTGCAAAAGTTGCTCTGGCCTTAAATCCATCACCTATTTTCCTGTTATTAAGCTCTTACGCAAACGGGGGGCTGCGCTACAAAATTTAACTACCTGTCTGGTGGTGCTGGAATTACTTCCTTCCAACAGCCTGCCAGTCATCTGAGGAGAATCAAGACCTGGGTATTTAGCCATCAAAGGGTAGATGAGATCCCGGTGCAGGTCTCTATAGAACAAACATTCCAACAGCACATGGGTAACCGTTTCCACTTGACCCTCCCCACATAGACAGAACCTCTCCCCATAGGGAGTCCCTCTATATCTGCCCTCTAAAAGGGCTGAAGGCAGGGCATTGCATCTTGCCAGGGTAAAAACTCTTCTAAGTGGGGGCACCTCCAAGATAGTGAGATAGGATGCTGGGGCCATACTATACTTGACTGATTCCTGGCTCTGAAAGTCAGGTGCCCTCGCTATATCTATTTGTCTCTCAATATCTTCTATTCTCTGTGTAATGAGCTTCCTAGCTGTCTCCAAACTTTGCGTAAGCAAGGCAGACTGATCAAGGCCCAAGGCGGTCATCTTTTGGTTCAGAGCACACTTCCAGGTTGACTGATCGGAATCCTCTAATACTAAGTGGTTCAGCCCTGTGTCCACGGAAAAAACCCTCAGCCAATAAAACAGTGCCATTTGCCAGCATATGGCCTCAACTCTAATGAGACCCGCCTCCAATCTGACCCTCGCATTAGAGGTGCACTTGGGTGTCTGACATATTGCTCTCAAGAATTTAGACTGTACCACTTCTAGGGGGGACAGATCTGGGTAAGGACCCAATTGGGCACCATACAGTAACTGTGCCAATGATTTAGCTTGAAAAAGTTTTAAGGCCGCAGGGATAAAATGCCCCCCCCTGGTTCTATAGAACCGCAAAATAGCTCGGGCACTGTTTTGGGCAGTCTGGGCCACATAAGAGGCATGGGCCCATCTTGATCCCGATGAATGAACAGCTACCTCCAAGTATACGAAATTTTGGACCTGCTCTATCCTTTGTCCATCTATCTTCCATACCCGTCTCTTAGGTCTCCTAGCAAAGGAGAGCAACTTCATTTTCTGATCATTAATACTCAAACGTTCTCTCTTACAATAAACAGCCAATGCCCCAAGGCCCTCTTTAGACCAACAGGGGTTCTAGCCAGAATGGTCACGCCATCCGCATACAGCAACACTGGGATACTTCTTCCAGCTAGCTTGGGAGGATGGAAATCACTGCTATCAAGATGGGTCACCATATAATTGACAGCAAGGGCGCCAGCACATATCCTTGTCGGACCCCCTTCCCAACTGGAATAGCTCTGGTTAATCCTCCTTGTGGATTGCACCTAACCCTCATGGTTGGCGATATGTGTAAGGCTCTAACTAGAGCTAAGAGTCGCCGATCAATGGAGGACGCTCTCAATTTATCCCAGAGCCTATCCCGTGGGTTTGAATCAAAGACAAACCTAAGATCTACAAAGGCAACATAGCAATAGCAATAGCAATAACACTTACATTTATATACCGCTCTATAGCTGGAAGCTCTCTAAGCGGTTTACAATGATTTAGCATATTGCCCCCCAACATTCTGGGTACTCATTTTACCGAACTCGGAAGGATGGAAGGCTGAGTCAACCTTGAGCCCCTGGTCAGGATCGAACTTGCAACCTTCTGGTTACAGGGCAGCAGTTTTACCACTGCACCACCAGGGGCAATATGCAATGATTGAGCATATTTATGTGCTAGATGATGAACAAAACAGTGGTCAACAGTAGACCTCCCTTCTCTGAATGTTGCAAGAATGTTGTCCTGTTCCATCCATTCCCTCAACTTCCAATAAAGGAGTTTAGCGTAAAGTTTGCTATCTACACTCAGAAGACTGATCAGCGGGATCTACCTTATAAGCTTGGAATCTGTCCAAAAGAAGACATCTACACTCCACACAATCTTGGTCAAACCATGGTTTGGAAGGTCTCCATTGTCTTTTAGAGGATTCACGCTGCTTAAATGATGTTTTTCTAATTCCAAAGTAATGGAGTTATAGACTTGTAAAATTTGAACCGGGTCCGATAAATCAAGCATCTCTTGTCACAACTTCTGTAGCTGATGCGTCTGGAGAAGAGTGGAGATTTTATCAGCCAAACTCTGGGACCATCTGACACGACAGCAGTTATCCTCTGTCTTCATAGAAGGCACTGACTCATACTGTTTAGGGCCCAGCAGGTTTCACAGCAGCAGAGTACAGTAACTAAGTGGTGGTCACTTTCTACTTGTGGGACCACCTCCAGTCTCGGGGAGCACTGGGCCAGGCACCTCGTAATAATAAAATAGTCAATGACGCTCGCTCTCCTCCCCTCCCAACATGTTAACTCTGCCGGATGGTCATTATCCACCGAGCCATTTAAAACAAATAAATCTAAGCCGTAGGTCATTTCGGCCAAACAATACCTACCCACGTTTGAGATGTCCTTAGAGAGGCGCATGTACGGAAGCACATACCCTTCTCAAATAGGGGGATTTCACTTATATAGGACATAAAGTATTTCATCATTGTGGCCCATTGCGTTAAAGTCGCCTCCTAGATTTATACTTGCATCAGGAAATTCCTCTGTGAAGGCAACAATGTACCCTTCCAGCTTCCCCCAAGTTTCCTTAATTTCCTGGGCCCTGCATTTTGCGGGGAGATATACGTTGACTATCAGCACTGCAGTCTGATTAAGAGCAACTTCCACAGTCAGTGCTACGTTACCCAAAGAAGAGACCCATTTTGATGATGTCCGTAACTTAGTTGAGATGAAAGTCCTGAGGCCCCCGCTGGATCTGCCCCTTTTCTTACTCTTAACGTCCTGAAGGGAAAATACACAAAATCCGTTAAGTACCAGTTCCGAGGAGACCCGAGTTCAAATCCCCATTCAGCCATGATACTAGCTGGTGACTCTGGGCCAGTCACTTCTCTCTCAGCCTAGCCTACTTCACAGGGTTGTTGTGAAAGAGAAACTTAAGTATGTAGTACACCGCTCTGGGCTCCTTGGAGGAAGAGTGGGATATAAATGTAGTAGTAGTAGTAGTAGTAATAATAACAACTTGATGTCTGGATAAAACAAACCAGTCAATAACACCTGTCTGACTGTGTAAATAAATAAATAATAATACACAATACACCAGATATAACTGTAGTCAAGAAGAAAGAAAAACAAGTTAAAATAATCGACATAGCAATACCAGGGGATATCAGAATAGAAGAAAAAGAAATAGAAAAAAAATCACAAAATACAAAGATCTACAGATTGAGATTGAAAGGTTGTGGCAGAAAAAGACCAAAATAATCCCAGTGGTCATTGGTGCCCTGGGTGCAGTTCCAAAAGACCTTGAAGAGCACCTCAACACCATAGGGGCCACAGAAATCACCATCAGCCAATTACAAAAAGCAGCTTTACTGGGAACAGCCTATATTCTGTGATGATATCTATAACAACAGCAACAGCATTGACAATAAAATTCATCCATCCCGGGTCCTTGGGAAGGACTCAATGTCTGGATAAAACAAACCAGTCAATAACACCTGTCTGACTGTGTAAACAAGAAATAATAAATGTCAAATCTGTCCAAAAGGCTCAAACATGAAGGGTCCTTGGATCTTGCTTCCCATCCTCCCACATTCCATGACACTAAAACAAACCCATGCTGATCTGCCTCCCTTCAATGGCTGAATAGAACCTCTCTACCCCCGAGAGATCCCTGGGCTAAGATTGCTTGACCTGTTGCCGGGGGGGGGGGAGTTCTCTTGCGTTTCCTTCAGAACCATCGGGTTAGAATCTATGTGAGAAGCTAGAGTTTGTGATGGAGCAATAGGAGCGTCCGGGTTCATTGTAACGACTTGGGTTTCAGAGGTACTGCTTTTAGTTTGAAAACCTGTAGTTTTAAAACAATCTTGGCCTGACTTCAGAAGTGCCATAGCAACTGCAAAGTGGGGGGAGTTAAACCAAATTAGACCACTGATCTTAGGGGGAGTTTCTGGCTGGTTAAATACCTCTGCAAGGTGTACCAAAAGTGGGAGGTCTGTCTTAATTAATTCCAGCTTGTGTTGCAAGTCAGCCTCCTTCTGGCCCTGTGAGGGAGGCATATGATCATTGGTCATGTCTGGTGAGGAGGAAAAAAAAGTCTGCCTTATTATCCGTCAGCTCCACAGACTGCCTCTGGATAGGCTGGTTACTTATATCAGCCGGATCTTCTATCACTGAAGAGATGCTAATTACCGAAGGGTTCAGCTCATTGATTGTAACGTTAATCCCCTCTGTATACTGCATGAAGAGGGAGTTTACTGAGTGAGATTCTATGGGTGAAAATAATTCAGACACATTAGGCTCTGTCTCAGCACGTTTACGGCGCCCTTGTTCATCCGGCTGCTCTGGTATTTTCCTGGGAGGTTTTAAAATTAAAGGCTCCAATATTGTGTTGGCAAAACAGCATTTAGGGAATATCTCAGAACTTTCAATCCAGGATTTTCTTTGGAAAATCCTATTCAGGATCCGGGAAGAGTAAAAATCCAACATAAACCAGTTGGTAATCGTATTATCAGAGAGGGTCTGGTAAATATTATAAATGCTTCTCTGAGGGAGGGTAGGATGCTTTCTTGTCTTTACATATTTGAAGAAACCTGCATTAACCCTTAGCCTTAGCTAATTACAGGCCTTGTTTCCAGTCTCCAATGGTTGCGCAATGTGATTAAGTATTGTTGGCTTCTCAGCTCCAGGCAATTTTGGATGAAGCAGAAAACCTAGACCCATTTCAAACTGACTTTTGAATGGGCTGTGCAGTTGAGACTGCCTTGGATGACCTGATGGATGATCTCCATTTGCTACTGACAGAGGGAGTGTGACTCTGCTGATCCTTTTGGATCTCTTGGCAACTTTCGATGACATCCACCATGGTATCCTTCTGGGTCACCTGAGGGAGATGGATATGGGTGGCACAGTTTTATAGCAGTTCCCTTCCTACCTCTCTGGTAGATTCCAGATGGTGTTGCTTGGAGACTGCTGCTCTGCAAAGCGAGAACTAAAGTATGGCGTTTCTCAAGATTCCATACGTTCTCCAATGCCTATCTATCTATCTATCTATCTATCTATCTATCTATCTATTTGATTTCTATACCGCCCTTCCAAAAATGGCTTAGGGTGGTTTACATTAACATTGGTTTACATTTAACATCTACATGCAACTGCTGGGAGAAATCATAAGGAGATTTGGTGCAGGGAGTTATCAATATGCTGATGACACCCAAATATATTTCTTCATTTCCTCATTATCAAGAAATGGCATAATTTCCCTAAGTGCCTGTCTGGAGGTGGTAATGGATTGGATGAAGAATAACAAACTGAAGTTGAATCCAAGTAAGATGGTGGGGGGTCAGGATCCGAAATACGGTTTAGATCTGCCGGTTCTGCATGGGGCTATACTCAGCCTGAAAGATAAGGTATGTAGCCTGGGAGTGCTCTTGGATCCAAACTCTTTCTAGTTTCTCAGGTTGAGGCAGTGACCAAGAGCACTTTTTATCAGCATTGGCTGATATGTCAGCTACACCCATTTCTGGAGACAAATGAGCTTAAATCAGTGGTGCATATGCTGGTAATGTCCAAGCTTAACTTCTGTAATGCACTCTCCATGAGGCTGCCCATGTACGTAGTTCGGAAACTATAATTGGTACAGAATGCAGCAGCCAGACACATCTCTGGGATAACTTGAAGGGACCATATAACACTGATTCTGAAAGAACTGCACTATTTGCTGATATGTTTCTTAGCAAAATACAAAGTACTGGTTATTACCCATAAAGCCCTTAATGGTTTAGTTCCAGGGTACTTAAGAGAGCACCTTTTTTTCATGAACCTTGTCACCTATTAAGATCATCTGGGGAGGTTCAGTTACAGTTGCCACCAGCTCATTTGGTGGTGACTCTGGACTGGGCCTTCTCTGTGGCTATGGAATATGCTCTCTGTCAAAATAAGAGCATCTCCATCTCTGATTGCTTTTAGAAAGACTCTTAAGATGCATCCCCCCCCTCAGGCTTTTAACTGAAATTAATTTTAAATGGTTTGTTTTTATCTTATGAATTTTTTAAAACTTTTTATTCTGTGAAAATGTTTTGTTTTTATTCTGTTTTATATTGTTTTTAAATTGTGTATACTGCCTAGAGACACACATATCATGTAGTATAAAAATATGGTAAATTTAACTTTTGGCCATTTTGGATCCTTGGTAATATACCCATAGTCCATATTTGGTTGGGAAAAAATAGAGTCCTCAGATTCAGTGACCAGATAAGCCAATAGTAGTGATTGGCACCAATTCCAGCTAGAATAAATGGATGGCATCCAAATTAATGTTAGCACAAACAGAGGTAGCACAAGCCATTTCTTCCCCCGCCCCTTGCTTCTTTCAATAGCCCCCTGAGCTGCCTGGGATGTGGTGTAAGTGACAGTGAGGAAGTGGAGGAGGGAGATACCTTCTGTAAGTGGAGTGATTTTGAGAAAAAGGTGGGAAGTAGGAAATGTGTTGTGCTAACTTTGCCTTAAGATAGCACTGTTGTGAATGGATGTTTAAATGTGTTTAGGAAAGCTGACCTGGAAATAAATGTATAGTCTGTTCTGGATGGGTTACTCATCTCGATTTGATTTGATTTGATTTTGATTTTATTTGATTTGATTTCTATACCGCCCTTCCGAAAATGGCTCAGGGTGGTTTACACAGAGAAATAATACATTAATAAGTTGGATCCCCGTCCCCAAAGGGCTCACAATCTAAAAAGAAAAATAAGATAGACACCTAACAGTCACTGGGCATATATTTCCAGCATCTTCCTACATTGCTGCTGCCCGATATAGATGTTTCCCATAGTCTGGGAAACATGCTAGCTGGGATTCGAACCGGCAACCTCTGGCTTGCTTGGTCAAGTCATTTCTCCGCTGTGCCATTAGTTGGCTTGTATCCTTTGTATTTTTCTGAAATATAAATGATAAACACATATTTATCTTCACAGAAACAGCATATAATGAATAAATACATAAATGATGCTGACAAAGGGACGCTTTTGAATAGGAAATGTTATAATATGTTAGAAAATGCAAAATAATCTGATAAATGAATGTTGGACTTTCCCCATGGTTTATATTTTCAGATGCTAAAACTAGTTGTTGAACAAATGTATAATAGCTATTCTGAGAGTACTGCCTGTCAATATCTGACTACAGATGGCATCATGAATCATAGCTGGAATAAAGAAAATGTTAGATACTAAGCTAAAGTTGCTAGGAGAATTCTTGTGCACAGTACATGTACTGCTAAATTTTGGAACAGTATCAGCATACATTTGGACTGAAAAGAAATTTTCAGTGGTGGGAAAAAATCACATTCAGAGACCAGTAAAAGGAAGATAACACTACAGTGCTCTGTGTTGCCAAGGACAGAAGATGAAATTACATTAAAAAAATAGCCTGTCAAAAGCCTGCAAAAGGTAAATATTCTCCAAGAAAACAGCAGTTCAGAAGAGAAAACCAAGACTGTACCGCAGATATTAAAATATAATTTGATCGGGGGAGGGGGTGATTGTGCCAACTATGCTTCTTACAGTTTATGTTGTTAACTATAATGAATTTATGTGAATTTTATCTATATTTTTAAAACTTACATATCTATGCCAAAGTTAATACTATAAAATTATATAATTATTTTATTAGACTGGTTTTGAAGTACATTTTACTCAATGGAGTCAAGTTTAGAACTGAAAATGCTGAATACTGTTCTTTAGCACCATGTTTGACAACCATGCTGGTGAAATGATTCTTTTAAAACTGTTAGGTTTCTTATTCTGGGCTAGGATAGAAGTATTGTTTGAATTTAAATTTAAATTTAAAAACATATATTATGGTGAAACAGTAGAATTTTGTTTTTTAAAATATGAAAAACTTTCCAAATACTCAAAAGCATAATAGCCATAGAATAGTAAAGAGAAATATAATTCTCAGCTACTTGATTGGTTTTCAGATTTTATTTTTTTTTGTATGCTTTACTTGTAATAAATGATTGGAATTCAAATGTATTGTGCCAGGAAACTCAATTGCTAAGTTTAGAACCACAGACTAATGAATCTCTCCCCACCCCCCCTTACCAAATCTTTTACAAGTACAAAGTTTTTACTTTGCAAGGATAGTCTGAAATTGTAGTTTTAAAATGTAGATAATTTGACTGACATCCAGACTTAACACAGTACTTGTGCTGTTACTGCTGTGCTGGTCCAGGAGGGATTTTTGTCAATCTCCCCTTTGCTCTGAAGCCCACTGTGCCTACTGAAAATATGTCCCTGAGGGCTGCACAAACCACAGGAATATATTTTTGGCAGGCACAGTGGGCTTCAGAGGGAAGGGGAGGTAAATGAAGACCACTCCTCCCCTTCAGTACCAGCACCAGTACTGTGTTAGCCTGGATGTCAGCTCTTGAGTCTAGCCATCTTATGCCAACAAATATTTTGATAACAATGAAACAGGTTGCTTACCATGTTGAGCAAATGTTAGCTACGTTCACATTGTAACTGTTTCAAACATAAACTAGATCTGCATATTGTGGTAATATAATCTAGAATTTAATGTGCTCTTGAAAAATGTAGATCAAGGTGAAAATGTGGCAAAGATTTTATATAATTTGAAGAGAAACCCACCTCATTTGGGCTTCTGATGCTGGTCTGGGTTATGGATCTAGGTGCCATGTTGGTCTCCATCATTGAGCCTGAAGGGGCAATGTCTCCTCCAGCTCAGCATGATGTCTGACCCAGAGCAGTTCTAACTTGAGGGGCAAGCTCAGCTTAGGACCTGAACCAAACCTTGTTGAGTACAGCTTATGGGTGGCCAAACTCTCTTCCCACTCACTTTGAAATGCTGAAAAATTAACAAATCCACCCTCCCCAGTGGTGGCTTCTCTTCCTCAACTGTCGTGGCTTCTCTTCCCCAACTGTTGAGTGGGAGCAGTGGCAGCTTCTCTTGTGAAATTTTAAAAATCTGCCTTAGTTCTTTCCTGTCATCTGTGGAAAGCTTGGGATTAGTAGGTTTTCCAAAGCCGCAGATGTAGGATTTCCAAAGCCGCAAAGGACTGCAAGTTAAGCGTAGGAGCAAACTTCTCAGAGCAAAAAAAAAAAAAAAAAGGGGGGGAGGAGCTTGAAGTGCTTGGTTCAAAATTATGTTTTTGCCCAAACTTCAAGGAACTCATTGACACTCCCCGTGCAGCTTCAGAGGGATTTTGTAGGAGGTAGAGACTACCATCTGCTACAAACTGAAAGTCTTGGCCTACTCTGATGATCTCTTGGTCTTCCATTTTGAGGATGATGTTGAAGTGGACAATCCAGCAGCTCCCTTCAGCAGGTCCAGAAAACTACTGAGGGCACCAGCATCCTGCCAGGACAACTACTTCACCATCCCTGCTGTGAACTCTGTGCCTATTTCAGAAATTAAGGTCTCTCTGTCCTTGAGAAAGAAGATGTGGCAGTCTATCTTTCTGTGGCTATTGAACTGGAAACAAGGAGGATGTCATGCCATGTGCCACAATGCTCTGGCATTCTGCTGAAGGAGTCTAGCTATCCCATGAGAGGATCTCCATGAAGATGAGAGTGGAAGATCCCACACATTTGAACAGCATGATTCCCTGGTTCATATCTACACCACTATTTTAACATTTGGGCAGCTGGTCTTTCAGGATAACAAGTTCCACCCCAGCATGTAGCACTGGATTACAGGCCAGTGTGTCTGTGTGGATGACCAAACTGCCAGCTCCTATGGGATCTAGGAGGATGAAGGCATGGTTTTTCTCTACCTTCTTTTTGTAAAAGGCACCAACCCTCAGTGTAGCATTACAAGTAGGACAATAACTTAGTGGTGCTGCATCTGACTCCTTTGTTGCTCACAAACAGCTCTGATGCTGAGCACAAATATTTTGCCTGACCCTCTCCAGGTGTGTGTCAATACCCCCAGAGGTTCTGATGTAACATGGATGGGCAGAGAAGCTACCCCAATTGTCAGAATTGATATTGACTACCTGCCAAAGGGAGAAAAGAATGGACTGGTGCCAGAAATGAAAGGGCTCTGGACCTCATTACGACATGCTATTAACAGCTCTTCAGTACATGTAGGGGCCCTGTCTTGGCTTGATCCCTACCTGATGGAAATGATGGATTTGGAGGCATCAAAAGCCAGGATGGAAATGATGGCTTTGGAGGCAAGGAGATGCTTCAGCATGGTGGCCCTTTCCTCTCTAGTGCCACCATAGGACCATCTTGCTCTGAGGCAAGGAGAGAGGGGACAAACCAGCCTATCAAATAATCTAATATGAGTGCAACATGAAAGGATCTGACTCTTAAAAAGCTTGCCTTTGCTGTTTTTGTTGTACAGTAGTTTTTCATTGATACTTACTGTTTTAATGCTTTGTTTTGTGAGATATACAAATGTCATAAATAAATAAATGCTCCTTCCTTGCTGTTCTTTCTCACCCTGAACTTTTAATTATGTTGTGGCTTTGTAGCTGAGGTGGATGTTGTACTCTCTTCCCACAACATGTGCACACTTTCTGCATTTACCCCAGTAGTGTGACAACACTTACATACTTGAGCGAAATTGTTACTGTTTAATCCTTTTGCAGTGACCCCATCAGTGCCTCACTGTACCTTTTGAACCCCATGCCGCATCCCTTCTGCACTAATAGAATCTCAGAATATGTTGCCAAAGAGATTTGGCTCCCCAAACCTGCTCCTGGAAAGACCCTCATTTTAACTGCAGTCCTAGTTTCCTACCCAATCAATTTTAACCAGTTTAGTTCAGTGAGTCTTAATTATTTGTAGTATTGTTGTTGTTTTTTTAATTGTAAGTTGCCTTGAACAACAGTGTGCTGGAGAGGCAGAGAATGAATGAATGAATGAATACATGAATGATACTACAGTAAGTTGGTGAAATTGAAATATGAAGTCAATAAAATGAATTCTTGGTGGGCAGAGTATTACTTAACATGCATTAAACTGTCATTTTGGGACTGAGAGACCAAGTAAATTATTAACATGCAGACTAAACAAATTGAACTCAAAGTACAATTCATGATATTCTTGATACAAATAATGTACCACAGAGAAATACAGAACTAATCAACAAGAATTCTACAAATTTTATTCTGATTTGTTATTCTTGCATAAGTTAAAAAGGAGTGCAAGAGTTAGAGACAGCTATTTTCTTGAACAGGCACCAAGTTTCATACTTTACTGAAGAGCAGAGGGGATTACTTGTTTTACAATTTGTTGACTCTAAATGCAAGAAGACATGAAAATGTGCAAAGCTCGGGACCCAGATAGTAATCCAAAAATCCAAAGGCTTTAGGTACAGAATTGAGTCTCTTCCTTAAGAAACTGAAGTGGGAAGCAGAGGATCTAAATAGACTGCCCACAACAATCTAGAATGCCAAGAACAGTTTGATACACAAGCCAGGCAAAGACCCATTATTCTGTTACAATTATAGACTATATTTTAAATTAATATTAATAAGGAGTGTTTTTCTGCTAGAGTAACCAACTTACTAAATAGCTGTCTTGCTGCTCTCCTTCACCAGCACATGTTGTTCCCCCCTCCCCCATGAATTAGGGATCAAATCATATCCATCTCATCATTGACATAATAGCTATGAGTCAGGAAGAGTTTTCTCTGCATCCAGTCCTTTAACAAAACAGAAAATGCATTTGACATGGTGCATTGTAATTACCAGTATTGTTATGAGGGGTTGCTTTTGTGCCCCTTTGGGGTCCTTGTAGGCTAAGGTTATAAAGCAAGCAGTTTTCCAGAAAGTCACAACCACAAACTTAAAATCCAAGTAAAATTATATTTTATTGACTACAGAGTAGACTTGGATTGTGATACACAGGGCATCCCCACATGACACAGAACATGGAGGGTGGACAGGTGTCTGTGTACTGATACTTGACCTCTTTTGTACTATACTGAGGGGTAGGGGAAAGTGGAGGATGCTGAGAGAGAGAGAGAGAGAGAGAGAGAGAGATCTGAGCAAGATTGGGCAAAGAGGGAAGGCAGGATCGGTTAAAAGATCCGAAGAAGGAATGAGGAGGGATGGAGAAAGACAGACCTGAATGAGTTTGGGAAGAGAAAGTAGATTGAGTTGGACTGGAGGATCCGGGGAAGAGCAGAGGGAAGGTGGAGAACAGCCTAAATGAGTTTGAGTAGAGAAAGCAGATTTAGGACCAAAGAAAGGACTAGAGAACCATCCAGAGGACCAAAGTCAGGACTGAAGAAAGAGAGGAACAAATGTGAGCAAATTCAAGAGAGGAAAGTAGGTTGAGTTGGTCCAAAGGACCAGAGTTAGAGTGGAGGGAAGCCAAGTTTAAGCATAAGTTTAGGTAGAGAAATCAAGTCCATTTAGAGATCCAGAGAAATGAGCGGAGCGGAGAGCTGAGAAAGCCCTAACAAATTCGGGTAAGGTTACTAGGAAAGAGCAGGGAGAACTGACTTCATCTGTGAAGGGTGGGCAGCGACTCATCTCCAGAAATGACATGATTTGTATTCATCTGTTCGACTCAGCCTTCTCTGTGGCTGCTCCTGGGCTGTGGAATGCACTCCCAGCAGAAATCTGTAATCTTAATTCCTTACTGACCTTCAGGAAAGCCCTAAAAACTGTTTGGCTTGGCCTTTCAGGGTTTTTAATTAGTTTTAATTGTTTTAATGCCAACCTGATTTTCAGGGTTTTAATTGTTATGCTCATTTAATTGTTTTTTAAGATGTTTTTTAATAAGTGTTAATATTTATATCTCTGTTTTAATTGTTATTGGTTTTAATGGTTTCTGTTTTTAATTGTAAACCGCCCTGAGCCTTTTCGGAAGGGCGGTATAAAAATCCAATCAATCAATCAATCAATAGAATAAAATAATCTAGGTAACAAATCCTGGGGCAGGATTATGCAAATAGAGGGAGTTTTGTGTAGGAGCCTGGACCATTGATGGGGGACTGGAGGTTTCTTTTGCAATCACAGAACACTGACCACCTAAGGCTGAGGAAGAGGGTGATGTGGCAGGAGTCACATGAATGAAACGCAACAATGGACCAGAACCCTTGGCTGAAAAAATAAGCTGAAATGCATTCTCAACCAGGTGGTAAAAGCCTGGGGAGCTCTTCTGACTTCAGCTCACATTCTTATGAGATAAATTATTGATACCTTACCCATTCATACACATGTATATGCATGCCCAAGATGTGGGAGGAGACTCAGGGCTGAAAGACAAAAGAGTCCTGGAAGTGTAGGAAGGAGTGGGGTTCTCCCTGTGCTTATCTGTCAGATGTGAAGAGAAGGAAAGCTGAGATTTCAGCAGAGAAAAATGGGGTTCAGTGACAAAGCAGAGGGATTGACAGGCTTTAGAATGGGTCCCAAACACTGCATAAATTTTGGGGTGGGGTGGTTTGGTCAGAGGTTTTAAAGAGTAAAAATCACTAAAAGTGTATCTTCAAGTTAAAAATTATTTGGGTTGGTCTTCAATGGGGAATAATAGAAGAATGGATTCAAAGGGACTAGACTGGATAATGGGATTACCTGGGAAGCCAACTACTGACTTTAAAGACTTGAGGGGCTTGTTGACTCTACGGCTTAGTTAGATCCGGCATGAAGAACGCAGTGGTTTTAACACCTAGAGGAGGAAAAATGAGTACGTGGGGCATCTTTGCTAGTGCCCAGGACTGTATCCTCCCCATCTTGATTTAGGAATGGAATGGAGTCTTTATTACAGTCATAAACCAGATAAAAATATTACACAATAGATAGTAGTAACCTCCAGCAATCATGATTTTTCCAGTACTTTCTTTCAAAAAGTAGTTTAGATATGACAATATATAGTACTGCCAACACTCAAGGTTTTACCAATTGCTTTCTTACATAGCTTGCAATGTAGCAAAATTTTGGTGGAAACATTAATATCACTGTTGGACAAAAGGAGAGACACATAAAAGGCTGATGACCTATCTGGAAATCTAGACAAAATAGGTAGCAAAAGTGCTAGCCGAATATCTCTATAAAACAAACAATGGAGCAAAATATGATCAATTGTCTCAACCACTCCTGACTGACACAGGCATAACTGTTGAGAAAAAGGAATATCGAGATTGAAACCCTCTAAAAGAGCTGAATGCATGCCAAGGCAAATATCCTATTTGATTTGCCAAAAACAAGCTCATGTAAATATGAGGATGAGTTACATTGCCTAAAAAAGGTAAATGTCTGACTCGGGCCCTATCTTTGTGAGTCGCTATGTCCCATATCCTCTGCCTAATTATCTCTTTGGCTTTTAAGATCCCTAAGGAGACCAACGTTGGGATACATAGCCCATAACTGTCTAATTTCCTCTCAACTCCCTCTTTCCATACAGATGCAAAGGTTTTAGTCCTCAAAGACCAAGAAAAAGTGTGGGTGTATGGAGGGCAAGTTGTAAGTGAGCACCGTTTTTGATATTGCTCAATATAATTATTGATCATGTGACACGCCTGTTAAGGCAGCAGCCTTATGTTCCAATTTCCCAGTACTGTGAAGCTTGAGCCTTAACTGTGATCTTAAACCAGCAGGTGGTTTTTGACCATCACATGTTTGTGGTTTGTGAAAAGGAAATTTGTTACATTATTAGCAAAACAGTAGGGATGTGCCCCAACCTGTTCAGTGGTCCTTTTCTGGGCTGCCAGACCAGTTCGGAGGTCCAGCATTTGAGCCGTTTGGCCGGGGAGGGGGATTTTTTAAGGTAACGTAAAGGTGCTCTCCGCCCCGTCGCACGTTCTCCCTGCTGGTGCTCTCACCAAAATCACTGGCACGGGGTGGCAGCATACTTCCTTGCTGCCCCGGTCAGCGTCAAATTGGAAGTGCCTGACGTACATGAGCATGCACGCACATGCTATACCGTGCCAGCAATTTTGGTGAGAGTGCCGACGGAAACATGGCAGGGAGGGGGAGGAGCACCGTCCTGGACCCTTAAAGGTAACCCCCCCTGCTGCCGAACCATCAGTTGAATGGTTCATGCAAATCCCTACAATCCAGTACCCTCCCCAATGTAGCATTTATTGCTGATTCTATAGAGACAGTGAATTACATTATAGTTTATATATTTCTTAAATAGTTGTATATTATGCATTAAAGTAGAGTTTTAGAGTCATCACTGTGATATACTACAATATTTTCTACAATATCTTCATTTTCTCTTTTCTAGGCTAAACATACCATAGAAATTAAGAGGATGATATTCCCCAGGTCCTTCTACTGGCATAGGTCATCTGCTAGGGTGACCAATGTGGTTTATGTCACCAAAGCAGACCGGAAACCAGACTGGAACAGATCCAAATACTTGAGAAATAATTGCAAAAACCTTCAATATACCCAGTCCTCCTGTCCTTCTATCATCTGTTCAGTAATCTGAACCTCCTCCACAAATTCTGGAGTTCTGTAGAAACTTATTGGAGATACCTCTTTAATTATGAAGTTTAGCATATAATCATATCATTTCTTCTTTGTCTTAATAACCTAAGATGGTATTATTTTTGTTTTTAAGCAGGAAACAAAATATAAATAAATCCCAGGTTCTTCTATGTTGAAGATGGGAGATATTAATTTGAAATTATTTTGCCCTATGTTTGGAAGATACTTTACATTGTGTACAACAGCATACCCTGCTCAAAAGATCTTCTTTCTAACATTTTTTATTACATCACAGTATCTCTGTGTCATGGTCTGGTTTTAATAGATCTAGATTTATCTGAATTAGAGATATATACATGATCTTGTTGATTTCTCTCAGTAGGATTCATTCCACCCCAAGATTAGAGAGAATTATATATATTTTTTGCTTTTATTCTACAATTCTTTCATTAAGGAATACAGATAAGAATTAGAAATTTTCTGTTGTTCCTGTGTACAATTTAGGAGCTTCTTCATTGTCACAATTTTTACACAATGTGAATGCTTTTCTGATACACACACACACACATACACACACACACACACACACACACATATATACACACACATATATATATTACTGCTGTATACAATGTAATGTTGGGGGTTGTAATTTTTATCCCCCAGTTAATTAGCAGAGCACTAAAGAAGCTACCTACTGCAGTTACAGAGTAGTTGCAGAGTTTAGTTGTTGCAGCTATTTATAGAAAACACATGGAGATTCTTGTAGAATAAATATTTAGTATTTATTGGTGAAGTATACTTTGGATAGGAAAGACCTAACCCTCATCTATAGAACTACATAATGAATAGATAGGGAGAAAGAGATGTTTCCATCTGCTCTCTAAGAGGAAAGGAAGGGATTCTGACTCAGCACAGGATACACCTGTTGTAGAATCATACCAGGGGTCATAGAGTAGAGACAGGTAGAACAGTTAGGGAGACCCTTATTCACTTTCTCTATTCCCAATGCCCCTATTGGTCATTAGAATAGTTGGTGCAAAACATCATTTCAAAACATTTCTGTTGCATGTTTTAAAGATTTTTTTAAAAAAATTATAGATCTTTTTGGTTGTTCACAGAATTGTGTGAGTCCCATCCCAGCTCACATCAGATTGGCTTGGGAAATAGCTTGGCTTATTTTTGAACCAGTACAAATCCAACTTAGTTTTGCCCTCATCCCTGTAAGCCCCTTTGTTCTGAGAGAAACCTTTTATTCCCGGTGAGATCTTGTAAACAAGGTTGTAAAGCTGGCAGTTTCCCCAGAAAATCACAACTACAAGTTTAAAGATCCAAATAAAAAGTATATTTTATTGAGTATGTAGAGAGTTGACTATGATATTGAGGAGATTCCCACACTACGCAAAACACGTAAGATGGACATGTGTCTGGACTAAATTAGGGGTGTGCAATTCGGATTTTTGGTGATTCGGTTCGGGACCCGAACTGAATCACCCCTGTTCTGTTTTGTGCCCAAATATGGGCCACCTGAATCACCCTTGATTCGATTCGGATTCGGATTTAATCCGAATCCGAATCGATTCGGGCAAAAGGGGCCCAGGGGCAAAATATTGGGGTGGGGTGGTAGTGCCCAATGGGTGGAAGCTACCACCCCAATTTCAGGGGGATTGGGCAAAGGGCTGATTTTTGGGGAATTTTTGAAGTTTTAGTGACTTTGGGGCAGATTGGGGGAAGAAAGTGGATCTGCCCCAAAAGAGTGGGCTGGGCTGGTAGATAGTGCCTAATGGGTGGAGGTTACCACCCATCCCCAATTTCACCCGTCCCCTCAGAAGTTTTTCTGAAGGGATGTTATTCCCTTATTTTCTGAGGTGTGAATTCTCATTCTATGATAGCAAATGAGATTTTTTTCAATTAAACAACTCTCATGACCCCACTTTCACTTTTTCACACTCTCATTTACTAAGAATATGATGAATGGATCAATCTAGCACACTGCACCTTATGAAGAAAAACCTCAGAAATTCACCAAAATTCAGCCCTCTGCCCAGTCACTCTGAAATTGGGGATGGGTGGTAGCCTCCACCCATTAGGCACTATCTACCAGCCCACCCCACTATTTTGGGGCAGATCCACTTTCTGCCCCCAATCTGCCCCAAAGACACCAAAACTTCAAAAATACCCAAAAAATCAGCCCTCTGCCCAATCCCCCTGAAATTGGGGTGGTAGCCTCCACCCATTAGGCACTACCACCCCACCCCACTCTTTTGGGGCAGATCCACTTTCTGCCCCCAAATTGCCCCAAAGTCACTAAAACTTCAAAAATCCCCCAAAAATCAGCCCTTTGTCCAATCCCCCTGAAATTGGGGTGGTAGCCTCCACCCATTAGGCACTACCACCCCACCCTGCTCTTCTGCCCCGGGCCCCACTTTCTGCCCCAATCTGCCCCAAAGACACAAAAACTTCAGAAATTCCCCAAAAATCAGCCCTTTGCCCAATCCCCCTGAAATTGGGGCGGTAGCCTGCACCCATTAGGCACTACCACCCCACCCCACTCTTTTTGCCCAGATCCCATGCTATGCCCCCAAACTGCCCCAAAGTCACTAAAACTTCAAAAATTCCCCCAAAATCGGTTATGAGCCGAATCACCCGAATTTTTCGGCCCCGAAATTCGGGTGATTCGGCTCGGCCCCGGAAAATATCGGGGCGCATCAGGGGTGATTCGGTTCGGCCCCAAATCACCCGAAGTTGCTCGTTTCGGGCACAGATCGATCTAGATGCCTTACCTCTACTTATGAGTATAGTTATAGATGCTTTTGACTATGTGTGTATATATAAGTTGGAATAGAAGAGGGGGGAACGTTGGTAGAGTCTGCTTGGTGAAAAAGAAGCCTGATGAAAGAGAGAGATGAAACTGAGAGCCAAATTGAAGAGGGACCACAATTGATGAGAGAAAAAAGGGAACCGGCAAGGGAGAGGGGAGAAATGAAGGGTAACAAAGGACAGGTCACAGGAGGGACCCAGGAAGAGGCAGAGTGATGGACTGGCAAGATAATTGGTGGGTAGAATGGAGTGGAGAAGTGGAGACCTAAGGGGAGAAAGAGGCAAAAGCCGGGAAGGAACAAGGACTAGATCTGGGACTGAGAAGGGACACCACCCAGGAAAGCCCAAATAGAAAGAGAAAGAGACTAGCTGATAAAGGAACTGGTGAATGAATCAAGGCAGGGAAGGGGGAGAGAGAGAGAGAGAGAGATACAAGCTGCATAGCCCAACCCTCAGATCAACGCTTCATTATATTGCAAGCAGTGGGCTCTCTTTCCACACTAAAGAAGCTGTTTCTTCTCTCCCTCTCTCCCTCTCTCCCTCTCCCTCTCCCTCTCCTTCTGTCTATTTCGCCAGAGGAAAGCTGGGGAGAGACACGGAAGAAACAGCTTCTGTACTGTGGAAGGATAGCCTACTGATGTCACTTCAGTGAAGGGTAGATTTGAGGGCTGGGTTATGCAAACAATGGGTGATTGTTGGGAAACAGGAAGTGAAACCATAGGCACAGGTGTACATTTCCTAAGGCCACTGGGGCCTTGGGTTCTGGCTTGCTACTGTGCAGTGCTCTTAGGTGCCAGACAACGGAAGCCTGCTTCCTTCTCTGTTCTTTCAGCCAGAGCATCACTGTTGCTGCTGCTGACCAAGCAAGGTAGGCAACTTTAGCAAAGGGAATCAAGAGTGGGAATCGGGGATTGGGGGGCTGGGTGAGTAGGAGGGGGTTTGGAACGGCCAGGAATTTTCCAGCTCAGATTTTAATGGAAACTAGAGAAAAAGTTGTGTACCAAATGTTAGCCTCTTCCTTGGGGAGGCACGTAAGCCCTCGAAGCTCATCCAAGCCCAGATACAGCGAGCTTTAGCTAGCTTCTTCAGTTTCTAAAGGTAAAGTGTGCCATCGAGTCGGTGTCGACTCCTGGCAACCACAGGGCCCTGTGGTTGTCTTTGGTAGAATACAGGAAGGGTTTACCATTGCCATCTCCCATGCAGTATGAGATGATGCCTTTCAGTACCTTCCTCTATCTCTGCTGCCCAATATAGATACCAGTGGGGATTCAAACACCTGGGGCTATTAGTTTAGAAAAGAGATGACTGCGGGGAGACATGATAGAGGTCTATAAAATCATGCATGGTGTGGAGAAAGTGGATAGAGAGAAATTCTTCTCCCTCTCACATAACACTAGAACCAGGGGTCATCCTATGAAATTGATTGCCAGGAAATTTAGGACCGACAGATGGAAATACTTTTTCACACAAGATAGATAGATGGATGGATAGATAGATGGATGGATAGATAGATGGATGGATAGATAGATAGATTTTTATTTCAGTCATTGACCAGTAAAAGAGTACAGTTACATTGACTCAGAATGAATTTTACAAACAATATAACAAAACGTAGCCATTCTGCAAATAATCTCCTCATGGTGTTTGCTAATAAAAATTTTAAATAAAGTAATTGGGACATCCAGGGAGGTTTTCCAGTAGAGGGGAAATTAAACTTAAGTGAATATCCTTATAGAAAACACAATATAGGATAACATGTGAAGTGGTTTCTATGGCCCCAGTGCCACAAAGGCACAGTCAGGAGGAAAAAGGTACCCCTCCAAACCTGTCGTCAAGAACCACCATAGGTAGTGCATTAAGAAATGCTAATTAGAGCACACCTAAATTTAGACAGAGATACCTCACTTAAATATTCTGCTGGTTTAAATTAGATAGTTTGGTTCCATCCATATATATATATATATATATATATATATATATATATATATATAAATATATAATATCATACACACACACACCTTTGTGGCCCGATCTAGTCCTAGGTCAATTAATTCAACTGGGGAAAGTCCGTAATGAGTTAATTTATTTATGACTAAAGACTTCCATTTAAATTTGTGGCCATCCATCATTATTAAGGAGGCCAATCCCCCTTGAACAAGAACTAATGTTAGCCAAAACAGAATCATACAATGCCAATAACATGACTCAAGCCTAATAAATCCCACCTCACGTCTAATTACTGCATTTGGCACGCAGCAAGGGACTTGCAGTATGTGTCTAATAAACTTAGCTTGTATGGCTTCTAAAGGCAGAAAGTTGTTAATAGGCCTCAATTGAGCACCATATAAAAGTAAGGGATAAACTTTGGCAGTAAAAAGCCTAATTGTAGCAGGAATAAATAATGCCCCCCGCGTGGAGTAATAAGATTTAATTTTGTTTATGACAAGTTGAGCAGTCTTTTCACACAACGCATAATCAACTTGTGTAATTCTCTGCTACAAGATGTGGTGTCAGCCAACAGCCTGGATGGCTTTAAGAGGGGTTTGGATAACGTCATGGAGGAGAGGTCTATCATCGGCTACTAGTCGGAGGGCTGTGGGCCACCTCCAGCCTCAAAGGCAGGATGCCTCTGAGTACCAGTTGCAGGGGAGTAACAGCAGGAGGGAGGGCATGCCTTCAACTCCTGCCTGTAGGCTTCCAGCATCTAGTGGGCCCCTGTGTGTAACAGGATGCTGGACTAGATGGGCCTTGGGCCTGATCCAGCAGGGCTGTTCTGATGTTCTTATGAACCGGCAACCTCTGGCTTGCTGATCAAGTAATTTCCCCTCTGACCATTAGACACACCTGTATTCTTATGGTAGTTGTGTTTTTGGTTTGGGAATGCGTTGTTAGGCTTCAGTGCCCTGTTCAACTTGTTAGCTCTTTGCTACTATTTTTATTATCTTTCTACCATTTTTATTCCTTTGTCTCAAAAACTCTCCTCTGCACCCCAGTTTCTTACCATGTCTCAAGACTTCTGTGTCACTGAGCAGCAGAGGAAATTTCAGCAGGTACCTCTTTTAAGAAAATAAGAATGTTTGATCAGACCAAAAGTCCACCAAGTCCAGCATCCTATTCCCCCAATGGCCACTAGATGCCTCTGGGAAGCTCACAAACAGAACATTCTCTATGCTGTGCAGAGATGAAAGTAGAGTGCCCCTGATATCCTGTGCATCTGGTTGCTCTAATTATAGCTGTCTGGGATATGGTGATTTTATTCCTCACCACTATCCCCAAAATTGGACTTTTGTTTCCAGAATATTTTGCTTTATTAAAACCTTTCCCAGATTGTAATATGAAAAAATATTAAACACAAAAACAGTTGCATGATGCAAAACAATATATCTTAGAGATGTACTGAACTATAGATATGTGTTCTTTGTTGTTTACTGAAGAAACAAACATATGTTAATATAAACATGATCAGAAGTTTTGTGAGACTCCTGTATAAGCTGGTTTTATTTTACTTTGACTTCATTTTTGGTTCACGTATGTCAGTTACAGCAACTGAGAACTCAAAGTGCTATTAATTCTCATCAAACAATACCCAATCTGTATCCTTAAATTGTTCTTCTTACAAGAGATCTGACAATAGATATTGCTTAGGACTTAGGCATTTTACTGTGATATTTTAATCAGTCACCATAGCATTGAGCTATGATTCTCAATGTATTAGACACTATAAATTTATTAGACACTATACAATTGCATACAGCTGTGGCTTAACAGGTTTTTAACATTTATTAAACCATACAGTACAAAGACATGCTTACTCTGCTTTCTCATTCTGCAAAGGAAAAATGCTTCTCATAAAATAACCTTATGAATAATTTCATGGTGCAACGCCCATTAGAAAACAGAATGAGAACTAGTAAGCATGGAATAATATCTTCTTTTATAATTCATATTTCTTTCTCTTTAAACTGAAGAATTGCTATTCTTCCATGAGTGATATTTTGTTTTCTTAAAGTAGGAAGTGTGGATGTCACTTTTCCTTTCCCATCATTGTCATCCTTTACATCAGGGGTTCTCAACCTTGGGTCCCCAGATGTTTTGGACTTCAACTCCCATAATCTCCAACCAAAGGCCAGTGGGGCTGGGGATTATGGGAGTTGAAGTCAAACATCTGGAAACCCAAGTTGAGAATCCTTGCTTTACATAATACAAACAGTGCTTCATTGTAACAACAGGTGTGAATTCAAAAGTCTCTTGCTATTTGTAATGCAAGATATAATTATATCTTGCATTATAATTATATAAATATACTTATAAATTATATGTATAACATGTTATAATGCTCTTACCATGCTGTGTGGTTATGTTATTATAACTTGCTGTGAAAGTGGCAGGTAGAAGCAGATGGAGGGAGAGTGACAGGGAGCACCCACCCACAAGGCATGGCTGCTCACCTGGGCAAAGGGTGCATTCCAGGCCTGGGTTGCATGTGACCAGGTCATCACCTCCCCTGGCCACTTTGCACCCTATGTAACTGCCTAGTTTGCCTTGTGCGTGGGCTAGCCCTGGGAGGGGTACATTTTAGAATGAGCAGCCTATGAAGTTGCAACATAGCAGCCACACAGAGATAGCCCTATGGGACATGGAAGATTAAATTGATGTATTATGAGCAGCCATTCTATGCCCTCTTATACAAGTCTGCAGCCACTTTCAACACAACTCTTTTCCAGTTTTCCAGTTTAAATTTTTCAAAGTGAAGTTAATTTTTGAATTAAAGTTTAATTTTTCAGTTTAGATTCATGTCATTGATTTTATAAAATATTAGGCAGAATCCAGATTAATTTAGTCATAGCTAAGCACCTTTGAAATAAGTGAGTTAAATTAGTCATGATTGGGGGTGTGCAGAACCGGTTCGATTCGAACTGGCTTGTTTCAACTGGTTTGAGCTCGAACCAGACTGTCCCCACAAAAGAGGGGACCAGTCAGTTCGAACCGGTTCGACTGGTTCGATTGCCTTGATTTTGATTGCCGGTTCGATTGCCTTGAATCCAGTAAAAGGATTCCCCTTTACAAGCGGGGTGGGGGGGGGATTACCGATCTCCAAAAAGCGGTGGGTAAGAGGGCACCATAGTGGCTCTGCGGCAGTAACCCCTTTTTGCCCCACGAGCACCCCTCCCTGCAACAGAGGCCAGTGGGCGGCCCGGTTCCAACCTTCACACATGTGTGGAGGCCATTTGTGTGCACATGAGTGGAGGCCGGAACCCAGCCACCTGCTGGCCTGCAATGCAGGTGAGGGGCGAGAGGAGATGCCACCGGTGAGCCACCCTCACTGGGGAGCTGCCACAACAACTGTTAAGGTGCCCTCTCTCCCACCTCAGTCCCTTTTTTAGAGAGAGGCAATTTCCTCCTTTGATTGTAAAAGTGAATCCTTACTGATTCTTCTTTACAAGCAATGCAGTCGAACTGGGTTGACAACATGAACCAAACTGCCGCTGGTTCTAATGATCCAGCTGGTGGACCAAGCAGTTTGAATGAACCGGTTTGCCGGTTCTAATGAACCAGTTTGTGGACCAGGCAGTTTGGTTTGAATTTGAACTGATCCTCCTATGCCGGTTCTGTGCATACCCCCCAGTCATGATTAACCAGTCCTATTCATTTCAATGAAACTTAGTCATGACTAAATTAGACTGGATCCTGTCTGCTGCTGGTTCTAAATTACTGGTTCATCACCACCAACACTATAGCCATCCATAATAGACATAGAATATATTCTGACTTTTTAGTCATTATTTTTATTGCATGAATGTTTTTGTCAGTAGTGACTTGCTGTTTTTCACCACTTGAGGCAAGGAACAAAGTACTCCTGTACCCCCCATTGGTGATGCTTCACTGGCCCATCTGGAACTTGCTGCCACTGCCCTTCTTTTCTCTTTCCTCTTCACCTCCCTGAGTGTGCACCTGGTTGTCCCACTGCCAGGGCTGCTGCAGGAACAAGGAAGGACAGATGAGAGAGTGAGTGAATGTTCTCATCAGATGCTTGAATGGAAGAGAGAAGGCATGAGCTTTCGCTGGTGAGGCAGTGAGCAATGGAAGGACTCCTTCACTCACTCACTCACTCATCCATCCCTTCTGCTGGAGGAGCATTGATGACAAAGGGACAGGTGAGCAGGAAGAGCACATTTTGGGAGGGGGATGCCAGTGAAGAAAAGAGAGAAGAGTGTCTGGAGGAGAGGCTGGCAGAGCACGCTCCAGATGTGGGACTGAGAAAGAGAGAAGAGTGGTGTCCGCAGGCTCCAACTTTGGGTGGGGGACAGGGAGGCGAGCCTGGTGAAGCCAAGCTGGAAAATCAAAAGAGTGGGGAAGAGGGATTGCAGTGGAGAGGAGGAGAGGCAGCAGCAGAAACCAGCAGCAGGCTGTTGGATTGACACCCGCAGCAGAAAGCAGGGCGGGGGCCTGCACTTGCCACACTCTGGCACACTTGCTGCTCGAAGCTGTTGCCTCATTTCACCTCATGGTAGAAGTACCCCTGTTTTTTTAATTCTTAGTTGTAAAGAAAACAAAAAACCCACATAGAATTAGGGCTCTATATAGCACTATAGGCCTGTCTCCAACCTTCCGTGGCTGGGCAAGGTAATTGAGAGGGTGGTTGCCTCCCAACTCGAGGCAGTCTTGGATGAAACTGATTATATAGACCCATTTCAGACCGGCTTTCGGGTAGGCTATGGGGTGGAGACTGCCTTGGTCAACTTGATGGATGATCTACAATTGGAAATTGACAGGGGAAGTGTGACTTGGTTGGTCCTTTTGGACCTCTCGGCGGCTTTCGATACTATCGACCATAGTATCCTTCTGGAGCGTCTGAGGGGGTTGGGGGGTAGGAGGGGGATGGGGGAGGCACTGCTTTGCAGTGGTTCTACTCTTACCTCTCAGGCAGATTCCAGATGGTGTCTCTCAGGGACTGTTGTTCTTCAAAAACTGAACTTCGGTATGGTGTCCCTCAGAGCTCCATACTGTCTCTGATGTTGTTTAACATCTACATGAAACTGCTGGGAGAGATTATCAGGAGATTTGGCGCAGGTTGTTATCAGTATGCTGATGACACCTAAATCTATTTCTCTATGTCAACGTCATTGGAAGAAGGCATAACGTCCCTAAATGCCTGCCTGGAGGTAGTGATGGGCTGGATGAGAGGTAACAAACTGAGACTGAATCCAGATAAGTTGGAGGTACTTATTGTGCGGGGTCGGAACTTGGGAGATGATTTTGATCTGCCTGTTCTGGATGGGATCACACTTCTCCAGAAGGAACAGCTATACAGTCTGGGGGTGTTTCTGGACACAAAACACTCCCTGGTGTCCCAGGTTGAGGCAGTGGCCAGAGGTGCCTTTTATCAGCTTCGGCTGATATGCCAGCTGCATCCATTTCTTGAGATAAATGACCTCAGAACAGTAGTACATCTGCTTGTCACCTCCAGACTTGACTACTGCAATGCACTCTATGGGGGGCTGCCTTTGTACGTAGTCCGGAAACTGCAGTTAGTCCCAAATGCGGCGGCCAGATTGGTCTGTGGGTCATCTCGGAGAGACAATTTCACTCCTATCTTAAAAGATCTGCACTGGCTGCCAGTACGTTTCTGGGCAGAGTACAAGGTTTTGGTTATAACCTATAAAGCCCTAAACAGCTTGGGCCCTGTGTATTTAAGAGAATGTCTTCTTTGCTATGAACTGCACTGCCCATTGAGATAATCTGGAGAGGTTTGTTGTCTGCAGTTCACGAGGTTCACGAGCAGAAGCACTATGGTGATTGGGTAGTGGGGATTCCATATGCAGATAGAGAGGAGGAGACTGTGGCACTGTGGGGATTGAGCAGTGGGGATTCCATATGCAGACAGGGCCGTTGTGTACATTAGATGAGGAAACAAGATGGACAAGATCTGTTGACTCAGGGAGGGAGGGAAGGAGAGAGAGAATAAGGGAGGGGGGAAAAGACAGAGGGGAAGAACGAGTAGAGGATAGAGAAAGAGAAAAAGGAGGGAGGGGAAGAGAGAAAGAAGGAAGGGTGAGGTTGTCAGCAGCCTGAGGAGAACATGCAGCCATGATGGCAGCAAGGATGGGCCAGGTCAACTGCTCCTCCTGTGGGGAGGAGCAGGAGCAGGGCTTGGTCGAGGGGAGGTCTCTGGGTATAGGGGGCTGCAGCTTGGCCAGTAGGCACCAGCGATGCTACTGCCATGACCAAGAGGGGTGAGGGGGTTGGAGGAGTGACCAAGAGTGGTGAGGGGGATGGAAGCAATGGGATGGAGGTGGAGGAGCAGCAGGTGTGTGGCTCAGGTGAGGGTGGAGAGATCTCTGAGATGAAGAGGGCTGTGGCAGGGAGTAAGGGGAGCAATCAAGTACTAGCATGCAGATGCTCTGCGTGTGATAAGGTGCATACCCAGCTGCAGCCACATCCAAATAAATCAATCTGGGATTGACAGCTGATTAAAAAGGAATGGCTACCAATCCTCCATTTTGATATTTGTGTAGTCTTAATAAAACTGTCTTTCTTTGAAGTTATAAAACATATTTACCATTCTTGTGACTGAGATTTTACTGTGTCACATCGAATATTCTTTCATTTTTATGATGTGCCTCAGATTTCATAGTTTTACTTTTTCACTGTTTGAGTTCTGTGTATTAAGAATGAGAGGCTGTGTTTCTTAAAATAAATTGTTGTCACTGGATGAACATGAGGTGATGATGAGCCCCTGCCCCCAGCTCTAAATGAACGTCACAGTACTTGAACTTGTGTGAATGTAGCTTGCCAAAACCAGCCGGAATTAAAACAGATGTTTGTTTTGCACAGCTCCATTGCTACAGACAGCTTGCAGCCCACGAAAATTCATGATATAATCCTTAAAAATTATGGTATATTCATTGCTAAAGGCCAGGTTCAGATATACTTACACTGATTGGCCGCTTGTCTTATTCAGGTTAATGAATGCGTTTGTGGAATAGAGTTCTATGTAGCTTGTCTAGAGGTATAGAACTATCACAGTGAGGAAAATGAAAATTGTATTTCTGTTGCAATAGGTAGGGCCAAATTGTTAATTTTTCTGCTGTACCTTAGCACAATGGATAATATGCAGTGACATTTTTCCTACATGGCACTATAGGGCATGGTGTGTGTGTGTGTGTGTGTGTGTGTGTGTGTGTGTGTGTGTGTGTGTAAATAAAGTTGGAGCGTTTCAGTTTGGCAATGACAATGCTGTACCTGGCTGACAAGGTTTCTTTTGTTTTGTTGTATTGATGTATGCAATGATTTTGCTTATGTTTGCCCCAGAGGATAAAAATGACAAAACATTTAAAGAGTTCCTTGAAGAAGCCATAGAGGTGATGCAGATGAGACATGAAGAGACTTTCCCAAGTTCTCCTCCTTGGTTGGCAGTGGTGTTGTCTGCACAGGATTATTAACCACTTTGTGAAAGGAATTTTGCATCGTAGTGCCTGCTTTTTTCCATTAACGTGCCCATGCAGTAGCCACTGACCCATTTAGAAGTTATTGAACTGTATTAAGTAATTGAACCTTTTGTTAATACTGTATAGTGTCTGAGTGCATTTGGAGTGAATTAAACTGTGAAAATGCATTGGACTGCATTACCTGGCTGCTTTTTTAGAATTAAAACTTTAAATTCTAGGAGAACTGGTCTTGTGGTAGCAAGCATGACTTCTCCCCTTAGCTAAGTAGAGGC
The DNA here is from genome assembly GCF_027244095.1 of Hemicordylus capensis. Taxonomy (NCBI): domain Eukaryota; kingdom Metazoa; phylum Chordata; class Lepidosauria; order Squamata; family Cordylidae; genus Hemicordylus; species Hemicordylus capensis. The sequence continues at coordinate 97,926,026 of NC_069657.1, forward strand.
CACCCTAGTCGCATTTGAATGGGAGACTATATGTGAGCACTGTAAGATATTCCCCTCAGGGGATGGAGCCACTCTGGGAAGAGCATCTAAGTTCCCTCCCTGGCAACATCTCCAAGATTGGACTAAGAGAGATTCCTGCCTGCAACCTTGGAGAAGCTGCTGCCAGTCTGTGAAGACAATACTGAGTGAGATGGACCAATGGTCTGATCTGGTATATGGCAGCTTCCTATGTTCCTAATGTTATTAGTATTAGTTATTTATTAGATTTAGATCTAATAAATAGACACAAATGGACAGTGGGGATGTTCAAACTGGCTCGCTCTTGAACTGGTCTGACATCGAACTGGCCCTGCTCGAGGGCTCACTCTTAAGCCAGACTGGGTGTGGTTTGGCTCGAAGGTGGTCCAAACTCATTGAGCTGGTCTGGATCCAGGTCAGGTTTGTTTTGTTTTGTGTTGTTTTTTAAGGTTTTTAAAAGGTGGGCTTACTGCCATTGCTGGGCTCTGGGGTAGGCGCAGCCCGTGAACGTGCCTCTGGAGATGGGCGGGGCGGGGGTGGCATCTTTAAGTGTAAACAGCCGGTGTTCCATGCTGCCCAGCAGCCCCCACAGTGGGGAATTGCCTCCGCCACTCACCTGGCTCCTACAGAAGCGAGCCCCTGCCAGCGGCCAGGTGAGTGGCGGAGGCGATTCCCCGCCGCGGGGGCTGCTGGGTGGCATGGAGCACCGGCTCTGTTTACACTTAAAGAAGCCACCCGCCGCGCCCCCGGAAGCGTGTTCGCGCCTGCTCTGGGGAGTGCTGTCTCTGCTAGGAATGTGCATGGAACCAGACAGGGGGTGGTTAGTTGGCGGGGGAAGGATGTGCTGCTTTAAGAGTGGGGGAGGGTGCACTTACCCTCCCTCCGCTCTTCCCCTGCTGGCGCTCCTTCCCCCCAAGGTTAATTGGGGTGGCAGCGTACCTCCCTGCCGCCCAGTTGCCCAGTCTGGCACGTCAGATATTTCTGGTTGTATCTAGGCAAGGGGGTGGCAGGGAGGTATGCTGCTGCCCCGATTAACTTTGGGGGAAAAGGAGCGCCGGCAGGGGAAAGAGGGGTAAGTGCACCCTCCACCGCTCTTAAAGCAGCACCCCACGCCATTGAACCAGTGGAACCGGCCACCTTTCGCACCTGTTTGGAGGCCCATAAAGGGCCTCCAAACCAGTCCTGTGCACATCCCTAGTCACAGCCACAGGGTGTGTGTGTCTCCTGTGTCCCCACTCCCCACACCCCTGTCATTTCTGGCCCATTACAGGCCTGCCTGCCGTGGCGGTGCCAGTTTGGAGGCCTGCACATGCCCAATTGACCTCTTCTTGGCCAGGCCCAGGCCTGAAATGACTGGGGGCAGTGGCAGGGGAAGGGGGATATCAGGAGACACGCCACCCCCTTGACCACGACAGGTGACAGCACCCCCGGAGCCCGGCAATGGCGGTAAGTCCGCCTTTTCTTACTTTTTAAAAAAATCCTTCCCCTGAGCCGGGCCCATACCTATTCAGACTAGAGCCGGACCAGGCCTGGCTCTAGTGTACATAGAACCTGACCAGACCTGGTTTGGCTCTAGTATGGTTCTACTCGAACTGAACTGGGTTTTCTGGTTTTGTGCACACCCCAGTGGAGAGATAGGGGAGAGGAAAAGTCAATGGCTTGAAAAAATAGAATGTTAAAATGTCCCAGATACAAAAGCAGCAGAAGAAGAAATTTATTCTCCAGACAGGGAGAATAAATTCTTTGGAACATGGGAGAGATGAGCTGCAGAGAGACAATCTGAGCGGATTCAGGACAGCAGGCATATGACATTAGCCCCATTCAGATGTTTTATCCTCTCTCCCTTGCTCATGGTTACAGTGCTGAAAGTGGATATGAAGTCCCGCCCCCGCACTGTCATTCACACTCTCCAGCTGGCCCACTCATGGTTAAGCCACTGCTTGTGTGAAACGGGGAGTGGCCTGGCTGTGATGACTGGCGCTTCTGTAATCAGCAACCTGGATGGTCTGCGGCTGTTTAGATGTTTAGAGCAAACCTGCAACAAAACTTTGTTCTTCTAGACCAAGGCTGGGATCCAAAAAATTACACTTAGTTCTGTGCACCCAAGGATTTTTGGCCTTGTGCTTTCTGAATGGCAGTCTTTCATATCACACAGCAAACCACTTTTGTACTTAGGAGACTTTCAAAAGTAGTTTGTGGTATGGTGGATGTAGAGCTTTCTTCAAAGGAGGTTAATGTGTTAGGCTGGGGACTAGAAATCCCCCTGGACATGCCCATCCTCTGGGCACACCTAAAGTAATTTCCAGCCTAACACATTAACCTCAAGGCACATTTTCACTAAAGAGCAAGCTGTTCTCAAGGAGAACCCTGTTATTTTGTGGGGGCTCCATTCTAGGGGGCATGGCCATCCCTAGGGGGTGCAGGACTGGGGGCAAATCAGCATGTGCAGGGGCCCCTTAACATTTTGTATGATTACAAAATAATACTGACTGATGACATACTGTGTATATAGTGTGAGTGAGTGTGTGAGGTTTTTGGAATTTTCCAACCAGCTTGTACATGTAGTGCATTTGTATCGGGAAATGTTCAAAGCACAACACGTTCTCCCTGCTTCACAGTTCTCACTCAAACATTCAGGTCTGCAAACAAACCTAAGCATAGTGCATTTAATAAATAAATAAATTAAGTAAGTAAGTTTATTCAGCTGTTTACAGTTAGCCCCACTTTCACTAGGTGAAAGTGAAAGTACCCTTTGAAAGTGAAGTGAAGTACTCTTTTGGATAGAGAGAACTCTTTCTGGCAGCTTTACTGCAACAGGGAAAAATGATTAAAAATCAACAATTTGTTCAATCCATTTCAAATTCAGTATTCAGAACCCTCCCAACCTGCCCTACCTCTGTGCCCGATATCAAAGCACTATGCCAGTCATTCCATAAATATACAGGGGGAGGGTAATGAAAAAAGGTAAATCCCATACCTTCTATTGCAGGCTCTGAGGAGGAGGAGGAAGCAACAGGCTCTCAGCACAGCCCAGGGCTGCAGGGCAGGGAGGGCAGAGGGTGTGTACAGCGCTCTGGAGGACAGCCAGCGCTGGCCACTCTGCTTCCAGAACTTCAGGCAGGGTGAGGGACTAGGGACTCTGGGAGAGCTTCAGGGAGGCCTGCACTGGCAGAGAGGCGCCTGGAAGCACTGCCCACCCACTGAACAGCTGAGAGTTTGGGCAGAGAGAGAGTTGAAGCAGCATGGCTGCAGGGAGCCTTTCCATTAGCAGGCAAGCCTGCACCCAGCTCCTACAGCTACAGGTTGGTCAGTCAGTTGGCCGGGCAGAAGGAAGCAAGGTAAATTTTGGAGGGCAGACTGCTCCAGAATGGGGCCTGTCCCAGTCCAGGGCCTGGGTGATCTCCCTGGTCACCCCACCCTAATGATGGCTGGGGGGTGGGGGGCTGCACGGATAGCGAAACCGTGGATACTGAGTAATGGAGTCAATGGGTTTGCGGTGGTTAAGTTTCTAGATTGGTAAAATTGAAGGGGGTGAGTGAAAATGGGCCAAATAAAGTGCCTTACCATGCTCTGCAGGTCTGTAGGGATCCAGCCATGCTTCAAATGCCCCCCAATAGTCCCAAATGGGGGCAAATCATGCATCCCCCCATTATTTATTAATGAAATGAGTCACAAAATGGCGGCCAAAAATTACCTCCGCAGTCATTTCTAGCCCTCTAGGATTCGTGGATATGGAGCTTTTAACCATTTCATAGCTGTGGTTATAGAGGCTAGGTGTCTCTTTTACACCTGTGGATTTGTGGAACCGCAAATAATGGTTCTGCAAATAATGGGGTTCTCCCATACAATCTTTTGGATATACTTTTCTGCTAGATATTTCAAATCTATAAATAAAAAAACCTGTAATCATTTTTGGGGGGCCACAGAATATAAAGTTCAATCTGACATGAGATCTTTCTGAACGTTTGCAACTTTTCCCGTTAATTTTTTTAATCTATAGAAACACACACACACTTATTTTTTTATTTTATTAAATTTATACCCCGCCCAAACTTACGTCTCTGGGCGGCTCCATAGGGGTGTGTGTGTGTGTATAACATATATAAAAATATATATAATGAATTAATACTGACATATTAATTCTTTTATCTTTCAGGTGGCAATAATTGCTGGCAATTTTGAGCTTGCTGAATACATCAAGAATCACAAGGAAACGGATATTGGTATGTAAAATATCTCCCATTATATTGGCAAGGACTTTACTTCAATATGGAATACTATGTTTAAATTGAAGGCTTTCCAGGTATAGTTCAAGAGCCTTCATGTATAATATAGCTGATTGTGACCTTTTACAGATAGACGTCTGTTTCCATTTTGTGAAATCTGAAGAAAGAGAAAAAAAGAGGTGAATTGGGTTTCAAATGTACATATTTTCAGAACAATATAGTTCCATAACAAATTACTAGGCTAGTTTTTTCTTGTTAAATTGCCTTTCATTCCTTGAAAAACCAACCCTTAAGATGGCTGAATAATTGAATAATAAAATGTAATGAAATATTTAACATAAATAATTAATATATATAACATGTTATATATAACATGACCAAGTGTGTGCCAAGGTTTGTCAATTTATGTTCAATAACCCGTACTTCCCCTCATTTTCCGAAACATTTAAGGCTTTAGAAAAATCAGAACTCTATCTCTTAACATAAAACATGCACCTCAAACCTTTAATTAACTTTAACCTCAAATTAAATGCTGTTGATTTTAATGGAGCAGTAGTGGATACTTTGTGCTCTCCCCACACCCCGTTCTTGGATGTTTGGATGGACACTATGTTTAATGTTCCTGCCTCCTTCCCTTTCAGTGCTCATAGGGACATCTACTGCCCTCTTACAAACTGCATCACTAATGCTCAAAACTACATTGAGAAATATAGCTAAAGTCACACACAAAAAATCCCTCCATGACACACAAAACCGTCAGCAACATAGGAGCAACACTACACAATCCCTGTTCTGAAGAAACAACCATACTGTTTATTCAGTACTGCCAGACAGGCCAGACAGTGAGGACATTTAGTGGTTTAAGAACTGCTGCACACTCCATCCCATCATCTTTGCTCATCTTTTTTGACAGGAACTTCAGCTAGTGCCATTATAAAATGAATGCAAAAAAATACCAACGGTAAACAAAGGCAACAAAAAGTGAAGGATAAGGTAATTTCAAGTAGGTGGCTCTGAGAAGCAAACCGAAGCAATTGCCTCAGGCGGCATCTTTGGGGGGGTTTTTTGGGTTGCAGAATGTCTTCCCTGCTGCCATCAAAAAGGACACGAGCCCACTACCTTCTCACATCAAGCCACCGCCTCCAGTGTTGTAGCCACTGTTGAACAAGGGGAAACAAATGTCCCTGGTCCATGGGGCTGAAGGTGCCACCAGGCCATCCCATTTTTCCTTCCAGTACTACTGCTTCAGTGGCTGCTTCCACTGTCTTCTGAATGGGCACCCTGCCTGCCACCTCCATAGATGAGCACCCCACCTACCTTTTCCATTCTTCTGCCAGGTCCTGCACCCCTTCTTTCCATGGGGGTGGGAGGCATTAGTGCTGGTTTCTGCCTGAGGGATGGGGCCAGCAACAGGAGCAGGTTGACTAGTCACTTTCTGCTTCTAGCCAGCACTGAGTTCAAGTGCATGCGAAAAGCTCAACCAAACAAAATGGTCTTCATTTGCCACTTGAATACCAGGAGGAAGAATGGCAGATTAACCTCATACTGTAAGAACTATGTGGACACATATGACTTTGAATTCAAGTATAGGTGGACCTTGTTATTCATGGGAGTCTCATTTTCTGCTAATATTGGGGAAACCGAAATTGCGGACACTGAGGCATTAAGTCAAAGGGAATATGTCGGGGTCAATGGGTTTCAACAGGAGGCTGGAGAAAAGAGCAAAAATAAACAAAAAGCACACACACCCCAAAAGGAAAGAGTGCCGTACTCTACTCTCAGGTCTCTAACTGTCCAGGAATGCCCCCCACCCCATCCCCAATCTTTCCACGAAAAATCAAGGGGGGAAATGTGCTTTTAAAAAAAATCACGGAATGGTTCCTCTTCTTAAAATGGCTTCCAGAAATAATCTCAGAGATCATTTCTGCCCCCCCCTTCAGGTATGTGGAATTAACCCCCTTTTACCATTACCCCCCACCATGTATGCCAAGGTTGGGTGTCAATTATCTGACTGCGGATATGCGAATCTGCGGATAGCAAGATTCTGTTGTAGCTGGAACCAGCTTACCTTAGGGTATACAATCTCATTATATGATAGTCCTTCAACTGATGCAATATAATCTAGGGAAGTGCCCTTCCATGTTCCATATCTTAGAGCTCCTCTGTTGAGCCACTGCAGGTTTGGAATACTCCAAATCATGTTCACTATTTTTGGATCTCTATGTATTCAAAGTGCAGTACAGTGGCTGACATTTTCTATAGTGTTACAAGGCTGAAGCAAGAGCTGCACCTCACAAAAGCTTATTGTGCAGATGATCATGGTCATGGGGGAAGGGGGAGCTTTTTTTGCTGCTCTTTTGTCTCTATAAAATTATTTTTTGTCCTCTAGAAATATGTCCCTGGAGGTCATACAGCCCTCAGGGGCATATTTCTTGCCTAGGGTACAAGAGGTTGCTGGTTCAAATCCCCGCTGGTATGTTCCCAGACTATGGGAAACACCTATATCGGGCAGCAGCGATATAGAAAAATGCTGAAAGGCATCATCTCAGACTGTGCAGGAGATGGCAATGGTACACCCCTCCTGTATTCTACCAAAGAAAACCACATTACCCTGTGGTCGCCAGGAGTCAACACCGACTCGATGGTGCAACTTTACTTTAGAGCTTAGTTTAGCTTAATTTATGTCAGCTAGGAAGAAAATTTGGTATGAAAATCCTAATGCCATTTATAAACTAAAGGAATAACTTAAAAGTGTCCTCTATGTCCCATTGGGTTGGTTTGGACAATACGTTCATAGAAGTTGCATCCACAGACAATGCGGGACATGAGCATACATATTACACTTCCTTCCTGGTGTGGCAGTCCACAGTAACATAATAATCTGTGGGGTGCAGTTCATCTGACCCTTCCCTTACATCTGTATATATAAAGCTGCTTGGGCCTCACTCACTCACCCACTGACATGAAACTATCAGACCAAACCACGAAAGATAGAAACATCTTGTTTTTCACAGGTAGGTTCCAGGCTACCACAAAAATTGATTGATTTGTTGGAAAATGGAAAATTGGGAAAACATGGGGAACGATACCTTCCAAAAAACTTTGGCTGTTTTCTCAGGTACTTTTTAAAGACAGAAAGTCCAGACTTCCACTGAATTATGAAGCGATGAACAAGCTATACTGTTTCAGCTCACTGCATGTACAGTGAGGGAAATAAGTATTTGATCCCCTGCTGATTTTGTCCGTTTGCCCTCTGACACAGAAATGACCAGGCTATAATTGGAATGGTAGGTTTATTGTAGCTGTGAGAGACAGAATAACAACAAACCAACCCTCAAAAGCCCAGTGCCCAAAAGTCAGCGATGGATTTGCATTGTAGTGAGGGAAATAAGTATTCGATCCCTTCACAAAAGATGTCTTAGTACTTGGTGGCAAAACCCTTGTTGGCAATCACAGAGGTCAGACATTTCTTGTAGTTGGCCACCAGGTTTGCACACAACCCAGGAGGGATGTTGTCCCACTCCTCTTTGCAGATCCTCTCCAAGTCAGAAAGGTTTCAAGGCTGATGTTTGGCAACCCGAACCTTCAGCTCCCTCCACAGATTTTCTATGGGATTAAGGTCTGGAGACTGGCTGGGCCACTCCAGGACCTTCATGTGCTTCTTCTTGAGCCACTCCATTGTTGCCTTGGCTGTGTGTTTTGGGTCATTGTCATGCTGGAATACCCATCCACGACCCATTCTCAATGCCCTGGCTGAGGGAAGGAGGTGCTCACCCAAGATCTGACGGTACATGGTCCCGTCCATCGTCCCTTCGATACGGTGAAGGTGTCCTGTCCCCTTAGCAGAAAAACACCCCCAAAGCATAATGTGTCCACCTCCATGTTTGACGGTGGGGATGGTGTTCTTGGGCTCATAGGCAGCATTCCTCCTCCTCCACACACGGCGAGTTGAGTTGATGCCAAAGAGCTCGATTTTGGTCTCATCTGACCACAACACTTTCGCCCAGTTCTCCTCTGGATCATTCAGATGTGCATTGGCAAACTGCAGACGGGCCTGTACATGTGCTGCCTTGAGCAGGGGGACCTTGCGGGCACTGCAAGATTTCAGTCCTTCACGGCGTAGTGTGTTACCAATTGTTTTCTTGGTGACTATGGTTCCAGCTGCCCTGAGATCATTGACAAGTTCCCCCCGTGTAGTTCTGGGCTGCTTTGTCACCGTTCTCATGATCATTGCAACTCCACAAGGTGAGATCTTGCATGGAGCCCCAGACCAAGGGAGATTGACAGTTATTTTGTGTTTCTTCCATTTGCGAGTTATCGTGCCAACTGTAGTCACCTTCTCACCAAGCTGCTTGGCGATAGTCTTGTAGCCCAGTCCAGCCTTGTGCAGGTCTACAACCTTGTCCTTGACATCCTTCGACAGCTCTTTGGTCTTGGGCATGGTGGTGAGTTTGGAAGCTGAGTGATTGCTTGCTTCTATGGAAAGGTGTCTTTTATACAGGTACTGTAACAAGCTGGGATTAGGAGCACTCCCTTACAGAGGGTGTTCCTCATCTCAGCTCGTTACCTGCACATAGTGAAAAGACACCTGGGAGCCTGAAATCTTGCTGGTTGATAGGGGATCGAATACTTATTTCCCTCACTACAATGCAAATCCATCGCTGACTTTTGGGCACTGGGCTTTTGAGGGTTGGTTTGTTGTTATTCTGTCTCTCACAGCTACAATAAACCTACCATTCCAATTATAGCCTGGTCATTTCTGTGTCAGAGGGCAAACGGACAAAATCAGCAGGGGATCAAATACTTATTTCCCTCACTGTAATCTGTGTTGGATTTTCATGAAATTCGTGTAAGAAATAGAAAAACACAAGAAAGCTTAAGTGCTGGAGATATAAATACATTTTTCTAAACACAAACTCTTCTGCACATCAACTAGCAATGAGTGAAGGGAGAGTTCATGGTCATTTTGTGGTGCAGGAGGAATATTGCAAACGACAAGCCCATTTTAATTTAACTTAATTTAACTTAACGCTTCTTAAATGTAGTATTTAAATTGTTCGTGTGAAAGGCAATTCAAATTAGTCTTCCCCTTATGTGATTTTGAGACTGCAGGATGGCATACCAGGAGGGGTGGAACATGCACTCTTTTCAATAACTCATATAGTAATTCTAATCCCAAGTATTTGCACCAGTTTGCAACATCAGAGTAAACATCCTGCAACATTACGGTAATATATCTTCTGGAGGCCTGTTTGAAACCTATTTCTGTCCCCTAAGAATTGTTCTCAGAGAGAGATTATATGTAGGCCTCAGGTCCACAAACTTCCTTCTCTACACTCCCTATTCCTCCGTTTCTCTTGTGAAGCCATTTGGATGTGGGGTTCTTCCTAGATCCTGGAAGATTATATTCCTTTACAGAGAAAGAGGCGGAACGAGGAGGGAACATGAGAGCCCGAGGCCTGCTCCTGATCTCTTCCAAAGAAAAATACTGAGGGACAAATAATATCCAAATAAACCCTTAGTTTGGGACACTGCATTGGCACAGTATGTGCTACACCCCTTTGTAGCTATTTATGAGATAAGAATTGTCCTTGTAATCCTTGTTGAAATCCACATAACAAAAAGGAAATCTGATAGCACAGTCTTATTCCAGCATGTGCAGTTTCATATTGGAAGACAAAATCTTTCTGTGATTTATAATAATTAAGTATTATAATAATTAAGATTGAAAATCATATTTCAAGGTTATTTATTTTACAACAAGGCTTGAAAGAGCAAATTATTTTTTATTGTGTTCAGATATTCAAAGAATGAATTACACGTCCTGTCAATCTGTCACATTTCTTCCACTCAAGGCATTTATATTTTAAGCATCACACTAAACATGAACTGTCACCTTAAATTCTTCTAATCTCACATTCCCAAGAGTGGGCTTTTATAAACATTGCAGACATACCAGAGCATCTTCTTTAATAACTAGCCACTGTCACTTATGACTGAGATCTGGAAAGATTTTATAGTTCAGTGCCTGCATGATTCCATTTTATCTGTGTTTTGGCAACAGTGTTGCATCTCTGAACAGCAGGAGTCTTTAACAAACTGTCCAGTAGCTAAATCTCATTGATTGACACATTAGTCTTTCTTTTCTTACTGTAATTAGTTGTAGCATTTTTATTTATCTATTTATATTGAAAACTGAAAGGAAAGTAATGGATTAAAAGCTGTGATGAATAGAAAAGTTAATCCCTGATTGTTTTCATCCAGTCTACAGCTGTCTGTGAGTAAATGAACACAGAAGGTTTAGAAAGCATTTGCTATACAGCACTTACTATGGCTTCTATAGGATGGAGATACAAAAAACCAGCAATAATATCTATAGGAGTCTTGAAGGTCTTTTTAGATATAGCTATGCACATATTAAATATGTTGCCAACCGAAGATCCGTTGACTTGGATAACCTATTTTTAAACCTTTTCATTTTGTTTTGCCTTGGCTCTTTGTGATGAGATGAATTATCAAATGGATTAAATGACATGGGTTGTTCCTCCTCAAGTGAACAAGGTTTGTTTTATCATATACCTTCTCCTTCAGCAGCTCTGAAGATAGAAACAAGAGGGGTTTTTATTTTTAAATATGAAACACATTGAGGTGGTGGTGTATGAGTTTTGGTAGTTGATTAGCAGACTAACTAATACTTGGATACGGTTGCTAGGCTTCAAGTCAGAGTTCTTGTATTCCTCTATAATTATGCAGAGATGTGTATATGTGTGTGATGGTTTGTGGGTGTTTTCAAGCAGATTTTTTGTAATTTAATTTTTTTGTGAATGCCAAATCGTTGCTGATATATTAAGCTTGTTCTGTATCTTGTGTGGTTTTAATATGCTGAATTTCCTGTGTAATATAGATAAGTATGTTGGTTTTCCAAAAATCAGGGCTGTAGACATAGTGCTTATGATGAAAAATGCATTTTGTTTATGTTTAGGAGGAAAAGACAACAGTGCTGTTTATACCTCATTTGCTTTTCTAGCACTTATTCTGAAACTGGAGTGACTGGGGTCAGTATTGTTGGTTTCTGAGCAAGAATTTAAATTAAGTACCATCTGGTATACTTCTCTTCATTTATTGTGGGTTTTTTTTAAACTGTTCAGCTGTGTGTTTTTTACAGATCAGATTCCTGCAGCACGTTGTGTATATATATAATATATATAAAACCATTTTAAACCAATAAAGCTACAAAAACAGGGAAGACATTTAAAAAAGATATATAAATCCCTGACACAGTGGGCAGCATGATGTAAGTTGCTCCATTTTCTCGTTTTTCTTAATAGAACTAAAAAGGATAGCAAGAGTGAGCATGCATTGTAGCCATGTTCATACACCATTTCAGTTATGAGTATTCTTAACCTTTATTTATGTGCCACAGTGAATTTCTCAAGGCAAGGACAAATTTATTTCAATAATAACAGAATACACTGAGAAAGTCAAAGCTCATGTTTTAAGTATACAATGTTGTAAATCTAAAAACAAAATAAAACCCCAATCTGTCATCTATGATCCTGTAACGATAAGTTCTGTTTTGAACTAATGAGGGTAATAGATCAATATATTGATTGTGGACATTTCATTAATAACCATATAATTTTAGTGATTAAGGCAAAATTCAGTATGGAACAAGACATGTGACATATCAAAGCATGCTTGTAAATTACTCAGGTTGAAAGGAAAATTGAATATTTGTTTCTGTCTTGTTTAGTAGAATTTAGAATTTGAGAAAAGTGCAAAGTTTTCTCTGTGTCATTGATCACAGATGTTTCATCCTTCCAATCCTGCATTATTATTATTTTCCTGTTTATTATATTTGTTCTCCCAGAAGCTCAGGTATGCATAGGTGTACATGGTCTCTCTATTTTATCCTCACAAGGATTCTATGTTAGGCGGAGAGACAGTGACTGGCCCAAAGTGAGCAGGAATTTGAAACCTGGTGGTTTCCTGGTCTAATCCCTGTCACTACACCACATTAACATCTGTTATGTTAAATCTTAAAGTAATTCCATTCTAGAAGTGAAGTGCTGAGATATAGCTGTGGGCACTGCAGTCTTTATGTTTCTCACCTTTGACCCCACCAACAGACCTTAGTCAGGTGATCCCTTCCTTTGCATCTGTGGTTGCCAGTGGTGTTGGAGTCAAACTTGATGTGGCAGTTATGTATGGTTAAATATGGAACTGTCCCATTCTTATAGAATGTGTGTGGGGACTTCATTTTAAAAGCAAAAGTGCTGTGCGGATGAGGAACTCTTTCCAAAATCCTGTTTGTTCCTTCTCTCCAGATAGTATGGTTCCAGCTAGCACTCTGATATAGAACATGTCAGGCCTGGAATTCTCACCATCTGCAATGAATAATTCAGATACCAGCTGACATCCAGAGCAGCCTAACATGTGTGCTCTAAACACCCCCATGCTACTGCATGTTCGCTGCAAAGTTTGAGTGCAAATACATTTTGGAGCTCATCTGAGCTCCGCAAGTGCTCTTTTAGACCGGAAGCATGTTGCTTGACAGTGGTATGTTTCTGGTTGAAAAGAGCATTTTGGGAGTGCAGGTGTGCTCTGAGAAGTATTTGTACTCTTGCACAAGTCCACCTGTGCTTCATAGTGAACACACAACAGTGCGGGGATGTTTATACATTCACATTAGGCTGATCTGGACATCAGCTAGTGACTTTTGGTGTATCCTAACAGATGCAGTAGTCATACAATGTTTTATGTAAACAAAAATTTAAAAAATCATTGATTTTGCGTTCATTTCAGCGGCCCACATCATCTTCTGGTGCCTGTAATTTTGATATTTTCCAACCAATCTGCATGAAGTTATCAAGCCTTGTTCTGCTCCGTTAAGACATCATATCTGCCAAATTTTAGAAAGATTGGTTAATTACAAGGAACGCTTATTATGGGCAGTTTAAAAAGGCACACAATACTTTAGATTAGTTTAGAATATTTATATATCACTTTTCAACAGAAAGTTCTCAAAGCAGTTTTTACCGCAAATAGTTTAAGATTTCAGGTGATGTCAATGAGACGTCCATTCTGCTGCTTGTAGCTTCTGTGTTCCCATCCTTTTGGCATGAAATCATCAAGTATTCTGCTACTGATAGTTTATCAGATATGATGACTCACTTCAACCGTTATATCTGAAAAACTTTAGTTATATAGGACAAAAGGTGTATAACTAGAACAAGATTTACATTGATTTAAATAGGAGAGACCCAGCAGTATTTCTGTAATTCCCAATTGCTGTGTTCCCCATGCTATTGGCATGAAATTTGTAGGCAATCTATGACCCCTTTAAAGGATTAAAGGTAAAGTGTGCCATTGATGTCGACTCCTGGCGACCAAAGAGCCATGTGGTTCTTTGGTAGAATACAGGAGCGGTTTACCATTGCTTCCTCCCACGGAGTATGTGATGATGTCTTTCAGCATCTTTCTATATAATGGCTGCCTGATCTAGGTGTTTCCCATAGTCTGGGTAACATACCAGCGGGGATTTGAACCGGCAACCTCAAGGATTAGACCCTCCAAATTTCAAACACCAAGGACAAGGGTTTTTTTTTTAATTGACAGAGAATTTAAAGACACATAACTACTACAAGCTTTTCATTAACTTCAAACCTTGCCCAAAATCACTACCTCCATTATGCATAAGAGATGGCAATAATTCACCATTTTGGTGGTGTGCTCATGAACTAATACTGAAAATAGTGCTGACTGAGAGAAACGCTTTCAGTTATGTAGGGAGGTAAGGTACAGGAGGGAAAGAGTTCAGTTCCCCTCACCCAGGCTTCCTTTTTTGCTTTTAAGAATGATCCTTTCACATACACCCTTTCTACATGATTAGATAAATGCTGAGGCAATTCTCACGATCAGTGAGACATGCCTTAAGAGGGTTTGTGGGGGCTTAGCCTGCTCTCCCTGCAGACGATCAAGAGGCAGATGCCGCTCACACGACTGCTGGCTCCGTCACAGAGCCAGCAGGGATCGGTGGCTACGCAGCCCCTGGAAGCTCCAGGATACCTCCATGTGGGTGCTACCATCATAGTCCTTACATCACCACTGCCAAGAAGTTGCTGTATACAACAGCAATGTATACAGTGTTGGGGACAGGCAGCTATGCTTCATGCAGGCAGCAGGTAAGCAAATGCACTGCTTCCTTCTTTCCATGGGCTCATTTTAAACAAGAGGAGGTGAGATAGAGAAAATAAGACAAAAGAGAGGTACAGGCCACTGTCAGACTGCTTCCTTCTTGTGCACTCGGTTGTCTGCCAGATGAGAAGAGAGTAGAGAAGGATGTACACCCTGTGATGCTGGTTTATTCTCCTGCTCCTGTTCTCAATTTCCTGCCACCGATTGGCAGAAAAAGGAAAAGCAGAGAGGAGAAAAGAGTGCTATGTGGCATATTTGCTTGTGCAAAGATAAGGGGAAAGAGGCATTCAATTAGGCCCCTGTCGTATATCTGTTAGCTCGGCTAACCCAACAGGATTTACAACCCCCTCCAGCACTCCCCCTGTGAGTTAACAGAAAGTTGCAGAGAAGCTGCATGAAGGAAAACAAAAAGGCTCACAAAGAAAATAGTAAATGAATCAAGTCCCCCTGAACTGAACTAGGTACCCCCTCTAACAATAAGTGAGTAATAATTGAAAAGAAAACAACAGAGCAAGGAATGAAAAAGAACAAAGGATACCAGAGGAAAGAATTAACAGAACTAGAGCACACAGCAGGAAAGAACAGAAAAAGGGCAAACTGGAACTCGGAAAAGTTGCGAATTCAAAATAGAACACTGTCCACGGTCAGCGAAAGTTGCTAACAGCATCGGTTGAAATCACAGACTGCTTGATATGGCTCAAGAGAACCAGCAGCCAATCAGGCTTCCCTGAGTCAGCACTTCTGCTTCCTCTCTTGTGATCTCCTGCGCCTGCGTGACTCCCACTGAGCTTTCCTCTTAAGACATCTTCTCAAGACAGGTGAAATCCCAGCCGCCTCCTGATCAGCCTGCTCCTGATCAAGATTCATTTCTGACAGCTGTTCCGATTCCTCAGCTCCAGAGTCTGGTCTCCCTGCCAAATCCTGTTGCTGTTCCTCTGAGCCCTCACTAGCAGGCGAATCCTCCTGTTCCTCCTCTGAATCTTCTGAGTTAGAAGTCTGAGCCATGACAGCCCCAGGAACACTGGGGTGGTGCCAGTTGTGATAATGTGTGCCATGATTTTATTTAATTTATTTGATTTATATAATGCTGTTCCAAAAATGGCTCAGGGCGGTTTACACCAAAATAAAAACAATTAACAATTAAAATCATTTAAATGTTAAAATAATTAACATTAAAATCATTTAAAACCAACATTAAAAATTTAAAACGATGAATCTAATTAAAAGCCTGGGTGAATAAATGTGTCTTCAGTGCCTTTTAAAAAGTTGCCAGAGATGGGGAGGCTCTTATTTCAACAGGGAGCACATTCCAAAGTCCAAGGGTGACGGACCAGGAGAGGGATCTTGGGGTTGTGGTGGACAGCTCGTTGAAAGTGTCGACTCAATGTGTGGCAGCTGTGAAAAAGGCAAATTCCATGCTAGGGATCATTAGAAAGGGGATTGAAAATAAAACGGCTAACATTATAATGCCCTTATACAAGACTATGGTGCGACCACACTTGGAGTACTGCGTACAGTTCTGGTCACCACATCTTAAAAAGGACATTGTTGAACTGGAGAAGGTACAGAAGAGGGCAACCAAGATGATCAGGGGCCTAGAGCACCTTTCTTATGAGGCAAGACTACAACACCTGGGGCTTTTTAGTTTAGAAGAAAGACGACTGCGGGGAGACATGATAGAGGTCTGTAAAATCATGCATGGTGTGGAGAAAGTGGAGAGAGAGAAATTCTTTTCCCTCTCACACAACACTAGAACCAGGGGTCACTCCATGAAATTGATTGCCAGGAGGTCTAGGACCAACAAACGGAAGTACTTTTTCACACAATGCGTGATCCACTTGTGGAACTCTCTGCCAGAGGATGTGGTGACAGCCAACAACTTGGATGGCTTTAAGAGGGGTTTGGATGACTTCATGGAGGAGAGGTCTATCAATGGCTACTAGTCGTAGGGCTGTGAGCCACCTCCAGCCTCAAAGGCAGGATGCCTCTGAGTACCAGTTGCAGGGGAGTAATGGCAGGAGAGAGGGCACGCCCTCAACTCCTGTCTGTGGCTTCCAGCGGCATCTGGTGGGCCACTGTGCGAAACAGGATGCTGGAGTAGATGGGCCTTGGGCCTGATCCAGTAGGGCTGTTCTTATGTTCTTATGTTCTTAAGGGCAGCAACAGAGAAGGCCCGTTCCTAAGTAGCTGCCAAACAAGTTGGCGGCAACCACAGACGAACCTCTCTAGGTGATCTTAACAGGCAGTGGGGCTCATGGCAAAGAAGACCTTCTCTTAAATACCCAGGGCCTAAGCTGTTTAGAGTGTTATAGGTAATAATCAGCACCTTGTATTTTGCCCGGAAAAGTATCGGCAGCCAGTACAGTTCTTTCAACACAGGAGTATTATTGTGTCTCCTAGATGACCCAGAGACCAACATAGCTGCCCCATTCTGGACCAGCTGCAGTTTCCAGACTACGTACAAAGTCAGCCCCACATAGAGCGCATTGCAGTAATCCAGTAGAGGTTACCAGTATATGTCCCACTGTTTTGAGGCCATTCATCTCAAGAAACAGATGCAGCTGGTATATCAGCTGAAGCCAATAAAAAGCACCTCTGACCACCACCTCAACCTGGGACACCAGGGAGAGGTTCGGATCCAGAAGCACCCCCAGACTGCGTACTTATTCCTTCTGGGGGAGCGTGAGCCCATCCAGATCTGGCAGATCAAAATCGTCTCCTGAGTTCAAACCCCGCACAATAAGTACCTGTGTCTTATCTGGATTCACCCTCAGTTTGTTATCCCTCATCCCTCCCATTACTGCCTCCAGGCAGGCATTTAGGGAGTTTATGCCTTCTCCCGATGATGATGACATGGAGAAATAGATTTGGGTGTCATCAGCATATTGACCCTGCACCAAATCTCCTGATGATCTCTCCCAGCAATTTCATGAAGATGTTAAACAACATTGGAGACAATATGGAGCCCTGAGGGACACCATAGGAAAGTTCAGATTTGGAAGAACAACAGTCTACAAGGGACACCATCTGGAATCTGCCCGTGAGGTAGGAGCTGAACCACTGCAAAGCAGTGCCTCCCACCCCCAATCCCTTCAGACGTTCGAGAAGGATACTATGATCAATAATATCAAAAGCTGCTGAGAGATCCAAAAGGACCAACAGAGTCTCACTCTGTCAATTCCCAATTGGAGATCATCCATCAGACTGACCAAGGCAATCTCCACCCCATAGCCAACCCGGAAGCCAGTTTGAAAAGGGTCTAGATAATCAGTTTCCTCCAAGATTGCCTGGAGCTGGGAGGCCACCACCCTTTCAGTTACCTTGCCCAGCCGTGGAAGGTTGGATATAGGCATTTAATTGCTTAACTCTGAGGGATCCAAAGCAGGCTTCTTCAGAAGTAGTCTAATGATTGCCTCCTTAAGACAAGGAGGCATCCTGCTCTCTGTCAGAGAAGCATTTATAATCTCTACCAGGCCTCCCTGCCAGATAGTATAAGCCATGTCGGGCAAGGATCAAGAGGACAGGTGGTAGGCTGCACAATTCCAAGCAACTTGTCCACATCCTCAGGAGTCACAAACTGGAATCGATCCAGAGTAATCACATAAGAGGAGCTGCTGGACACCTCAGTATCATATTCTGTAACAATTTTGGAGTTTGAATCTAAGTCAGCACAAATACAAGAGATTTTGTCCACACAAAAACTCATTAAAAATGTCACAGTGAATAATTGTTGGTTCCAAGTACTCATTCAAGGGGGAAGGGGTGCACATTAGCCCCTTCATGACTCTGAATAACTCCACAGGACGCGAACTTGCAGACACGATACAGGAGGAAAAGAATCGCTTCGTTGCCGCATGTGTTGATTGAACATACAGTAGATCTTCAAATGCACTCTATGTTGGATTCAAGTCGAGTCTTTCTCCACTTGCACTCTAGTTGTCTGCTTTGCTGCTTCAGCCCCTGTAGTTCTGCTGTATACCAAGGGGCCAGTTTCGAAGCAGGTTGGAGAGGACACTTAAGAGCAATTGTGCCCACTACCCTGTTGAGCTGATTATTCCAATTCTCCAGTGTCGACAGGATCACCAGCAGAGTCAGCACTAAATCTCTCCAAGGCTTGTTGGAATCCTATTGGGTCCAATAAGCTTCTTGGGTGGACCATCCTAATGGGCCCCTCAACCCTAATGAGGTGGGACATGGTTGTGAGTCCAACCTTAACCAGATGGTGGTCCGTCCATGACAATGGGGAAATCACCGGAGTCCCCACCCACAGAACACCACCCTGTTCAGAGTGAAAGACCAGATCAAGCATGTGACCAGAAATATGTGTCGATCCCAAGACTTGGGATAGGCCCATAGTTGTCATGGCCACTACGAATTCCTGAGCCGCCCCAGACAAATTGGTCCTGAAATGAACATACAAGTCTCCCAGCACCACAAGCCTGGGAGACTCCAACGCCAAGCCCGAGACCAAGTCCATCAGCTCAGTTAGGGACTCCGCTGGGCAGCGGGGCGGTCGGTATACCAACAGAAGTCCCAGTATATCCCTGGTCCCCAAACTTAGGTACATACATTAACTATGATCAGACACTTCAACAGTGTCTGATGAAGTCTTTTGACAGTGTCTTTGTCAAAAGCAAAAAGCTTTTGGCAAAGTTCCTCATCAAAGACTCCTGAGGAAACTTAGCGGTCATGGGATAAAGGGACAAGTACATGTGTGGATTGCTAACTGGTTGAAAGACTGGAAACAGAGGGTAGGTATAAATGGAGAGTTTTCACAATGGAGGGAAGTAAGAAGTAGGGTCCCCCAGGGATCTGTACTGGGACCGGTGCTTTTTAATTTATTCATAAATGATCTAGAAGCAGGGGTAAGCAGCGAGGTGGCCAAATTTGCAGATGATACCAAACTCTTCCAGGTAGTGAAATCCAAAACGGATTGTGAAGAGTTCCAAAAGGATCTCTCCAGACTGGGGGAGTGGGTGACAAAGTGGCAAATGTGGTTCATTGTTAGCAAGTGTTAAGGTGATGCACATTGGGATGAAAAACCCCAACTTCAAGTGCTGATGGGATCTGAGCTGTCGGTGACGGACCAGGAGAGGGATCTTGGGGTTGTGGTGGACAGCTCGTTGAAAGTGTCGACTCAATGTGTGGCAGCTGTGAAAAAGGCAAATTCCATGCTAGGGATCATTAGAAAGGGGATTGAAAATAAAACGGCTAACATTATAATGCCCTTATACAAGACTATGGTGCGACCACACTTGGAGTACTGCGTACAGTTCTGGTCACCACATCTTAAAAAGGACATTGTTGAACTGGAGAAGGTACAGAAGAGGGCAACCAAGATGATCAGGGGCCTAGAGCACCTTTCTTATGAGGCAAGACTACAACACCTGGGGCTTTTTAGTTTAGAAGAAAGACGACTGCGGGGAGACATGATTGAGGTCTATAAAATCATGCATGGTGTGGAGAAAGTGGAGAGTGAGAGATTCTTTTCCCTCTCACACAAACTAGAACCAGGGGTCACTCCATGAAATTGATTGCCAGGAGGTCTAGGACCAACAAACGGAAGTATTGTTTCACACAACGCGTGATCCACTTCTGGAATTCTGCCACAGGATGTGGTGGCAACCAACAACCTGGACAGCTTTAAGAGAGGTTTGGATAACTTCATGGAGGAGAGGTCTAACAAGATGTGGTGATAGTGAACAACCTGGATGGCTTTAAGAAGGGTTTGGATCAGGGGCGTAACAAGGCTGGAGTGGGCCTAGAGACAAAATTTTAAAATGGGCCCCTCACTGATACACACACACATACTTCACAATATATAGTCATGTGACTTGCCTCTGGGGGGCCCCTTGAGGTGTGGGGGCCCCCAGGCAGCCGCCTCCCCTTGCCTAATCGTAGTTACGCCCCTGGTTTGGATAACTTCATGGAGGAGAGGTCTATCAAGGGCTACTATTTGGAGGGCTGTGGGCCACCTCCAGCCTCAAAGGCAGGATTCCTCTGAGTACCAGTTGCAGAGGAGTAACAGCAGGAGAGAGGGCACACCCTCAACTCCTGCCTGTGGCTTCCAGCGGCATCTGGTGGGCTACTGTGCAAAACAAGATGCTGGACTAGATGGGCCTTGGGCCTGATCCAGCAGGGCTGTTCTTATGTTCATATTTTCTAACAGGGATCCTGTCAAGGGAGATATTGTTCTTTTAGACCATAGGCACCTCACCTCCCTGCTCATGTCCCCTCCCCTGCTCCTCAGCAGAGAACCCTGGAGTGAGAAGCTGGGACCAGACCGGGCCACCAGCCTCCCCCAACCAAGTCTCTGTAACACATACCAGATTTGCCCTTTCATCTAGAAACAAATCATAGATGATTTCAGGTTTATTTTGGACTGACCTGGCATTACAAAGGAGCAAGACGAGGCTCTGTGGGCGGTTGGCATTGCTTTCCAAGCTCAAAGAGCTGGCAGAACAGCCAAAAGGGGAAACAGCCATTAAGTTTCTGATTTCCCTTTCCTGCTGACCTGTCGACGTTACCTCTATTCCCCACCATCACTGGAATAGCTCCCCCATAATCAGGGGATATACCCCCTGTCTCCCCATCTCCAGACAGACCCCGACACATTAAAACTCACCCAGGATTCCAAACAGAAGCCAAATTAAAATAGCCACTCACCTTCACACACCCATGAGAGATCCTGAGCCAAATAGCCTGGCCCTCACCCTTGTTATCCCTCGAAGTGGCTCCCCCAAAGCAGAAGCAGGGACATAGCAGAAGGAGCCAACAGCACACACTCAGTCTCCCACACCGAACAGCACTGAAGGGAAATCAGATTGGCTCCTCCTCTCCTCTGCTGGGCTAAAAAAAGCCACAGAAAACTTTTCTGGCACTAAGGGATGACTTGTGTATCTTTAAAGCAGGAAATATGGACAACATTTTAAAAAATCATGGCCTTCCATGGTCTCAGCATTGGATATTTGGAAGAAAAGTATAATAAAAACATGAAAAACTGTTTTGGACTCAATAATCAGTGTAAAGATTGTCTATATGTTATCTTTATAAAAGAATATTTTGGGGCATATATTTTAAATATCCATTTATTTCCAAGGAAAATATACAGTAGCTGATATCTAGGCTAACACTGCACTGGTTCAACAGTGCTAACATCCAGATTAACACTGTGATGTTAGGCAATGGAAAAGGAGAGATTTTTACCAGACTCCCCTTTCCTTTTCTCCCTCTCTCACAACACTAGAACCAGGAGTTACTCCATGAAACTGAAGCTCGGGAAATTTAGGACCGACAAGAGGAAGTAGTTTTTTACACAGCACACAATTAATCTATGGTATTCTTTGCCATAGTATGTGGTGATGGCCACCATCTTGGATGGCTTTAAAAGGGGCTTATACAGATTCATGGTGGATAGGTCCTACTAGTCCTAATGGCTACTAGTCTGGTGGCTGTGGGCCATCTCCAGCCTCAGAGGCATGATGCCTCTCAATACTAGTTGCAGGGGAGCAACCACAGGAGAGAGGGCATGCACATACCTCTTGCCAGTGGGCTCCCCAGAGGCATCTGGTGGGCCACTGTATGAAACAGGATGCTAGACAAGATAGGCCTCGGGCCTGCTCCAGCAGGTCTGTTCTTATGTTCCTCCAAAGCTCATTGGGCCTCCTGAAAATATGTCTATGAGGGTTAGCCCTCAGGGACAGCTTCTTGGAGGAATAGTGGATTTCAGTGGAACATAGGAAGCTGCCATATTCTGAGTCAGACCATTGGTCTATCTAGCTCAGTATTGTCTTCACAGACTGGCAGCGGCTTCTCCAAGGTTGCAGGCAGGAATCTCTCTCAGCCCTATCTTGGAGAAGCCAGAGAGGGAACTTGAAACCTTCTGCTCTTCCCAGAGCAGCTCCATCCTGTGAGGGGAATATCTTACAGTGCTCACACTTCTAGTCTCCCATTCATATGCAACCAGGGTGGGCCCTGCTTAGCTAAGGGGACAAGTCATGTTTGCTACCACAAGACCACCTCTCCTCCCCACCTCAGGAGTGGTGATGGATCCTCAAGAGGGAGCTCAAGCTGTCTTCCCATCGATGGCAGGAGCATTACAGAAGTGGCAGGAGCATTACAGAAGTGGAAAGGGGAGTTTGGTGAAAATCTCTCCTTTTCCATCACATGATGGTAGAGAGCTAGTCTTGTGGTAGCACAATCATAAATTGTTCCCTTTGCTAAACAAAGACTGCTTTGTTTTGCATTTGGATGGTAGATCACATTTGGTTGCAGTAATATATTCCCTTTAGGGGATAGGGCCATAACTCAGTGGAAGAACATCTGCATGCTTGCATGCAGAAGATTCCGGTTTCACACTTTGACATCTCCAGATAGGGCTGGGAGAGACTTCTGCCTGTAGCTAGGGATGTGCACGGAACCGCGGCTGGGCAGTTTGCAGGTGGTGTGGGTGCCGCTTAAAGGGCGGGGGAGGGTGCACTTAACCCTCCCTCCGCTTTCCCCCCGTTGGCGCTTAATGCTGTTAAAAACCTTCGGGGTGACAGCATATCTCCCTGCCACCCCATAGCCTTCCTGGGCCGGAAGTGGCTGGAAATACTGGATGCGTGTGTGCCCGTCATGTGCGCATGCATGCACGGCAGACTGGCATGAGTGCGTGACGGGTGACACCGTCTTAAAGCAGCACCCCCATCATCAAACTTCAAACCGGCCCTGTATTTGAAACTGTTCAGAGGCCTGTAAAAGGGCCTCTGAATAGGTTCGTGCGCATCCCTACCTGTAGCCTTGGACAGCTGCTACCAGTCAATTTAGACAATACTAAGAGGGAACAATGGTCTGACTCTGTATAAAGCAGCTTCCTGTGTTCTGATGGTACAGTGTTACTCTTGATGATAGCACTCTCGCAGCAGTGCTAGTCCAGATATCAGCCAGTTAAAAATATGAAAAAGGATCAATATAAGAACATAAGAACAGCCCTGCTGGATCAGGCTCAAGGCCCATCTACTCCAGCATCCTGTTTCACACAGTGGCCCACCAGATGCCGCTGGAAGTCACAGGCAGGAGTTGAGGGCATGCCCTCTCTGCTGTTACTCCCTTGCAACTGGTATTCAGAGGCATCCTGCCTTTGAGGCTGGAGATGGCCTACAGCCCTCCGACTAGTAGCCGTTGATAGATCTCTCCTCCATGAAGTTATCCACACCCTTCTTAAAGCCATCCAGGTTGTTGGCTATCATCACATCTTGTGTGGCAGAGAATTCTAAAAGTTGATTATGCGTTGTGTGAAAAAGTACTTCCATTTGTTGGTCCTAGACCTCCTGGCAATCAATTTCATGAGATGACCCCTGGTTCTAGTGTTACGTGAGAGGGAGAAGAATTTCTCTCTACCCACTTTCTCCACAACATGCATGATTTTATAGACCTCGATCATGTCTCCCCGCAGTCATCTTTTTTCTAAACTAAAAAGCCCCAGGTGTTGTAGCCTAGCCTCATAAGAAAGGTGCTCTAGGCCCCTGATCATCTTGGTTGCCCTCTTCTGTACCTTTTCCAGTTCAACAATGTCCTTTTTAAGATGTGGTGACTAGAATTGTACGCAGTACTCCAAGTGTGGTCGCACCATAGTTTTGTATAAGGGCATTATAATATTAGCCATTTTATTTTCAATCCCCTTCCTAATGATCCCTAATATAATCATCAACAAACAAAACTGAGCTACATAGTACATCATATATGAGACTGATGTTTGTTAAAGTTATATATTACTGTAATTATTCTTGTTTAAAATATGTGTTTTCAAACTCATATTCATTTTTGTAATCTCTAGTTTGGTATGCAGTGCTTAGAAGGTCTCTGGTGAACATACAATCATTTACATGTAAAGTGTTTCAGCCCAAAAATGTGATTGTTTTTAAAGGACACTCGTTGAATAATTAAGGTTTGGCTTCTTACTCAGAAAAAACCTCAGCCCCTTTTTAAAGGCCCATCAAGTCTCACAGTGGAATTTGAGATGGCAAAGTAGTAAAGTTCTACTTCCGTGAAGCACCAGTTATTTGTATGCTGTGTAATGGTCTGCTGACTTCAGAGAGCACAGGATTAGTAACAAAGGAATTTCTGGATTGCAGCTATCTGACGGCATTGTGTTTGGGGCTTTGTACTGTTCTGAAGTTTTGAGTATTCTCTGTAATGATTTATTATAAGAGTTAGACCAATAACTTCATATCCAATAATGAATATCTTTCCTGGCATTTGTTTCCAAGAAGAATGGACTTTATACAAGAAAGGAGGTTGTGGTAAGGTGAAGGGGAATGAATCTAGAGACAAAAAAGTAGGTTAAGAATAACAATAATATAAGCTGTATATCTGCATTTCTTTTTGACTGCCAAGAGCTTTTAAGAGAGTATACTTCCAGTGTACCTTTTCAATGGCTCCTGGTATTTTACTGACTAGTCTTCAGGACACTACTCTGACACAAACCTCTTTAAAATCATGTCACAATAGAACATGATGGGAAAGATTTGATGGTCAAGGGGCTTGATGTTTCTTTTAGGAGAAAATGCCCCTAAACACTCAAGCATCATTTTGTAGAACACTAATAACAGAGACAAGAAGAAGAGCTTTGGGTTTGAATCTTTCAAATTTAATAATGCATTTACTTTAAAATGAGCCAGGGAATTTGCACTGTACTTCTCAACTGTAGGCATTAGGCATCTTTTAAAGTAAATGTCAGCAAATGAAAGGTTCTGGGCTAAAAGTGACTCAAGGTATCAGCCAGCTGACCAGCTGAATGAAAAAAAGAAAAGAAAAAACATACATAGACTCTGTTTGAGCTGCTACTGCTACAGCATCATAGCTTTTTTGCTAGCATGTAAGAATTACATCCATGGATTTTCCCTCTCTCTTTTTGCTGAAAACTAGGTGTGCGTGGTTGCAAAAACAACCATTCACAAATATACTACTATCTCTTCATGCCCCTCTTTGCTGGAAAAAGAGCTCAAGTCAGCAAACAGCTGGACGGCCAAACAGAAAGCTCCACTGAGTAAATGGGTGGTTGCACATGGAGCATGACTCAGAGCTCCACAGAGTGATAGTGGAGCATAATAACGAGAATCTATGTAGGAGACTGGAGTGTTCGAAGTGCTTCACATTGTACTGGCACAGTTGTGCCGGTATAGTTAAGATGAGTGTTTTCAGTATTCTGTCGTTATAAGCCCTGGATACTCACTTGCTTATAAAGCCAAAGGAATCCACTCAGTCCCTCTGAAATCATGCCTACATCAACTAGGGGGCAAGAGACACCACCTAAAAAGCAGTTTCAAAGTTTTGGCGACCATTTTTCAGCACAGATAATGTATATTTTTAAATGTTTGATATCTTTTTAGTGTTCCCCCAAATGAGGCTCCATGCACCCATGCTTTGTCTTGGGTGCATTGGGCAGGGGAGAGAAGCACCCCGGCAGGCATTTAACAGGTGCAGCTTCCCCATTCACTTCATAGAGATACCTCTGATGAATTTCTGCCTGCATCTCTGAATCAAGGCACAAGGTGGGTGCATGGAGCCTCATTTCTAAAACCATCATCATATACCAGACTGTACATAGTCTTTACAGCTTATATGGCATGCAAGATGGGCACCTTAAACTTTCGATTTCAATTTATTTATTTATTTATTATTAAAACTTTTATACCGCCCTTCCAAAAGGCTCAGGGCGGTTTACATTAAAACACCATTAAAATCAATTAATAATTAAACAAAAATTATAAAACATAAAACAATGATTAACAATTAAAAACATCATAAAACAATTAAATAATCAAAACAATTAAAAAACAAGTTTTAAAAAGCTGAGAAAGCCTGGCTGAAGAGATGTGTTTTCAGGTGTTTTCTGAAAATTGCCAGAGATGGGGAGGATCGTATCTCAGCATGGAGCGCATTCCACAATCTTGGGGCAGCAGCCAAGAAGGCCCATCTCTGTGTAGCCACCAAACGAGTTGGTGGCAACTGGAGACGGACCTCCTCAAGTGACCTCAGCAGCTGGTGGGGCTCATTCTTTTTAGAGCACGAGTGAAAATGTAAAGCATCTTAACTCTCACCTTAAACCGAAGGTTTTTGGATTAATGAATACACAATCTTGTAGAGTTCCTACAAAAAACCCTTTAAAGTTTTGAAGAAATGAGGTTAAGGCTGAGAGAAAGTGGCTTGCCTAGGGCCACTTACTGAGTTTATGGCAGAGGTGAGATTTGAACCAAAAGCTTCCTGATTTGTACCTAGTGTCTTAGCCACTGCACTACATCTGTACATAGAGGCACTTCAGTATCTCAGCAACTACACTGTATCTGTAGGGGAGGGACACTAACTTAGTGGAAGAGCATCTGCTGTGTGTGTGTGTGTGTGTGTGTGTGTGTGTGTGTGTGTGTGTGTGTGTGTGTGAGAATGAGGATGTATGTAAATGTTTTAAGCTGCTTAATTCCTTGAACACATGCATATTCTGACAGTTGATGATTAAACTTTCTTGCTTTCTTTAGTGATCTGCCTTGCATGGGTTTTAGGTTCTCTGCCATCAATTCACTGATTGTCTTTCCGACTAGATACTGTCAGACAGTGATGCTGTTCTCACATGCAGCCTAACCCGGGCTAGGGAAGCCCAGTTATCTCAGACTAGACTGGGTTTGCAAAGATTGCTGTATGCTTTTGCCTGCTAATGCAACGATAACAAGTTAGTTATCAATTATAAAAAAATCAAAGGTCCTGGTTTTTTCTAAATCCAGGAAAGTATACAAATGGGTAGTAAACCAGAATCGTATTGAGCAGGTTTACAAATTTAAATATTTAGGCATTTTCCCCCAGTATAATCTTAGCTGGAATACCCATAGGCTGTGCTCCATTCATATAGCCCGCAAAACTCTTAGTGCCTTCTTACGCTTCTACTATTCTAAAGGAGGCCAGTATATACCTGTGGCACTCCAGGTATTTCGGGCTAAGATTGTGGCTCAATTACCTTTTGGAGCCTCATTATGGATACAGGGGGTAACAACTGAATTGGAGAGAGTACAGTCTATATTCCTAAGAGCAATCTTTGCAGTGCCTAGATGTGTGCCATATTCTCTTCTTTGCCTGGAATCTGGGTCTTTTTCTATAGTCTGTAAAGCTTGGGAATCTACTTTTGCTAGATGGATTAAACTCTGTTTAGAGATTCTGGAATTTTCTTTTTTCCGTTACTTATGGTTGGACTCTTATCCAAACCCCTGGCTATCTTATATAAACAACAAAATAATGCAATTGGGACTGTCTCCTTCTGAACTACTTACTTTGAAGAATAATAAGGTGAAGGAAATACTATTTCTACGGTTGCACAACATTGAACGTCAGGAATTTATGTCTTCAGCTAACAGAACCTGCTCTCCCCTACATTTTGGGATTCCCCCCCCCCCATGGGAGATAGAAGTGCAAATTATCTAACAACTCTTCACTTCTCCAAGTTTCGGGTTGCGTTTGCTTGGGCTCACTAAAATGTGCTGCCCTCCTCTCTTTTGGAAAGGAGGTCCGCTAAGGACTCCTCAGTTACGGTTTTCTGCCCCATGGCTCTGGCCTCCTGGAAACAGTTACCCATGTTTTGTTATACTGTTCTTTGTATCAAGGTGTTAGAGAAGAACTTATTTCCCCCCTGTTAGTTAGATTTTCTGGAAGGTGTGAGCTTTTTTATATACAATATTGCCTTGTGGACACAAACTGTGAGATTACAAAAGTGGTGGCCAAATTTTTTTATATTGCTATGAGATTAAGGTCTCAATTTTAGGGGTTGTTTTACTGTTTTTAAAGTAATTTATCTTGGATGCTTGTATACTGTTGTTTTATTGTGTGTAACTATCAGCCACTATTTGTGTATATTAGCTATATTTGTTGTTCTGGATTTTATCTTTTGGCTGGCCAATGGCTGTAATAAAAAAAATTGATTGAAGTACTAACATGCAGATGCTCTAGAGTGCTTGAGAGTTCCAGCATTGAAGCGGAGAGAAATAATGGCGGCGGCCAGGAGGCAGAGGTGGAGGACTGGCAGGAGAAGCCCCTCTGGCCAAAAGAGGTGGGTGGACAGCGGGTGAAGGCCCGCCGGCCAGGAAGAGGAGATGGCGGTGGGGAGAAATAATGGCAGTGGCAAGGAGATGGGCGGACGGCGGGTGGATGGTGGGCAAAGCCCCACCAGCCAGGAGGAGGAGGTGAGAGTTGGCGGTGGGATGACCTGGCCCTGGCCCGCCCACTGGGGTGAGGCGGTGGCAGCAGCGGGCCCTGGTCCAGCTGCATGGAGAAAGCAGCGGCGGGCCAGCCTTGCCTGGCCTGCGGCAGCGGGACGGCCTGGCCTGGGGGAATGGCAGTGGGGGGGAGTTGCCAGTTGGCCAGCCAGAAAGCCGGGCATGCCGGCATGGGGGGGGGATGGCTGGGCCCAACTAGAGGCGCAGATGCTTTGCGCACGGGCTCACTAGTATTACTCTTAAAGCAAGATAGGTAGTACTTTTGCCATTGTAAAGTGACATAGTTACTTTCTTATTGACATAGCATGGAGTTACCCAAAAATTGTGGTCTAGAGGGAAGTGATCATGATTCTGCATGTGCATCTGCTTTTGCTTGAGAACTTTACAAAGGAGAAATTTAAGGGGAATTATATTAATGCACCCATATTTCCTCTGGAAATTTTGAAGAGTTCTCACACCAAATCCCAAAACATCTTACTTCTAAAACAAAATTGTAAGATAGCAATAGAAGCAATTGAAACAAAATCTGTCACCTGAATAGAGTTTCTAAGATCAGTATCTTTGTGTTATGCAGTGCAGTAGTTGCTATGGTAATAACTTTTTGGAATACTGTGTGGAATAGTATCCTGCATGCTTGCAGTGACCCCCTCCCCCCTTTTTAGAGTGCTTAAGAATGATTCTGCTATGGTTGTTCCTCTGTTTTTGCAGTGTTCTACTCCATTTAAGTATTATGTGAGATCTGTCTGCAGCCTTTTTGTCTAGAATTCTCAGAAAAAAATGTTAATTATTCAATTGTATGTCACCCTCCTTCAAGTATGCTTGGAATCTGCCTGCACCTGTTTCACAACATGGGTTTGTAATATTAAACTTCAGAGCAGCTATTAAACATGGTAGAAACAGAGGGAGGTGGTTGTGGCTTTTTACTGATAAAAGTTTCTCCATTTACCCTCCTTACTGGGATGCTAGCTTTTAAGTCACGCTGAGTGGGAGATCTGACATTCAAGAGAAAGAAAACATAACATGTATTCTCAATTGACGCAGGATAGCTCAATACTTAAATGTTGTTAACAAATATGTTACAACATGCTAATGAAGCTAAATAAATTTTGTTATAATACTTGAATTTCCTTTTTTAGATTATCTCAATATGTTTAGCTTTGATCTTCAGTACTGTCTTGCTAAACTGTAGGATAAATTACACTGTGTCCACACAGATGTCTACACTTCTTGTTACATTTTTGTGTCACCTCCCTCTCTTCCTTTAAATGTCTCTTTTCCCAAGGACTTTGGTTTAATCCCTTAATCCTCATTTTCAGCTATAGTCAAGCTTTATATGTAACCACATTTGCTCGCATTGCTACTTTTGTCTCTACCAGCTCTTCCTTTGTTGATTTCCACACTGTCATGCCAGTTTTGGGTAGGGTACCGTCTATTTGCTCTGTAAATTTATGGTGCTGTATATAATTTATTTCATTTTTGTTTGTCCCTTACTCTAGTAGTATTTTTTCCTATGTTTCCTATACATATGTGCATCTTCTTCTGGAGTATGTAGGCTCAACTTCAAAATCAGGAAAAAGACTCTGATAGTGGCAGGTGGGGAATCAGAAAAACAATGCTGGACTCGGACAAGCTGTGATAAGACATGGGATGGGGTGCAAGTTATTTCAGCTTGTTAAGGATGTGAAGCAAATGAAAATGTGATTTAGGAATAACTTGCTCTTGGTTTCTGAATATTTTATTTTATGTGTGGGATTCGTAATAAACTTTGCCAATAAAAATACAAAAAATCAAATTGCGGGTGAATTCTTAAGGTTTAAAGCATCTGGATATGCTTTGAAACTACATTACAACCTGACAGGACCAGCCGGAGATTCAGGGGCACTGCAGACAAAGCCTGCCCAGACACCCCCTGTCCCCTGCCCACTCACACACTTTTTCCTGGATGCAAGCGAAGGGCGAGTGAATGCTCCTTGTTGCCGACCCCCTCTCCTTCCTTCCTGTCTGCTGCCTTCACCCACCGCTTTTGCGGCAAGTTATATAGTCATTCCTCCACAACAACTGTGGTTTTGAGTATATGCGAATGGAAAATCATAACAGGTCTTGCCAACCGCGATCCAAGTATCTGCATTTGGCAAGGGGTTTTGGGGGGGGGGCGTCCAGAGGTTTGTTCTGCTCATTCTTCTTGGTGACTCTTGGCAATATTATGGGATTTTTTTTTTTGTCATTTGAAGCAAATTTTTGCTATTTTTCCTTTATTTTTAGGTCTTTTTGCAGTCGTGGTTTCCCTAACCCCTTGTTTCCCATAGACTTCAATGCCTCGCCAACCATAAACATGCCAATGGCTAGGTTTTGCTGGAACAGAACCCTTGTGGTTGGCGAGCGATGATTGTAATGCCATTGCCATGTGAAACTGCAATGTCATTATAGCTCACTGCAGAAACAAAGGCTGTGGGCAGGTGTTGCCCACTGACCACTCACCCACTCTCCTCGCCGCCACCTCCACACACTGCGTTCATGCAGCAGGAAGCTATAATGATATCATTATCACTTGTCGTGAAAGTGGCAGGTGGAGGTGACGGAGGCAGCAACAGCAAAGGGGACAGGTGAGTAGGCAGGCGTTCCCCATCACCCATCCACCTAGCCACCATCACATGCCACTTTCATGGTGGTTTATACTGATGGTGCCATGTCACGCAGTAACATCATCATAACTCACTGCCAAATTGGCGGGTGGAGGGAGGGAGAGAGGTTGGGCCACCCAGCCATTGTTTGTCTTCCCACTTGGGCAAAGGGCACAGACCAGCCCTGGGTCACAGGTGTCCAAGGCTGTTGCCACCCCTTCCCACTTGGTGTCTTAGGTTACCTCCTAGTTTGCATAGTGGGCAAGCTGGCCTGCAACCTGATCAACAAGTTAAGAACTTTACTAAAGGGTAGAATTCATGCAGCTGGATAAAGTTCAGGATTATGATTATCATTCATATATAATTCCTGGTACAGACCAGATGGTATAGAAAACCAGCAAAGAAAAAGTTAACAATGAACAGCAAGTCGGCACACCCTCAGTTGATTAAAGAGCAGTTAATGTTGAATGTTATACAAAGAGCTGTGGGGGTTTCATTGGATGAGCAGGTGGAGCTTTCCAGAAGAAAAGCCAAATAATTAGTTAGAAAGAATACTTATAAACTCCCAGTGGATCAATCTAAGAGAATAAAATCTGAGGCAGGGTTACCTGTACTTAAAGTCTCTTATCTGACTGACAGATTCATCTGGCAAACACAATAGATCCTGAGAAAACATGAATTAAAAGCTAATGTACTTTGCACAGCACCATGACTTTAAAACAGCATCTGGTCAAGTCTGGACTTTATGACAGAAAATGTGGGAGGGGGGATTGTCTGATATGTAATAAGGAAGAGGGTTGGTGTCAAGCAAAAGGAACAATGTATAAGATTGTATGTGTGGAATGTGAGGAATTTTATATTGGGGAGACAGAATTTTATATTGGGGAGACTTTATACCTTGATAGAAAGGTATAAAGAACAT
This sequence comes from Hemicordylus capensis, assembly GCF_027244095.1. Classification (NCBI taxonomy): domain Eukaryota; kingdom Metazoa; phylum Chordata; class Lepidosauria; order Squamata; family Cordylidae; genus Hemicordylus; species Hemicordylus capensis. The sequence goes on from NC_069657.1 coordinate 97,958,247, forward strand.
TTAGCAGATATGCAACATAATAGAGACCAATTGAAACCCTGGCCTAAATATATGAAAGAAACATGGAGGAATAGCTGTATAAACAAAGGTGTTATTCTGGCCAATGGAGGCAATGTAGTGAAGCATAAAATTAAGGAGGCTATGTATATTGAACAGTTGCAGCCAGCTATTAATGTGAAAGAGGAAATGAGATAGGAAATTAAATTTATTGGTCTATAAAAGGGTTAATTTGTGAAGAGCCACTCATCTCCTCCTCCTCCGTTCCTTGGATTGGTTATTTAGTTTCAGTCACTGTATTTAATCTTGATTTCCAGCTGCCTGAAAATTGAGCATTGGTAATGATGTATGGACAGTGAAACATGTTTGCTCAAGTTGGAAGTTTGGAAGATCTTTTATTTGTTTTATTTACACATTAAAGAGGTCTAAAATGTTCATCTAGAGTACGGGAGTATGCGTATATTGTTGCCAATATATCGTCTTATTCAACTAGAATGACCAATGAATTGGAGCATCCTCCCTATGAGGAAAGGCTAACATGTTTGAGGTATTACATTAGAAGAAAAGAATGGCTAAGGGAGGACATGATGCAGGATTATAATATTACGACTGGAATGGAAAATGGATATAGAGAGATCTGATTCTTTTTCTGATAATACTAGTTCATTTAGTGAAATGGATTGGCAATAGGTTCAGAAAAGATAAAAGGAGGTACCATTTTGGACTTGACATAGTTAACTTATGGAATTCACTACCATAGTACGTTGAGTGGCCTGTAGCTTGGATGGGTTTGATATATTCAAGGAGGCTATCAATAGCTGTCAGCTCCAATAACCCTGATGGGACCTCCATAGTCTGAAGCCATATTCTCTGCTTACCAGGTGCTGGGATGTATAATGGTGAAGAACTGTTGTCTTATTTGTTACATTTTTTATTGTCTTGACATTCCTTGAAGGAGCTCAAGATGGTAGACATGGCTCTCCCTCGTTTATCTGTACATCAGTTCTCCAAGATAGGCAAGGCTTAGAGATGATGACTAGCCAAAGATCACATAGTGAGTTTCATGAACAAATTGATACTGGTGCCCAGGCTTCCATAGTACTAGTCTAACATTCCACTATACCACACTGGCTTCATGCCCTACTTGTGAATTTCTGAAAAGCATTTGGCAGGCTACTATGGGAAACAGAATGTTGGATTAGATGGATTTTTGGTCTGATCCAACAGGTTCTTATGTTGTTATGATTTTTGTCCCCAAAATGATTTGAAGATTATTTATTCTTCTGGTGGAGCAGCTTGGATTATGGGTTGCTAGTGGAACATTTTCTATTCTTACTGTCTTTCTAATAAAAGTCTATAGTTGTACCATATTCTGTTTTTATCACAATATGCTGATTGCTTTGAGAACCAATGAATTTTGTGAGAATTGCTGTACTTGTCAGAAACTGTCATGACAGTGCTTTAATGAGAAATTAAAAAACCTCAGGGGTATCTAAACTTGTTTTATCTATACTAGATAAAGGTGATCATGAACACACAGCAAAGAAATCAGTGTTCTTGATAAAGGTGATCATGAACATACAGCAAAGAAATCAATCATTCATACATAATGACAAAAGGCTAAGGATAAATTGAAGACAGGAGAATTTATGACCAGGGGTTTTTCTTGTGGGAGTGGGATTAGCCATACCCTCAATGGCAAGACATACAAGTAGAAGATACCTTAAATATATTTTTAATACTTTTAAAAAGTCTGAACCCCTCTTCAGAATGAAGATCAAGAATTATGGAGATATATCCAATTAACTAAAGAACTGTAGTGTTATTTCTTAAGCTCTTTCCTTTTTTTAGAAGAGGGTTAGGCTAGGACACATCATGTGATGATATCTGACATTACACAATGCACCCATCAGCTTGCATCATCATTGAAACAAACACTGTTCTCAATTTTCCTTTTTCTTTCAACAATAGCGAAGTAAATTAAGTTGTTGCAATTGTACATGAGACTAAGGAGAAGCTGACCTTATCCAGTATCTAATAAAAATAGTCATTGTAGTGTTGCTGCCAGTTCTTTCATAGATTGTTCATGTTTCAGGTGCTCTCTTTTATAATATGTATAAAATTGGATTAATGGATAAACCATCTTTGCCAATATTTTTTGAAGGCCAAATTGTTCCAAATTAAATTAGATAAGGGTAGTTTTTTGTGGAACTATAATGCATGAAAGTGAAATGACTGTATAGAACAAGAAGCTATAGTGGCACAGATGAACTAACAACACATTTTCCAATTCTGTATTGAATTATTAAAATTATGAATTCAATAATTTTGAATTATTTCCCAGAGCCTTTGGATGGGGCAGTATTGAAATGTAATAAATAAAGATAATATATAAATAAATAAATTATGGGACTCATCATACTATGGCCTAATGCTGATCCAAAGTCCCCACCCACCCCTCCATGTTAACCATCCTTTTTGCAAGAGACAAAAATGGAGAGGCTTTCTTCAGTTTCAGGAGGGAACAACATTTTCAAGCATTTGGTGGAGGGTATTGAAGGCAGAGAACCAATAGCAGCATCAATGGCATGTTCTTTGACATGCTGCTGGTCTTCCCAGCAACTGGCTCCTACTGACTAGGGATGTGCATGAAATTGCGGTGGGGAGGCTTAAAGGCAGTGGGGGTCTCTCTTTAAGAGTGGAGGAGGGTGCACTTACCCCACCCGCCACTTACCCCACCCACCACTTACCCCTCCCACCACTTACCCCTCCCGCCACTTTCCCCCCACCGGCGTCCGTATTTTGCAAGGCCAGTTGAGGTGGCAACGTACCTCCCTGCTGCTCCGTTGCCCTCGTCTTCTGAATATGACCAGAAGTCACCAACGTGCCTGCCAACCACCAGTTCTTCCAACTGGTTTGGAGGCCTATAAAGGGCCTCTGAACCGGTTCCATGCACATCCCTACTACTGACCCCCCCCCGAATGTCTTGATGAATGATAATAGTGCAATTCGTGGTGCATTTGGTGTGTATGTGTGTGTGAGGGGGTGGCTTTCTAGAGATGTCTGTTGGGAGGAGCAGCAGCACTTCATACACTCTTGCTGCCGCCCAGAAAAACCCTATATTTTCTATCAGTGGAAGAACACACCATCACTGCCACCACCGTCCCCCTAACCCTAAAAAAGTTGACCCCTGGATTTGCCAAACTCACCTGTTTTTGCAACCCAAGGCAAGAAAACCGTGCGTTCTATCAAACCTGAGTGGATGTCTATACAAAACTAACTGACTGAACTTGGGTTAATATGTCACGGTTGTGCAGGCCTGCCCTAGTCCTTCTACCTCACTAATGACATCAGTTGTGGGAATATCTGCCAGTGACAGATTGGCACCTCTAAGTCTTATCTGAGAAGATTCACTGTTTGTTACCAAAGGCATGGGGTGGTGTGGGGACAAATAGTTTCAGATTGTCATGGGCTTTCCAGGATGTAAAGGGTATAGCTGGGTCAGAGTCTTGGGGGACAAGTAGTACCAGAAAATCCAGAGCAGACAGGCAGGAAGCAGAAAATCAAACAGGACTGGACAGGATCCATAGCAGAACAAATTCAAGTAGAAATGTAGACGATTATAAGGATGAGAAGAAACACAGGAACAATTAGGTTTGGGATGCTGAGCATTGACAGGTATTACTAAGGAACGCCAAACTCAAGCTATTGACCAGCCTGTTAGCATCTTTTTTCTGTATCCCTTTATAGGAACTGCAGAAGTCTGAGAGCAGAGTAAATAAATTATTCCCAGCTGAGCCAGCAGGGCAGAATTGAAACATGATTCCTGAAACAGTTTCAGCATGACATTGAAAGTTATAGGCTGCAATTCACATATAATTTAATTGCAATAGATTGAGCTTCCTTAAACAAACAACTCAGTTGTAACTAGTTAGTATATCAGGTTGATTGAGAATAATATGATGTGGCTGCTTAAGAATAGCTCACCATAATGTGTTCATTCATATGACTGATAGGTTTGCATACTTAGCCTCAATCTCCCTGTAAAATATACATTTCCAATGTTGCTTTCTGTGGGTGGAAACTAATGCACATGCCATCTTGGCAGGGCAGTGCCAGGAGCTGGGAAGGCCTTAGGGCACAATCCTGCACTGGACCACAATGACAGGGTGAACCCCTTCTGCATCATGGCATAGCTGCATGCTCTCCCCATAGTGCCCAGCCTTTGGGGAAAGAGAAGAGGACAGATGCTCTCTATCAGAAGGAACAGGGACGTAGTAGGGTGCCTGGCCCCAATTCCCCTGGGTGGCACCTGGCTGCCCAGGGTGGTCATGCACCATTGGAGATGGCGAGAGAAGCAGATGGAGGTTCTTCCCTCAGTGTTGTTGCATTTGCTGCTGCTACTCAACATCACCCAGTAAGCCTTTTGGCCTTGGCTTACTTGTTGATGGTGAACAGCAGCAGCAGCAGCAGCAAACACATTCCTCTCAGCAACAATGCCATTTTAAATTATCCATGTCACACCCCCAAGGCATAGAAAACTTAAAACGCTGCTGCTGCTGAGAGGAGTGTCTGCTGCTGCTGTCCACCAGTTATTAGGGCCCAATAGAGAGGCTTAACAGACAACTCTGTTAAGCCACAATTCACTATGCTCTAATGTATTCAGATCAGCTCCTAGCCACTGATTGAATTTGCATACTTAGCCTCAATCTTCTGCCACATTTGTATTCCTGTCGTATAGTGCTGTTCCCTCATATAGTGCTCCGTACTCTCTCCAATGCTTTTTAACACCCACATGAAACCACTGGGAGAGATCATCGGGAGGTTTGGTGTAGGGTGTTATCAATATGTTGATGACACCCAGATCTATTTCTCCATCCCAGCTTCATCAGGAAATGGCATGACCCCCCTAAATGCCTGCCTGGAGGCAATAATGGGCTGGATGAGGGATAACAAACTGAGGTTGAATACAAATAAGAGGGAGGTACTGACTGTAGGGGTCAGGACCCAAGAGATGGTTTAGATCTGCCTGTTCTGGATGGGATTATTCACTCCCCCTGGAAGATCAGTTATGGGTGCTTGGCCCCAGTTCCCTTGGATGGCACCTGGCTGCCCAGGGCGGTCATACACCATTGGGGATGAAGAAAGGAGCAGATCCTGGATCCCAAACTTTCCCTGGTTTCTCAGGTTGAGGCAGTGGCCAGGAGTGCTTTTTATCAGCTGCAACTGATATGCCAAATACGTCCATTTCTGAAGGTAATTGACCTTAAAACATTGGTACATATGCTGGTAACCTCTAGACTTGACTAATGTAATTCACTCTACATGGGGCTCCCTTTCAGCGTACTATGGAAACTACAATTGGTACATAATGCCATTTTAAATTATCCATGCAGACACTCCTCTCAGCAGCAGCATTGATTTAAGTTTTCTATGCCTTGTGGGTGGATGATTTAAAATGGATAATTTAAAATGGCATTGTTGCAGCCAGACAGCCAGATTGGTCTCTTGGTCAACCCAAAGGGACCATATTACTCTGATTTTGAAAGAATTGCACTGGCTGCCGATATATTTCCGAACTTAATACAAAGTGCTGGTTATTACCTATAAAGCCCTTCTCAGTTTGGGTCCAGGGTACTGAATAGAGTGCCTTCTCTGTCATGAAGTATTACTGTTAGCTCTGGTCCCCCTTAAAGGGCTAATGCTCTGAGAATGGCACTGAATTGTCTCTTCAGCGGTTAGCACTGAGGGACAGGGGATAGAGTTGAGGACAATGGATAGAGAAGAAGAGTAGTAACAGAGACACTGAGCTATATCTAGCCCGGGTCATCAAGGCTTGAGTTTGAGAGTTTGCAGATGCAGGCTTCCTTCTTGGAAAGGAGGTGTGGGAGCAAAGAGGCACCTTTTAAAGTGGTGTTCTTTTTATATTTAGCAGGGGGAAAGAAACTGTCCCTATCCAGCCCCAGCACAGCACCCTTCCAGTGACTGTCGCTGGTTTCTACCTTAGATTGTGAGCCCTTTGGGCACAAGGGACCATCTTATTGACGTATTTATTTTTCTGTGTAAACCACTTTGAGAACTTTGATTGAAGAGCAGTATATAAATACTCATAGTAATAGTACTGTAGTTGCAGGGAGGAAACTAAAGCAGGGAGACTCTAGGCCATGAAGGAAGGCAGCATGCCTAGTAGTGACTGGGCTCTGCTACTCTGGGAGGCATGCCAAAGGATCTTCCAGGGAAGGGGGAGAAAAGCAAAACTGTCTCATGCAAGGGAGCAGATCTCTGTGTGCACATGCAGTAATGTGATGCCTTTGAGTTGATGGCAAAAAGCAAAACAACAAACACATGTGCTGATTCCAATCCATACAAATACCCCACAAGATGAAGAGGCATGGAGGTCTTCTAGTCACAAATTGACCTGGGGACATGGCCAAGGGTGAACCCATTGTGGCCATTTACACGACCTACTGGCGGGTGGGGGGAAGGCTGCCCAAACCTTGCCTTTCCCTCAGATGATCATTGTTTTCCTGGTGGGAGCATGCTCTGTGCTCCAACCTGATCAGCCCTGCCCCATGCAGCGCAGAGCAGGGTGGATTGCTGTGAGGCCGGGACTCATTGTCCAGGCCTCCGGGAATCCCACAATGCACCACGCAACAGTTCCCCTCCCCTCTTGCTATAATGGCTCTTAGAGCCTGAGGCTATCAATGGTAAATTATCTTGAATGATTTCAGACAAATTAGAGTGGAGGGTGTATCTTTTGGTGATAATATAAAATAGCAATATTTTAAAACCTGCTTTAAATACACCTTAAGGTCAAGAACAGCTTCTAAGGATCATCCCTAGTATGTCAACAACTCAGTTTTAAATATGTGCTTATTCCTCAAATATTCTTCAACTCTACACTCATGATGATTTCCCCCAAACATCTAATTCAGCCACTTGGTGACATATGCAGCTAAGTCCTATGCAGTGGATTTTATGTGTTCTTTTCATCTGTTCATAAGTTGTGAGCTTTTTTCCTTTTCTTTTTGGGGGGTGAGCTTCAGTTCCCCCTGAAATTTACATATTCAGTTAGGAAGAACCTTCTAGCAAATGGTGTTTAGTGATCATGATTCAGTGCGTTTACTGGTGTGGCCCAGGTTCCTTTCCTAGCTAGGAGAGTTTTGTTGGGGGGATGGGGTTGTAGCGCATTGGTAGAGCATCTGCTTTGCATGCAGAAGGCCCCAGGATCAATCCTTGGCATCTCCAGGTAAGACTGAGAAAGACTCCTGCCTGAAATCTTGGAGAGCCACTGCCAGTTAGTGCAGAGTCTAGCTCAGGTATAGACAAGTTCGGCCCTCCAGCTGATTTCGAGCTACAACTCCCATCATCCTCAGCTGCAGTGGCTGATAGTCAGGGATTATGGTAGCTGTAGTTCAGCATCTGCAGAAGGGCCAAAGTTGCCAGCCCTGGTCTAGACAATACTGGGGCGATTCTCACGACCAACAAAAATCGGGCTAGGAGAGCCTAGCCCAATTTTTGTTGGTCATAAGAACCACCGGCTCGCAGCCGAGCCCGGTGGTTCTTCAGCGGGTAACCCGCTTGAGAACCCCTGCTAAAAAGCAGGTTTGCTGGAGCAAGCGCTCCAGCAAACATGATTTTTAGGCTCGTGAGTAGCCACGGTGCGGCTGCGCCATGCCTACTCATGAGTAGACCCCCGGCCGGGAGGCTTAAAAGCAGCCTCCCAGCTCGGGGGTCTCCCCAGTATGCCCTGCGCACTTGCGCAGGGCATATTGAGGCTTGCGGGAGCCGCGCGGCCCCCAACCCCCGCCGGCTCCGTCACAGAGCCAGCCATCATGTGGGCGGCCGATCCGGCCGCCCAGGGCTCCCTGCTCGCTTGTGAGCGGGGAGAGCGAGCTTAGCCCGCTCTTCCCGCTCACCCGTTAAAACCGGGTCTCCCTGATCGAGAGACCCGGTCCACTGAATTAGAGGGACCAATAGTCTTACTCGGTATAAGGTAGCTTCCTATGTTAATAACATACGTGGAAATTGAAAGTGTTTATCTGCTTTTTGTCCAAGTCCAGGACACTAATAGAAAAATAAGATAATTTTAGCTAAATCTTGCTGTTAAATCCATGTAAAATAAGAGCACAATTTATAATTGGTACTTACAGAACTTATTCTGTGAGCTCTAGGACACTTTGGACTTGTGTTGCTTGAACAACATAGTTTCTTCTCCTCCAAGGCTTTTTCACAAATCTCTTGAAAGTTTGTGATATAGTTTGTGATATAGCAGTTTGTGATATAGCATGGTGGAATTAAGGAAGTAAAACATCCCACTAAATTGGTGGAGGGGATTCTAAAGCAGGTCTCTTTAGCCAGTAGGTGTTTTTCCCCCCTGCCTTCCAACTTCTTGTTTGCATGCTTCAGCCATATTCTCTCAGTTTCTTAAGATGACACATTTTTCTAGTGATGAGTGAACCTCTCCAGGTCTTGATTCAGATTGCAGTCAGCAATTATGAACAGCATTGGAGAATGCTTAGGAAAATGTTATCTTCCCTCCATCCAGAGTTCTAAATGGAGATTACTTGTAATGGTACTTGCCTCCCCACCAGGGCCTCCCCCCACTCCACCTCTTTACTTTGTGGGTATAGGTGCTGGATTGTGGTGCCTTCTGGCTTCCAGTAGCAGTGGAAGGAAGGGTGGCAGCCTCTCCCCTTCCCACTCAGAGGTGCTCATGCCTCTGGACTTCTGGGCCGAAGTCCAGGGCCTCTACAGTCCCAGGGGTCCCCCAAATCCTCTTTAGTCTGCTCCAGATGGTGTGGTCACCCAGCCAAGCATGTTGATGCTTAATTTGCAAGGGAGGGGGCCCCTCCAAAGGCCTCTAGGTCCAGGCTCCAAAATATCCTAGGTGCGCCTCTTCTCCCACTTCTCTCCTTGGGGCTTGGCACATTGTTGGATGCTGTGGGAACATTGGAACATTGGAACATTACATTTCCAAGTACCGAGGAGGAAGAAATGAGAGGAACAAAGTGGGGACAGGGAAAGACGAGGAGGGCAACAACAAGAAAGAGAGAAACACTCTTTTATTCCTCCCTGACAAAGACAGGTAAGTGGATGGGATTGTTTGTTTGTTTGTTTGTTTATTACATTTATACCCCGCTCTTCCTCCAAGTTGCTCAGAGTGGTGTACATGCTTATTTTTATCCTCACAACAACGCTGTGAGGTAGGTTAGGCTGAGAGATACATGACTGGCCCAGAATCACCCAGTAAGTTTCATGGTTGAATGGGGATTCATACTCAGGTCTTCCGGGTCCTAGTCCAACACTCTAACCACTATGCTATGTTGGCTCTTGAGTAGAAGAAAGAAGAAAGACGTTCTAAGTAGAAGAAAGAAGTAACACGTTTGTGTTGTAGTTCTTCTCTGAGTGGATTCAGATGCTCTACTCTAAGTAAAGAAGATGGGAAAATGTCAGGAATTGGCAGTGTGTGCTCCTGATGGGTGTGTTGTGCTAACTAGAGGTGTGCATAAAATAGGCCGGCCTGGTTCGGTTCAAGTCCAAACTGTTCCTGAACCAGACTGGGCTAGTTTGGTCTGGCATTCCCTCGAACCCCCACCCGGGTTCGGTTCCAGGGGAGGCAGGTTCGTGAGCTTTAGTGGTTTTTTTTTTTTTAAATTGTACTTACCCCCTCCAGGGGCTTCTTCAAGACTGTGTATGTGTGTGTGGGCGGTCTCCAGAGGTATCCACACAGGCCTCAATTATGCCTCAAATCACCCTGTTCAGGCAGTCTTTGGCCCATCCTGGGCCTCACCCCTGTCACAGTGGCCATTTTGGAGGCTGCCACACATGCCCAATGGGCCTCTGCGTGGCCGGGACCCTAATGCTAACATCTCAAATCCAGTTCCCAAGTCCTCTTCCTGACACACTCCCAGCTTCCACCCAGTTTCCATAGCCAACATTATGATGTTGAGTGAGGAGACTGTCAGATGGAAGACTCGAGAACTGGACTTGGGAGAGTTTACATGCCTGCCAGGAGCATGTGTTGCAGGCTCCTGACATTTCCTGTCATTTTGCTGCTTTCCTTCCTTGTGGTGGATCATCTGAACCCACTGTCCAGCTCAGATTGTAGTTCCGACCTCGAACAAAGTTATTTGGGGGAGGCAATAAACCTGATTTGGAATACAGTTGCACATTAGGAGCATGCCACATTTGTCATAATATTATAGAAAAGTGGGAAACAAATGTAGTTTAAATAAATAAATATTCTGAGCCAAGTAATTATGAAGCTTAATATCATTACATTCTTCTATTGCCATTGCTACCTAATTTAATTATCTAGTCCTTTGAAACAATGCTTACTCATCTTTTTGCTCTTCTTTCCCCTCACATTAGCAAATACCTCCAGAACTCACTTTCTCCTCTTCTGTTGCTCTTTCAATACTTGGTTGTTTCTTCTTTAGCATGTTTTTAAAAAACAAAAACAAAAACAATGCAGTAATCTGTAGCAGCTTGAGATGGTCTTATTTTTGGCATTTTTCAATATCTCTGTTGCGTTTAGAGACTATCCTCGTCTCTGAGCAATTATTTTTTTCTCTTTTGGCAGATTGCTTTCTGGTCACATTTCCTCACTATGGATCTCATTAAAAAAAAAAGGAACTGAGGTGTATTTCTAGTTTCTTACCCAGAAGTTATATCTGTTTTATAAACCTTAGGATTACTTTCCAGTTTACAAGGCCAGTCCTTTCAAATCACAATCTACTAGTATCAGGGGGGGAAAGTACAAGGAAAGCCACAAATTTAAAAAATAATGAATATATCAATAATTTACTCTGATTTACATTTTTATTGCAGTAGATTGAGGCCATGATTGAACAGAATATGGTTGTACATGTAGAAATACTAAACTCCTGTTGATCAGCCCCTTATCTGTTTCTGCCAATCCCAGAAGTGGCAGGAATGAGTACTGGGCACGGAGGCCAAGATCCAACAGGAACCTGCCCAGTAGGATCAGAGACTCAGCCAGAGGACCTGGACCAGCAAGGGAGCAGTTTACCAGGGTCTTGGCCTCAGAAGCTGGGTTTGCACATTTAGGCAAGTGAGCTTCCTTTCAGAGCTTTACACCAGCACCTATTGGCTGAATGGTCTTGGTTTGGGTTTGAGTTTCATAGACTGAACAGTTTTATAGTGGACCCTACTGCTTCCCCTCTTTCTAGATCTCCACAAGACTTTGATCTACAGCAAGTGCTAGTGCATGCCTCCCATGTCTCAGTAGGGCTGAGAGCAGGGAAGTCTAGGGCTGCCAAATGTCTGTTGTGGGCTTGGTGCTCTCTGTTGCCACTTCTGTTTCTGGGCTTCTGGGGTGAGGGTCCAGAGCTAGTGTGGATGTCCCAGCCTACTCAGGCAGGAGTCAGTACATGCACATAGAATCACTACATATTGTGAACTCCTTGGGAAAAAGAACTCATCTGCGAAAAGCACCATGCACACAGATGATAGTGTATAAATAATAATAATTATTATAATTAAAGTGGCATCCTCCAGTTATTCCTTAGTACAGTTGAGTCCCTTTGGTCCTAATATGTGCTAGAGGCCATTGTAGAGTTCTACTCCTGCTCTTCAGAAGAGGGCTCAGCATGTTTGGGGTCTGGGTATAAGTGTGTCCTGACACCTTTGGGAGTCTGTAGGTACTAGCTGGATTAGGCCATTGAATGCTGACAATTATGCTAGCCTAATCTTAGAAGATTCAAACTATATACAAATGAACAGGTTAACTTCAATGTTTTTTCTTAAATAATATCACTAAATTTGCTTTCAGTTGGGTAATCACATGCACTATGTCATCTTTGATTGACTGACATTACTCAATAAAGTAGAGATCAGAGGATAAAAAAATTACATGAAATCAGCAGTAGCCCAGGTTGCAAGCAGCTGCAAAAGCACTGAAGGATAAATAAAAACAAGTGAACTCTTTCACGCCGCCATATATGTAGAATAACTGACATTCAGACAAACACTGTACTTGCATAAACATGGACTAGTGCAAGGCTGTAGAGCTAATTAGTTGTGCTAAGTCTGGAACTTAAATTCCAGACCAGTCTTGCACTAGTGCAACTTGCATAACAAGGCACAGAAGCAGATGTCTGCAGCATGTTTTCCTCTTTTGTTGTTGCACAAATGCAATGCGTGTGCAAGCTGACAGAGTGTACAAGGGACAACTCAACTATGAGCATCCACTCAGCTGTGTGTGTGTGCGCGCGCGCATGCATGCGCGTGAATAAACTCAAACTATGGATTTCTGCTGGGAGCGCATTCCACTGCCCAGGAGCAGCTACAGAGAAGGTCTGCCTCTGAGTTTCCACCAGAGATACCAGTAGTAACTGGAGATGGACCTCCTCAGATGACCTTAATGTGCAGTGGGGATCATGCAGAAGAAGGAGCTTTCTAAGATAACCTGGACCTAAGCTGTTCAGGGCTTTAAAGGTAATAACCAGCACATTGTATTTTGCCTGGAAACATATCAGTAGCCAGTGCAACTGTTTTAAAACAAGCATAATATTCTCTTTTTGGGTTACCCCAGAGACCAATCTGGCTGCCGCATTTTGAACTAACTGAAGTTTCCAAACTACGTACTGTACAAAGACAGCCCCACATAGAGCGCATTGCAGTAGTCAAGCGTGGAGGCTACCAGCTGATGCACCACTGTTTTGAGGTTGTTCTCTTCAAGGAATGGACACAGCTGTCAGATCAGCCGAAGCTGATAGAAAGCACTCCTGGTCATAGCCTCCACCTGAGATACCGGGGTGATACCAGGAGTCCAAGAGTATTCCCAAGCTACGTAACTGTTCATTTGGGGGGAGTGTACCCCCATCCAGGACAGGAAGAAATAACTCATCTCTCAAGTTATGATCTCTTTCAATGACCACCTCCGTCTTGCTTTGGTTCAGTTTCAATATATTATCCCTCATCCAGCCCATTGCTGCCTGTAGGCAGGCATTTAGGGAATGAATGCCATTTCCTGATGATGATGATTGATGGTGATGATAAGGAGAAATAGATTTGGGTGTCATCAGCATACTGATAACACCCTGCACCAAATCTCCTGATGACCTAACCCAGCGGTTTCATGTAGATATTAACAAGCATTGGTGACAGAATGGAGCCCTGTGGGACTCCATATAACAGCTCCTATTTTGAGGAGAAACTGTCACCAAGCTCCACCATCTGGAATCTACCCAAGAGATAGGAGCCGAACCACTGCAAAGCAGTGCCCCTTATCCCCAACTCCCCCAGGTGATCCAGAAGGATACCATGGTCGATGGTATCAAACGCCACTGAGAGATCCAGAAGAACTCCCTCTGTCGATTCTTTGGTATAGGCCATCCATCAGGCTGACCAAGGTTGTCTCAACCCCATAGCCAGCTCTAAAGCCAGTTTGAAATGGGTCTAGATACTCAGTTTCCTCCAAATCTGCCTGGAGCTGGTCAGCCTCCACTCTCTCAATCACCTTGCCCAACCATGGGAGATTGGAGACTGGACTATAGCTATCAATTGCTAAGGGATCCAGGGAAGACTTCTTAAGAAGTGGTCTAACCATTGCCTCCTTCAAATGAGGAGGCACCTTATCCTCCTTCAGCGATGCATTTATGATATTAACTAGGCCACCTCCAACAATATTCTTGCTAGATAGAAGCAGCCAAGTTGGGAAAGGATCAAGAGAACAAGTGGTAGGCTGCTCCACCCCAAGCAGTCTGCCCACATCCTAAGGAATCACAGATTGAAACTGATCCAATCTAATACTGCAAGAGGGATTGCTGGACACCCCCTCCATAGGCTTTGCAGAAATAGTGGAGTCTGAGTCAGCCCAAATACAGGAAATTTTATCTGCAAAGAACACATTAAAAGTGTTACAGCAGAAAGGAGTCTCTGGGGACTGATCTAAAACTGAAGGAGCAGAAATTAAACTCCTCACAACCCAGGGTAGCTATATACTGTCAGTTTATTAGGGTAATTCTCAGTGAATGGAATCATCCCATTTTTTCATACACAATTAATTCACTTGTGGTTAGAAGCTTACAGTTTGATCCCATAGATGCCCGCAGGGGGTACTTTTGCCATTAATAAATGTTTATTATCATAAATTGGTATTGTGTAATTTGAAAGAAAGATAAAGTAATCATAGGACTTGTAATATTCCATTTAATGGCACTCATTTTTCACAACAGTGCAACAAAATGTAACTGCACTGTTCCTATTGTATTAATGGAAATTGCAGCTTTCCTGTCTGTTCCACTATAAGCATTTAGGAGTATGCAGAACTTTTTCCAAAATAATATTGTGTAAAATCACTTGTAATGGTGGGTTTGCATAGGTTATTTTACTTCTTATTCATCGATTGCTATCATATTCTTGTTTATAAAATCTCTCTAGTTTTGTTATATATGAAACATCTTGAAATGGAGAATTTGCAAATCAAAATGAGAATTAGACAAATGAAAATTTTGTGTCCCAAGGTATGCATTACAGTTCTGCCTCCTATAAATAGACATACTATTCTTAATTTTAGTTCAGTTATTCATCTATCTTAACATATCTTTTCTTCCTCTCTTTAATACTGTATGGTCTGACCGTACAGAACATTACAAATGCTACCAACACCTACACATTTGTACAAAGATAACCCCGCAATACTGCTGTGAGATTCTTTTTTTAATCTTCTGTTATTTATACAAGTATGATTCATTAACAGTTATTCTTGCAAAGGAGAAACTCAGCCTACTAATACAATTTAAAATGCTCTTATTTAAGAAACCAAAAGGCTAGCATCTCTGAATTGGTTTCTGAATGTTTTTTCAAGATGAAAACACACTAACATGTTTGTTGTTCTGACCTGATTTCCCCCCCTCCTTGTATCGGGTGGTGGGACATAATGTGTTTTTAAGCTTCCTTTCTCTTGGCTGGAGATTACCAAGGAAGTGAATTCCTCCTAAATGAAGTGATTATAAAATTAGAAATTTAAACCAAAACCTTTGACAAGACAGTTTTAATCAATATGCTATATTTACTGCCTCCCCACCTGTTTCAGTGACTTGCCTGACCTATTGTCTCTTGGACTCTGTCGTTCTCTTGACTGTCCTTAGTACTATGTTACTTAGTCCCAAGTAAGACAAACCCCAACGGCAGCCAGATAACTGAATTTTATAAATCCATATAACAGGTCTCAACTTCTTTGAAATGAAGAGATTGAGGCAAACCTCAAAAAGGGTCCTTTAAAAGGGTGCGAGAGATTGTCTTGGTAGGCAGCAGCAGCAACAGTATATTTCACTTCAGCTCTCTCCATGTGTCATGATGGCAACTCTGTATTTCTGAAACTCACGTCCATCTGCATAGCTGAGAAAGGCAGGCAAGATGTGGAGGAACCTTAATGCAGGCTCCCTTTGCCTCCTTTCTTCTTTCTTGGTAGGCTATTTTTAAAATTTATTTCTTGTTAAATTTGTATGCCACCTTTCATTAAAACAATCCCAAGGTGGTTCACACAGAAAAATTTAAACAAGATTATAAACATTACACAATTGAAACATTAAGCTAGAATATAAAATCATAGATCTGACTAAAAAGATTTAAAATACAAGCACAATATAACCATACAGAATATAAAGCAACAGCAGTAGAGGCAATCATATAAAAGCCTGTGTAAAAAGCCAAGATTTCCCATGCTTTCTAAAAACTGTGATGAAGATCGAGGAGTGAATAGCCACCAGGAAAGCATTCCAGAGTCTGGGGGCAGCAACAGAGAAGGCCCTGTCCCGCATGTACGACAGCCAAGTCTCTCTCATTGTTGGCACCCGGAGCAGAGCCCCCTCAGATGACCTTGTCAAGCAGACAGCAACCTTTGGGAGCAGGCGTTCCATTGGGTATTTAGGGCCCAAACCATTAAGGGCTTTAAAGGTCAAAACCAGCACCTTGAATTGGACCTGGAAACAAACTGGCAGCCAGTAAAGCTCTTTCAAAATGGGTGTGATGTGATCCCAGCAGGCAGCTCCAGATAAAATCCTAGCTACTGCATTTTGCACTAGCTGCAGTTTCCGAATATTCTTCAAGGGCAGCTCCACATAGAGCGCGTTACAGTAATCCAGCCGCGACGTGACTAAGGCATGGGTAACTGTGGCCGGATCTGCCTTCTCGAGAAAGGGACGCAGCTGGCGCACTAGCCGATGCCGTGCAAAGGCACCCCTGGCCACCGCCTCCACCTGAGCTTCCAAAAGCAGAGCTGGGTCCAGTAGTACCCCCAAGCTGCGTACTTGCTCCTTCAAGGGGAGTGCAACCCCATCCAGAACCGGTAAAATCTCCTCATCCCGATTGGCTCTCCTACTGACCAACAGTACCTCCGTCTTATCTGGATTCAATATCAGTTTGTTAGCCCACATCCAACCCATCACGGCCTCCAGCCCCCGATTCAGGACATCCATCGCCTCCCTAGGATCAGATGACAAGGAGAGATAGAGCTGAGTGTCATCCGCATATTGCTGACAACTCAGTCCAAATCCCCGGATGACTTCTCCCAGCGGCTTCATGTAGATGTTAAACAGCATGGGGGACAAGACCGATCCCTGCGGGACCCCACAGGCCAGTGGCCATGGGGCCGAGCAGTAGTCCCCCAGCACCACCTTCTGGACCCCCCCCCCAAGAAAGGACCAGAACCACTGCAACGCAGTGCCTCCGATTCCCATACTCGAGAGGCGGCCCAGAAGGATACCATGGTCGATGGTATCGAACGTCGCCGAGAGGTCCAGCAGAACCAACAGGAATACACTCCCCCTGTCTAGTTCTTGGCATAGTTCATCTACTAGATGTCTATTGCTGCAGTGGCTACAGACAGACTGCAGTGGTGACTTGGGGTTTCTTATCAGGCAGATATGTAGAAGCTTCCTATATAATAATAGTAATAGTAGTAGTAGTAATAGAAAAAAGCAACTATTTTAAATAGACTGGATTAAAAGTTTTGAGAGGAAATGTGCCCTATCTTATTGATACAATTCATCAATTCATGTGATTATATACTAATACTATGAATATTTATATACCACTTTCCCACAAAGGTTCTCAGTGTACATAGGAAATAAATAAATAAATAAATATACACACACATTTATGTATGTATTTATGTAGGTAGATACCAAATATGCACATTCTTCATTTCTGCTCAGTGCTCCAAAGCAGATACTAGCATCTAATACACATGGACACTCTATTGCTACCACCTGTAACACATGCTGGTTTTGTCTATGCTTGGTACTCATCTGTCAGTGAGATATTCTGCTTTAGTAATGAAGCCCCTGAAGAAAAGTTGTTTCTATTTAGCTTGCCATATTTAGATGCCGTGACGTGTCTACACTTACAAAGATTACAATTGTTCGGACAATTGTTTTCCTTGTGACATTCTATGGATGCGAAAGCTGGACTTTGAAGAAGCAAGATAGAAAAAGCATTGACGCTTTTGAACTTTGGTGCTGGAGAAGACTTTTGAGGATACCATGGACAGCCAGGAAAACAAACAAATGAATCACAGAACAAATCAATCCAGAATTTTCACTTGATGCACAAATGACCAGGCTCAAACTCTCATACTTCAGACACACTATGCGAATACTCAGCTCCCTTGAGAAGTCTATAACGCTGGGGAAAGTTGAAGGAAAGAGAAGAAGAGGACGACCAGCAGCAAGGTGGATGGACTCGATTACGGCAGCAATGAATGCACCACTGAGAGACCTTAAAGGCCAAGTTGAAGACAGATCATCCTGGAGAGAATCTATCTATTGTCGTAGCTTAGAGTCTACACCAGGCCTGCTCAACTTCGGCCCTCCTGCAGATGTTGGCCTACAACTCCCATAATCCCTGGCTATTGGCTACAGTGGCTGGGAATTATGGGAGTTGTAGTCCAAAAACAGCTGGGGGGCCTAAGTTGAGCAGGCCTGGTCTACACCGACTTGGCGACACTTAATCAATCCATCAATCAGTCAATGAATATACATTGCTGAAAGCCTGTTGATATATACACAACAACTCTCCCACAACTGACCACAGAGAGATTTAAAGTGGCTGGCCTTTGCTAGCCACAACACTGGATTGATTAACTATAGAAGGTGCAATAAAGGTGATCCTATAAATGCAGATTTAAATGATATATATTTTTTAAAAAATTCTAAACTGTAATTGCATCTCTTGCTCCATTGATGATACTAATTTAAAGTACATCTGGGATTATGGTATGTTAAGGTTGCAAGCCTAAACTCACTTGTTTAGCAGCAAGTGCCAGTGAACACAGTAGGACTTATTTCTGAGTAAGCATGCATACAATCACACTGCAGATGCTATTAGCTCGTTATGTAAAGGTTACATTCTTTCCCCTGTTGGCTTTTAACAGTCTTCCTTTTTAGTGCTGCACACTGTTTACAGTTGTAAACAGTGCTCCTCTTTGAAATAAAATTGACTCTACCAACATTTTGAAGCGCAGATGCTTTGTCCTATTATTTACCAACCAGGCTCACACATAACAGTAAAACAATATGGCATGCAATGAAGCATCACAGAATAAGCTCTGAGTACCATACTTGAAGACATATTTAAAAGCTGCCTTTTTAATAACTGAACAAATAATGAGGATGAAGGTAGAGTGGCATCTGCATGGGAGCAGAAACCAAGGATATAAAATGAAGGTATATATTTCTCATTACTGTTCCTCCTTGCACCTCTGCTCTCTTCCCTTTCTTCAATCTCATCTTGTCCCTCATTACTCTCCCTTCTATGTCCACAGAAATTATTGCTAAGTGCATATTTTAGATGACAAAAATAGATGCATCTCTGACTAGAAGAAAATGACTGAACATGATAGGGGTTGTGCTCAGGAAGTGGCTTTATAGTATTATTATTTCTTTTTTACACAGTTAGACAGGTGTTATTAACTGGTCTGTTTTATCCAGACATCGAGTCCTTCCCAAGGACCTGGGATGGCTGGATTTTATTATTAATATGGTTATTATTATAGATATCATTGCAAAATGTAGGCTG
Source organism: Hemicordylus capensis (assembly GCF_027244095.1). Classification (NCBI taxonomy): domain Eukaryota; kingdom Metazoa; phylum Chordata; class Lepidosauria; order Squamata; family Cordylidae; genus Hemicordylus; species Hemicordylus capensis. The sequence continues at coordinate 97,977,291 of NC_069657.1, forward strand.
TTTCCAGTAAAGTTGCTTTTTGTAACTGGCTGGTGGTGATTTCTGTGGCCCCTATGGTGTTGAGGTGCTCTTCAAGGTGTTTTGGAATTGCACCTAGGGCGCCAATTACTACTGGGATTATTTTGGTCTTCTTCTGCCACAGCCTTTCAATTCCATTTTGTAGATCTTTGTATTTTGTTACTTTCTCTATTTCTTTTTCTTCTCTTCTGCTGTCACCTGGTATTGCTGTGTCGATTACTTTAATTTGTTTTTCTTTCTTCTCCACTACAGTTATATCTGGTGTATTGTGTGGCAGATGTTTGTCTGCTTGTAATCAGAAGTCCCATAATATTTTTATATCTTCATTTTCTACAACTTTTCCAATTTTATGGTCCCACCAATTTTTGGCTACTGGTAGCTTGTATTTTTTTGTAGATGTTCCAGTGTATCATCCCTGCTACCTTGTCATGCCTTTGTTTGTAGGCAGTCTGTGTGATCTTTTTACAACAGCTGATTAAGTGGTCCACGGTTTCATCTGCTTCTTTACAAAGGCGGCACTTGCTGTTTGTTGTTGACTTTTTTACTTTTGCTCTTATTGCATTTGTTCTTAGTGCCTGTTCTTGTGCAGCCAGTATTAAACTCTCTGTTTCTTTCTTGAAGTTGCCATTCTTAAGCCACTGCCAGGACTTGGTGATGTTTGGTTTTCCAGTTATATTGTGCAAATATTGACTATGCAGTGGCTTATTTTTCCATTTTTCTGCTTGGTTCTTGACTTGTTCTTTCTTGTAGGCTTGCTTTGTTTCATTGGTATTTAATAGTTTCTCATTATTGTCCATTTTAAGTGCAACTTCTTCACTGTCTTTTATATATTCTTCAAGGCCTCTTTTCTCCTCATGCATCTCTCAGCTTAACCTACTTCACAGGGTTGTTGTGAAAGAGAAACTCAAGTATGTAGTACACTGCTCTGGGCTCCTTGGAGGAAGAGCGGGATATAAATGCAATAATAATAATAATAATAATAATAATAATAATAAATACTGTTTGGTGGACTTGTAGCATTCCTCGTCCACCTGAGCTGTGAGGGAAGTATAGCCTATCTACATCACTGCGGGGGTGCAGAGCATGATTGATGGTCATTATTTTCCTGGTTTTATGATCTAGCATCTCTAGCTCTGCCTGGGTCCAGTCTATTATTCCTGCAGTGTATCTGATAACAGGTATAGCCCAGGTGTTTATGGCTTGTATGGTGTTCCCGCCATTGAGTTTGGACTTGAGGATTTTTCTAACTCTCCTGATGTATTCACTTCCAATTTTTCTTTTCACTTCAGTGTGTGCGATGTTATCAGCCTGGGGAATGCCCAAGTATCTGTAATGTTCTTTCTCTTCCAGGTTCGTGACATTGCTTCCATTGGACAGTTCTATTCCTTCTGTTTTTGTTGTTTTTCCTCTGTTCATTATTAATGCAGCACACTTGTCTAGTCCAAACGCCATTGCTATATCGCTACTGAATATATGGACAGTGTTTAGCAGTGATTCGATTTCTGATTGAGACTTTCCATACAACTTCAGATCGTCCATGTACAGCAGATGGTTTATTTTACTTGATGTTTTAGATGTTTGTTATCCGAGGCCTGTTTTGTTTAGTATTTGTGAAAGTGGAGTCATGGCTATTACAAACAACAGAGGGGATCGTGAGTCCCCTTGGAAAATATCTCTTCTAATACTAACCTGTCCAAGTGTCTCGCCATTTGTTAACTGTGTACTCCATGTGCTCATTGCTTTTTAATAAATATCTGAATGTTTCTGCTGACACCAGTTGTTTCTAAACATTTTAGTTTATCCATGTATGAGGCAATGAGTCAAAGGCCTTCTTGTTGTCAATCCATACAACACTTAGATTTGTTTTTCTTCTCTTGCCATTTTCTAAAACCATTTTGTTAATCAGAAGCTGGTCTTTTGTGCCTCTGGTGTTTGCGCAATTTCCTTTCTGTTCAACTGGAAGCTGCTTATTAGTTAATAAGTGTTGCAATTACTTCATCTGCTATTATTCCAGTTAATAATTTGAACATGGTTGGCAGACAGGTTATCGGTCTATAATTACTTGGAACTGCAGCTTTTGCTGGGTCTTTCATGATGAGATGAGTTTTCCCAGTTGTTAGCCATTGTTCAATATCACCTCCTTGCAAAATGTGATTGAACTGTTTTGATAGTTGTTTATGAAGGCCTGTTAGTTGTTTAAGCCAAAAGTCATGCAGTTCATTGTTGCCTGGTGCAGTCCAATTTTTAATTTTCTTTGCTCTTTCACTTATTAATTCTGGTGTTATTATTAGATCTTGCATATGGTGGTTACATTTTTTGACCTCTTTCACCCAGCCTGCTTTTTTTATTATAATCTATTGTATTGTCCCATAATTTCCCCCAGAATTGCACTGTTTCTTCTTTATTTGGTGTTTCTACGGTTCTTGCAGTTTCTCTTTCTATGATTTGGTAGAAACGTTTCTGATTAGACTGGAATTGGAGATTCTGCCTGTGTTGTGTAATTCTGGCTTCGTATCTGCTAATCTTCTCTGACACTGCTGTTATTTTCTGCTTTATTATTTCCAGGATTTCTCTAATTTTCCTTGAATCTAGATGGTATTTTTGGATCAGATATTGTTTGGTGTTTTCATTCTTCAGCTTCTTGTCTTTCATATCTTTCAATTTACTAGCATCTAATCTAAGCCTGGCGATTTTATTTTCTAATCTAATCTTCCATTTAGGTAATGTACTACTTTCTTTTTTAACAGGTCCACTGATCTTATATCCGAGCTCTTGTGTTGTTATTGTTGCTGCACTACATTAGTTGGTTTGTTTCTTGCAAATTATTGGTTGTTATCTCTGCAAGTGCAGCATTGACATCTTTTAATACCCGAGCAAGTTGTTTTTTGGCAACTGTTTCTAGAGCTGGAAGTCGAACCCTAGTGGTTGTTTGGTTCATGTGTTCAGTTATTTTTTGCTTTAGTTCTTGTTGCTTTTCTGTTAAAGGGCATTCTGGTTTTTGAGGTGAAGGCAAAGGGGAGGTTCCTTGGTTTTGATTTTGAAACAGTTCAGCAACAGTGGCATCCTCTATTTCCAACACCTCCTCCACCTGCGCCTGAGCAACTTCTTCAGTTGGTGGTAATTCTTCTTCCATATCTTGAGCCTGTGTTGCTTTTTGCAGTTCTTCCAGTTCAACTTCTGTGAATACTTTATTTCTTATTATGTATCTTCTCTGGTCTGCTAGCCTTTGTTCTATTATTTCTGTATCTGGATACTTCTCTTTCCAAATTTGGTACATTCTTTTTAAATAACCTCTTCTAGTTGGACTAGACTTGTAATAGCAAATCATTATTTCCTTGTTGCTCTTTTTTGTATATTTTTTCCGGTTAAGCGATGTTTCTTCCAGTAACCCTGCAGTCTCCAGCCCTGGTTGCTCAACTGAAGATCCTGAGTCCTGTAGCCCACTTGCCACTAGATGTCCAGGGATTCCAGCACCTGGTCCTTGTTGACCCGGGCGATGACCGATCCGGTATAGATTTATTAAAATTACATCTCACCATGATGTTTATGGGAGAGGCACTCTTTGTCTGGCTCCTCTGATGAGACCTGTCCAGTATGGTTGAACCTCTGGCATAGCTCTCACCTTCCTCAGAGCATGTAAGCCCCACAACCACGCCAAGGTAGTGCCTCACTGGGGGTATATTTATTTATTTATTTATTTATTTATTCAATTTCTATACCACCCTTCCAAAAATGGCTCAGGGTGGTTTACACAGAGAAATAATAAATAAATAAGGCTTTTAGGCTTTCTTTTCAACTTTAATATGTTGAAAATATGTTTAATAGGGGTTAAATGTTTCCAGCATTTAACCCATGTCTTAACAGATAGACGTAATTATTCTACCTTACAAAATTTAATATACCAATCACTCAGTAGAAAACACATTTTTAGTGTAACTCCATTTTCTGCAAATAGCCACCATAACGAAGTATGTTATTAGACAAGTTATTCATGTACGAACTAATCTGCCTACTTTCCTTTCACTATCCCTACAACTGGACTAAATTTGGTTCAGATCGAAGTCCACAATTTAGACCTCTTGCACCTCAAATGTTCACATGTCTACCATCTTTGATCAGGGAGGATGACTTTATTACAAACTACACCGTTGAGGTGTCCCTGTGTGTAACTAACTACATCTGTACCAAATTTCATTCAAATTGGTTAGACAGTCCACAAGTTAGTACACGTGCCTCAATAGTTCACATTTCCGCCATCTTGGATCAGGGTGGATGACATCATCACAAACTGCATCATTGGGGCATCCCTATGTGTCCCTACAGCTGTAGCAAATGTGTCCCTACAGCTGTAGCATCAATTAGGTGGTTCTCAAGTTAGCCCACTTGAGTCTCACAAGTTTATGCATCCGCTATCTTGAATCAGGGTGGATGATATCATCATAAACTATGTCATTGAGGTGTCCCTGTGTGTCATTCACTTCAGCTGTACTGTCCCTGTGTGTCACTCACTTCAGCTGTACCTAATTTGGTTCAAATTGGTTAGACAGTCCACAAGTTAGCCCACTTGCTCCTCAAACATTCACGCCTCACTGGTATAATGTTCTCATTAAATGTGAAAAGTATTCCACAGGGTCATCAGGAACCTACCTCTTCAAAGGTTTCTGATAAACTGGATGACTTGTATTCAACTCTAGCTATTTTTACCAGCTATGCTGGGGTCTTTTGATTAGACTTAAGATTCTTAGTCTTTCATTAGTATATAGTTAATTCTTTATAGATATGGAGATAAATCTAGATCTTCATTGAGACACATAGGGGAGACGGACTTTAAAGTAAAGATCCAGAAGGCTTCCCTTTGGCTTAGTTTAAAACTTAACTCTTCCCCTTTTTTGTATTGACTATCGCCTTTTCTATGCAAAGAACTTCATTGTTTCTGGTGAATATTTAAGTTTAACAAAATGAGCAGTAAGGGGGGCTCCATATTTTTAGTCCTAATCTTGCTCTTGTGTTCTGTAATGGTGAGTCCTTAAAGGTCTACTAGTCTGACCCACATTAAAAAGTTCACAGGAACTAAATTTTGTTCAAATTGAGGTCCACAAGTTAGACCTGTTGCACCTCAAATGTTCATGTGTCCACCATCTTGAATTGGGGTGGATGACATCACAAACTATGTTGTTGTCAGACTCAAAGCCGGAAGGCTGCCCCTTTAAGACTTCCACTCTTCAGGCAGAGAGGTGGGGCCCAGGAGGGGTAGCCTGAACTCAGTTGTTTAGGAGTCAGTCTCCTGCTGACTGCAGTCAGACCTACTTGTTCACTAGAGCTGTCCATGGTGCTGCAACCCATCTTGTCTTGCAGACCTTGTGCACTTTTAACTGGTTGAGTTATAGTCACCGAATTAAAAGTTGACCTTAGAAGTCAATACTGAAAATGGAAGTTCGTAACAACATTTTGCAATATGAGGACAAGGTTGAAGGATTAAAACAATGAGGTGATGTGTATCAAATTCATGTTCAAATTCCAAATGGCAAGGATGGTCTGAGAAGTTATACGGGTTTGCAAGGCTCTTGCAAAGATTAAGACCTCCAAAGGTTGGAGGAAAAGATCCAAAGATCCAAAGTTGTTGAGAAATGATAGTAGACCACCAGTAACATATGGTCATACATTTTTGAGCCTGTGCAGTACAGAGACATTATTGCAGCTGACTAAATGAGAGCCAGCGTGGTGTAGTGGTTAGAGTGCTGGGCCAGGGCCAGGGAGACTTCAGTTCAAATCCCCATTCAGCCATGATACTTGCTGGGTAACTCTCTCTCAGCCTTCACAGGGTTGTTGTGAGGAGAAACTTAAGTATGTAGTACACCTCTCTGGGCTCCTTGGAGGAAGAACGGGATATAACATGTAAAAAATAGTAATAATAACCCACTTCAAACAACTCCTTGTGTGAGTGGCCTACTTGTGTAAGAAACATAGTAACTGAAGTCTGAGCACAGTCATAAGATTCATTGTTTCTAATAACAGAAGTAGCTTCTGTGAGTTCTCAGTTCAGATATTATTTCTTAGAATATTTCTTAGAGTATGTATATACTGATTTTCAACAAAAAAAAAGGTGGTTTACATAGCAAAAAAAAGAAGAAATAAAATGAGAATGTTTCCATCTCCGAAAGGGTCTCATACATCAGCAACAGTCAGTGGAAGGAACACTATGCTGGCTGATTCTGTGAAGGGACAGTTGCTCTCACCCTGCTAAATATAAGAGCGCTAACACTTTATGAGGTGCTTCTTTGCCCAGTTTTCAGGGGTACTTCAGATGCTATTTTCAAAAAGAAAAAGAAAAACACCTTTTGCATTACAGAAGAGGGAGACAACTACCTTGAGCTACCACACTCTCTCTGACCCTGGTGTTGGTGAGGCAGGGGGAAGCCCCCTTTCCTGAAGTGCTAGTCTTGGAGTTGCACTGGCTTTTTGGCTTTTTGTTTCCTTAAGTAAGTACGTGGTGCTCCATTGCTAATTCAGTTTCTACCACTTCATCTCTTGTTTTTCAGTAGGAGAGAAGCAAATCTCTTTGCTGAACAAAGCAAAGAAAATTAACCAATAGTAAAATCATTGAATTTGCATTTAGCACTTAGGCTTTTGGGAGGAAGTTTCAGAGGGAAAACCCTCAGCATTTGCATTTAAAATACATGCCATATATACAAAATATAGAGGTTTTCATATGATTTTGATAAACAGCTCTTTTGTGATCTGTACTCCTTTGTGCTTTAGCTAACAGAGGCTCTTACCTGTACTGTGCAAAAATGAAAAGAAAGAGAGAAACAATAAGAATCTGTGGAAGGCCAGATTCAGATTAGGACTGTGGGAAGGGAAAGTTAATTAATCCTGTACTCCTTGTGCCAAGTATATGCAGCAAATACCTGCAATGGTGGCAAGTAGCAATTTTGGGGGCAACTTTCAGGGGAAAGTGGTACAATATTTAATCTCCACTTTGCTGTGCATCACAGTCTTGACAGCATTAAAAATTAAAGGTGACATAAAGATTGTAATATTAAATGATTCCTAAATTGTTTGCATTATTTATTTATGCTTGCTGAAAGCATAGAAAGGTAAAATTTAGTTAAGTGATGTAGCGACTCTTAACTCCCCCTTTTTTTACATTCATGAAGGAGTTGTTCTTAGCAACTAAGAGAGCCAGACTTTAACCATAGATACCTTCCCAACAACCGGCAGATACTGCTGCAGTGGAGTATCTATTATTAGTAAATGATCCATTATTCACGTTTAGGGCAGTTGTTTTTATCAGGCCAAACATTCATGGCTTTATTATATATTCTATTACAATCTTACAATTGTAAGATTTCTTTGCATATTCAGTTGAAAAAAGAATTGTATTTCAGTAGAATAAAATTCATGTAATGTACAGGATACATAAGAAGTGATTGCAATTAATAAAACCTGGATTGTCAGTTTTATTTGAACATCTAATTTAAGAATGATGTGAAAATTGGAAATAATTAATTGGATACCAGCAGAGACTAATCAGCTTGAGTCTAGAAAGCATAGCAAGAAATCAGCAGATATGCAACAAAAAGCATTTGGGTCTGAAGTCTGAGATTAAGCTCCAGCAGTTCCATATTCCCCACCTCTTTCAAGCTTTCCCTTTTCCTAAATGTAAGTCTGTGAGGTGATGCCAGGAAATAAGATGAATGACTGCTTTCCCTCCCTCTCCAAAAGGGGAGGAATATGACCCCAGCCAGCTTGCACTACCCTTGCTTCAGTCATGCCTCTACTTACTCATAAATGTCTCAATTCCAAAAGCAGGAGAACGTCTGAAAGACTGTACTGATGGTGTTCACATGACTAATACTATGAAAGATAGCAGGATTTTTTGAGCAGCTCCAGTCTACGCACAGTTGGCTCCCAGCTGACAGACAGAATGTGGGGTGGGCTTTGTCACCGGAACGCTGGGTACTGCATGCCCAGCTATGCTTGTAGTTATACAGTGCCCAGAAACCTGCTGCTTATGTCAGGGTGCAGGCAGTTAAAACACATAGAAACTGGGTAGCTTTTATTCCTTTTTCGTTTCAGCAAAGGTTATATAATGAGGGGATTGCTGCTAAAGTAAAAGGGAAAATGAAGTCTTTGTTAAATGCCTTAACAAAGAAAGAAGGTAAGCACTGAGCGCAAAGCACTTGATGCTTGAGAACTGCTATTTTCTTCTGCACACTTAATATGATCTGCTTAGTTACTGTATAATTATACTAAGTTCCTTCCGTATTTTTTCCAGAATTCCTTTTTGTTGGGTTGTCTTTTTAAGCAGCTCATTATGAGAGCTTGTGTGTGACTTGTTCATTTTAGCTTATCTTACAGAATCCTCAGTCTGTTTACAGAAAAAGCTGTGCTGTTTCATAGTGTATGTATTTAAGTAAGCATAAAGAATTCATTAGATTTATGTTTATTATTGAATACTTATGAATGTTTGCTTCATATGTATGCAATTTGATGAAAAAACATTCCAATGGATTATGGGGAAGTACTATTTAATTCACAAGGGGTGCTAATTTCTTAGAAACATACTGTTAATTCTTCTTTTTCTTTATCTGAACAGTATTTGCAGCTCTAATTATTTTTGAAAAATATGTGAATGTGTAAAGGAAAATTAATCCAGTAGGATGCAAATAATGCATTTTTCCTATAAGTTTGAGCTATAGCGATAGTTTTATTGTGAACATAAAATAGATACTGTATATAGGAAGAAAATTGAAAGTATTTACCTACTTACAGTGTGCAAACTGACATGTGGAAAAGGCAAGAAATCAGTTGTGCAGGGGAAAATACTTGTTTTTGTCATCAGTTTTCCATATACTGTGTGTGGCATTTTCACCGTCTCTTTTTAAAAAGTGTTTTGAAAGTAGTCTTTACAAGAGGGTTTTGTTAACATCAGGTGAGAATTAACTCAGTGTGAACGATTAAAAGCTGTTTACATTTGCCATTTGGTGAGGAAACGGGTATTAGTTTTGAAAACTATGGAAATCATACTGACATTGTTATGGTTCTCCTGGAATTTGGAAGTCCTAAAGTGGTGGTCAAATATACAGTACAGTATATAATCAAGTTACATTAATGTACTTTGATTAAAGCCACTTTGGTCTAATTTCTCTGTTCTATAGTGAACAGAGCTTTTCACTGAGTTCAGTGGGACTGAATGAAATGAAATTTAAGTATTCTGGGTTTCTTTTTGTGGTTCAGTGCCATCCATCAGTGGAAACTTTATATAAGGCAGAATTAACCTTTAGAGGATGAGAGTCCTGTCACATGGAGTCCAAATGTCAACAGTAATATTACGAGTATATAAGTTCTAATGTTCATCCTAGATGTTGTTGAAGACAACAATATTCTTTAGTTGGTTCAGAATTTTTTCAAGCAACTGTATAAAGGTAGCTTTACTCTTTTCTGCTGTCTTATTTATCAATGCATTACAGTATGTATGAATTGACATTTTATTTATCGTACACCATCCCAATTCTCTTCATAATTGTTATATACATAAAGCTAATATCACATACTTCATATAACATATAATGAAATATATAGGATCATAGGTTGAAAGGACAAACCATAGGTAACTCAAAAGATGAATCAACAGGGAAATCGATAAAAAGTACATGAAGGATGCTTCTTTATATAATGTATACAAACCTACATTGTGGAGCCAAGGGTATGTCTTCCTTAACTTTGATTTTGGTCCTAATATTAGGAACTTGGAGTCATATAGTTTTTTAATTAACATTTCTATCCCACCTTTCAGCCTGCTAGGTGTTCAAATATATAGACATTCAATATATAGCTATTAATATGTAAATATACATACAAAGTCACAAACACAATTTTCTTTGCTTTTTTAAACAAAAGGAAAATATATCTCTGATTTGCCAAAAATATATATTTGTATCTTGTTGACAGATCAGATGGAAGTGAAGTAATCACTGTAATTCACTCCTTTCCTAACTGTAATACATACTTGAGTGTTTTGGCTTGCCTTAAGACAGTATGTTCCTTAGTTAATGTTGGTTCTTCTTTGAAATATTTTTTATTTCGTTGGCATGAATGCTAATATTTTATGTATATTTTATGTTCTGAATTTAGTTTTGGTAGTTCAGTTCTTGGTACCTTCCAGATTTATTGAGTAATTGAGAATGTTGACATTCATTTCACAGGCTGTAATTCAACAGAATGTGAATTGCACCCACTCTTCCTTATCTAGCAACAGGAGTCCACATGAGGAAACAAGTTTCTGCAGCAGATCAGTTTTATTGAATGTACAAGTCCCAACACAGTTACATATTATAGAAGAGATGGGTTAGTTCTGGGATAACTGGAACCACTTTGTGTTCAGAAGAGGACCAGGAAGATGAGTTGTTGGACATGCTGGCACTATGCTTAGAGGACAGTAGCCTATAAAAATTAAGGTGGTCTGACAGGGAGAAAATAAAGTCTGTATTGTGGGAGTTCCCTGACATCTGGCAAAACCAACGAGGCAGGACCACCTTAGCTGTGCACAAAATTGACCCTGGAAACCACTTACCCTTGAGACTACCACCTTACAGGGTTAATGGCAAAGTTTTGGGAGACGTTAGCAAGGAGGTAGAGGATATGTTGAAACTGGATGTAATCAAACCTTCCTTCAGTCCTTGGGAATCTCCTGTGTTGCTAGTGCCAAAGCCAGATGGCACTATAAGGTTCCTTAATTATAGGAAATTAAACTCCATCACAAAGCCTGATGCATTTCCTATGCCTAGGATGGACAATTTGCTGGATGTCCTAGGGTGAGCTAAAAAAATTTCCACCATTGACTTGTGCAAAGGGTTTTGGCACATGGCACTGGATGAGGAACTTAAACCTAAAACAGCATTTGCTACTCCTGATGGGCTTTTTTTTTTTTTTAGTTTAATGTTTTACCCTATGGTTTAAGGAATTCTCCAGCTTCCCTTCAAAGGTTAATAAATGGTCTGTTAAATGGTCTGGGGGCTTATGCCCTTGCATATATTGATGACATTGCCATTTTTAGTCAATGTGTGGATGACCTTGTACAACTCTTGAGGTCTGTGTTGTCAACCATTTGTGATACTGGACTTACTGTAAAACTGAGCAAATGTCAATTTGGGTTGCCTGATGTTACTTATCTGGGAGACAAGGTGGGAAATGGGCACATAACTCCCTTGTCAGATAAGGTAGCAGCAACTCACTTGTGGGATAAGACAATTAAGGGCTGGAAAGCCCTCAACTCCAAGAAACAGTTCAGATAATTTCTGGGTCTTGCTGGTTATTATAGAAGATTTGTCCCAAATTTTGAGACGATTGCTAGTCCTTTGTCTGACTTAACCAAGACATGTAAACCCAACAAGATTGTATGGACTGATTAATGTCAAACTGCTTTTGAAAGGCTGCAAGACTCTTTAAGGACAATTCCAGTACTAAAAGCAACATACTTTGATCATCCTTTCATTGTGGCTACAGATGCCTCTGATTCAGGTTTGGGAGCAGTTTTGTTACAGAACAATGACAACGTTAAACATCCTGTAGCCTATCTTAGCAGAAAGTTGCTGCTTAGGGAGAATAATTATTCTCCTATCCATAAATTATTCCTATCTCCCAAAAAAAGGGCTGGTTGTAATTTGAGCACAGGACAACCATTTATTTTTGCACAACCTTTTACTCAGTGGACTGATTACCATGCCCTGCAATGGATCCAAACCATGAGGAACTCAAAATTGCGGAGATGGTACTGGAAGCTGCAAGAATTTGAACTGCAGGTGGAGCATGTACCTGGCAGGGCAGACATTATTGCTGGTGCCCTTTCAAGGCAAAGCACAGGGCACTGAAACCTAACCTTTAAGATTAATGTTGCACCCTTATCCTCTGCTAGGATAAGTGTTTTAATTTAAAAGAAGTGTGAAGGAATGACCCCTTCACACTTTGTTTTACAGTAGATGAAAGATTAGGTTGGCAAGTGTACAAAAATTACAAAATACAACCAAGCAATTTCCTAGCCTTCCCTCACAAGGCTTAGCAGGCTTCAGTAAGACCCTCAGTGCTAACTTCCCAAGCAGTTTCAGCATGATCTTATACTGCTAATGTTCTAGCCTTCTGGCTCATACAACACTCAGCAGCAAAACATATAACAAAACTCTCCCCTGACTCTCCCTTGGGCTGTAACACGGTCTCCCATTTATTCAGTTCCAAAGGAATACCTTGGCCAATGAGAGAGTTTGTTGCCTCAGGCAGCTAGAACCTTCTTTTTCTGCCTGGAGTCAACCAATAGTAACAGTTTACAACTTTCCCTCCAAAACTCTGCAGCTGGCAACTTTTACCTCAGAGCTGCTTGTCAGAAGTAACAACATTTGTTACTCCAACCTTACAGAGCTTGGAGTGGACACAGAACAAGGCAAGTACCAAACAAATTACAAACCATAAAACATAAAATATACATAAAATATTAGCATTCATTCCAATGAAATAAAAAAAATATTTCAAAGAAGAACCAACATTAACTAAGGAACATACTGTCTTAAGGCAAGCCAAAACACTCAAGTATGTATTACAGTTAGGAAAGGAGTGAATTACAGTGATTACTTCACTTCCATCTGATCTGTCAACAAGATACAAATATATATTTTTGGCGGCTGGGGGCGGCTAGCGAGGGGAGGCGAGAGGAGAAGAGGCCGTGGGCGGGTGAACCGTGCCGCCGAGAGGAGCCCGGCTGAGCAGGCGGCGGCGGGCTTCTGAAAATTGCCGGGCAGAGGCTGGTGCAGCAACTGTTGGCAGCAACAGTTAACTGGAGCTGTTGTGGTGGGCATGGGGGCTGGGAGGGGGGAGAGCAGTGGAAGAGGTGGTGGGCCCTGGCAAAGGAGGTGGCCAGCGGGTGAAAATGACTGGGAATAGATTGGGGCAGAAGCGGGGGGAAGCGGTGAGGAGTGACTAGCGGCACAGATGCTGTGCGCTGGTTCAGCTAGTATAACAATATCAGACTATGATTGATTTTATTACTAATCTTACAAGGAAGGGTGTATCCTCTGTTATCCTTCACCCTTTCTGGTTAACAATCTGACTGCTCTTCTGGGTGAATAACTACATGAGGGTGAATAATCCACATGTAGGATTAGGACACTATCCTTGACTTCTTGTAACAGAAACTTCAAAATTATTGCATCTCTCTAAGTGGAAGATCTGGCCATGGGGGCAGACTGTCATGGAGAGCACCTGGACTTCCCATTTTGCAAGTACACCACTGCACGCACATACACACACACTGGAATGCTGGACTATATAGGCCTTTAATCTGATCCAGTAGGCTCAACAAGTGGAAGTAGTTAAATTGTTCCACAGCATTGTTCCAAGCTGAACATTGACACATATGATCCATTTTATTTATTTATTATTTCTCTGTGTAAACCGCCCTGAGCCATTTTTGGAAGGGCGGTATAGAAATCGAATAAATAAATAAATACATCATCATCATCATCATCATCATCATCATCAATATGCAGCAGAACACATCTTGTTTGCTAGAAAAGTCTGCAAACAGGACACTTTTAACCAGAGGTAGAGCTACCAGTGTTCCAAAATGCCCTAGTATAACACAGGTACTCTGGGATCTGGGGGCCCTCTCACTCACCTGCACCTTCCCCCCTCTTCTTGCTGGCTGGCCGCTCTTGTTGTTTTGCCAGACAGTCAGCAACTCCTGCTGCTGCAGCTGTTGCTTCCACTGCCCACCACTGCTGTGGGAGCTAGCTGCCAGGCCTTGCACCACCTGTGGTGCCTCTCCTGCTCCCTGCTGTCATTCTCACACCCATCACTTCCATTCCCAGTGATGCATGGTCCAATCCCAGCAGGCCCTGGGGCACCTAGAAGCAGAAAGGCTGTTCATGGCTTTCTTGCTTTGGACCACCCTAGAAATTGACTGAGGTGGCAGCAGGTGGGAGTGAGGGCAGAAATGGGGAGTGGGAGTGGCAGCACGGGCAGTGGCAAGGCCTGGGAGGTGGGGGGCAGAGCCAGCAGCACAGGTGGCAGCAGGTAAGCGGGGAGGAGGCCACCCAGGTTCAGACATGAACACAAGCCCATTCTGCCTTTGCTATGCCAATCCTTTTAACTCCTTTCTCTTAGAATGTGGAGACATAACGTTTGCCTCTGAAGAATGACATGCATCTCAGCATAGAGCAAAATAAGGCAAAAATGGAACAGATTTTTAGTTAGAATCTCCCCTTCACTCACACGAAGTAGCTTAGGGAACTGTGAGGGTTTGCATTGGACAAGTCACATATTCATTTGACTTCCACCTTCACAAACTTTCTCTAGTGTATGGCAGCAGGCCAAAGGGAAGCCTTTTAACCTGGCAGCGATCACCCAGACTGCCAAGGTTAAATGTTAGGTTAGGTGGCAGGCAGCACCGGGATTAGGATTTATGGGAGCATCCGAGTTGAGACAAAATGCAGAAATACCATAGCTTCATGCTGAAGGAATAACTGTAGATGGTAATGGTAGAAGGAAAATCTATCAGTCAATTTTTACTCTGATGGAAAACATATTTCCCAGCTCAGCTGATGGTTAGGTCATGTCCATGGTGAATCTTGAAGAGGAGAAATCTGTATAAAAATGACATGGCATGTGCACACAACATTTGTAGGTGAAATCAGTATTTTCTTGAAGTTCTCTCTCCCTTTCCCTCTTCCATCATGAGACATCCAATACTACTTGGCTTTACCTTTGATTGGCTACGGATTATTGTAATAATATTTGCTTATTAATATTTATCAGTTAAGCCAAGTGCTTGAAGTGCTTCACATAAATCATTTCAGGAATTCTAACCACAATCCTGTAAACTAAGCCAGTGTAATTCTCCCATGATACTGGAATGGAACTGAATCTAAGAAAGAGTGGCTTACATGGCTGAGATTAGATTTGCAGTCCACAGGCCAAGCTATTAAACTGTTATCCAGGAAGTTTTCCTAGCTATGTCGTGTTGGGCATACAGTATGCCGGCGGGGGGGGGGGGGGGTTTGACTATTTGCTGTTAAATTTGCTGCCTCTGAAGGTGCCCTGTGTCACCCAAAAATATGTCCCTGAGGGTTGCACAGCAGTTGTAGGAAAGTTTCCCACAGCATGGGTGCATCTTCATGGTGCATCTTTGTGGTGCAGCTCTGGATGTCAGCCAGTATGATCTCCCTGCAATCATTTAGCCATGGATCCAAGGCCATTGCTTATCACTGTCTTCTGGGTTCAATGTTCATAATAGCCTACAATCTCCAAATAACAAGAGGCAGAAAAAACCTTTTCAGAATAGTATTCAGTCAAGAAGGGATGCAATAGTCTCGGCTTCCTATATAACAAAACTGAATTGAATTAGTTGGTAATGAGAAATAGTATCAGGATTTTATTTTATATACATTTGTGTGTATTTAAATACTAAGGTAAATCTCTTTTCCTAGTTATGATGGTGACCAAATTCTGTTCAGTGTAGAACTTCGTGATGGGGTTGTGATTCTGCCTACAACAGCTCAGCAGGATCCAGCAAGATCCACTGTGTGTCTAAATAGCTTCCTTGATGTTGTAGGCTACTCTGCTTTGTGAGATGTATGCACAATTGTAGTAATCGGCCCTCCCTTACCCTAAAGAGTGAACCTGAAGTGAACCCTATCCTGACTGACAGGCAGTGACCTCTAGGGATCAGCCACTCAGCACATGGTGGCCTGGCGGCAGTAGAAGGCCTGGCAGCAGGAAGTGAAGGTTTTTCTTTGTGCTCAGAAGGAGCTAGGAGGGGGATGAGAGAGGATGGGCGGAAGGCTGAGTGAGCTGCAGCAATGGGGCTTTTGCTGCCTCATAATCAAAAGTTAGCCTGAAGAATTCTCTCATGGAAAGGACATCTGCAGATCCTTGAGAGACAGGATTGCAGGAAGCTTGAAATCTCCTGGAGTTTGGGGTGAGTTTCAAGGAGGAAGGAAACCAGGGCTTTGGGGTTTCTGAAGGGTTTAGCGAGGGAACAGTTTCTTAAAGTGCGTTAGATATCTTTCTTTTTGTACTATGCAAATCCCTACAAATGGTTTATTGTGTTTTTATTTGTAATGTAACAAATCAAGGCAAACTGAGCCAGTGCCCTTTTCCAACTAGGGCAATGTAAAAGTCTCTGTAAACTCTCAAGGGGGCTTTTTGTATTTTCTTGCATTTTTGTTCTATGCTACTGAATAACCATGATTTTAAAAGTGTGCCACCCCAATATCATCTGAGGGTGCTTTTTGAAGTATTCTTTTTGAAGTATTCTTTTTGAAGTATTCTTGTAGTCAAAGTGTCCCTTTAACCTGTAACTTAAAGCTGAGAGAGCCTCAGACTGAAGCAGTCTCTAGTATTTTGAATAAAGTTTTTCTTTTTTTGTTCTTTGGACTTTACCTGCCTCTGAGTGGATTCTTAACTCAGGAAAAAAGGGGTTTGTTAATTGTTCAATGTTAATCGTTCAGAAACCTACCAAGTTTTCTCACCACATGGGAGCTGCATGTGTTGAGCAAACATGGAGGAAATGATGCAGCATTTTTCTTTTCCCCACATGGGCTTGCCTTGAGATGAAGGCTGGTCTTAAATCCTCTATTTACTACAACAATATAGAGCATAACACTAGAACCAGGTATCATTTTATAAAACTGATTGCCAAGAAATCTAGGACCAACAAAAGGAAGTATTTTTTCACACAATAAGAATATAAGAATAACGCTGCTGGATCAGGCACATAGCCCATCTAGTCCAGCTTCCTGTTTCACACAGTGGCCCACCAAATATCTCTGAGGAGCCGACAGGCAAGAGGTATGTGCATGCCCTCTCTCCTGCTATTGCTCCCCTGCAACTGGTATTGAGAGGTAGGGGTGTGAGGGGTTCCTTTAAGGATGGGGAGGGTTTACTTACCCCTCCCTCCACTTGTCCCCCTCCAGAGCTCATATTTACTGTAGAAATTGGGGCGGCAGGATACCTCCCTGCCGCCCCTTCTTGCTCCTCAATGCAAAAGGCTCCGACAAGCCTTCTGCGCACGCCGTGCGTGAGCTTCACGTCTCCCCGACGCCGGAGGCCCGGTCTACCCGGCCTTGGCCCCTGCCGGCGGGTAGACCGGGCCTCCGGCCACCGAGCCCGGTCTACCAGGCCTCATCCCGGCGGGTAGACCGGGCCTCCGGAGGCCCGGTCTACCCGCCGGCGGGGGCCGAGGCCGGGTAGACCGGGCCTCCGGCGTCGGGGAGACGTGAAGCTCACGCGCGGCGTGCATGTGTGCAGAAGGCTTGTCGGAGCCTTTTGCATTGAGGAGCAAGAAGGGGCGGCAGGGAGTTATCCTGCCGCCCCAATTTCTACAGTAAATACGAGCGCTGGAGGGGGCAAAGCGGCGGGAGGGGTAAGTAAACCCTCCCCGCCCTTAAAAGAACCCCCTCCACCCAGACTGGACTAGCCAGGTCCGAACCGGTCCAGACGGTCCGGTGGCCTTTACAATGGGCTCTGGACCGGTCCGGACCCATCCCTATTGAGAGGCATCATGCTTCTGAAGCTAGAGATGGCCCACGGCCACCAGATTAGTAGCCACTGATAGACCCATCCACCATGAATCTGTTGAAGCCCCTTTTAAAGCCATCCAAGCTGGTGGCCATCACCACATCCCATGACAAGGAATTCCATAGATTAATTATGTGCTGTGTAAAAAAGTACTTCCTCTTGTCAGTCATAAATTTCCCGACATTCCGTTTCATGGGGTGACCCCTGGTTCTAGTGTTGTGAGAGAGGGAGAAAAATTTCTCTCTGTCCACCCTCTCCACTCCATGCATAATTTTATATACTTCTATCATGTCTCCCCTTAGTCACCTCTTTTCCAAGGTAGAGAGCCCTAGATGCTGTA
The DNA here is from genome assembly GCF_027244095.1 of Hemicordylus capensis. NCBI lineage: Eukaryota > Metazoa > Chordata > Lepidosauria > Squamata > Cordylidae > Hemicordylus > Hemicordylus capensis. The sequence continues at coordinate 97,995,217 of NC_069657.1, forward strand.
GCCTAGCCTCATAAGGAAGGTGCTCCAGGCCCCTGATCATTTTGGTTGCCCTCTTCTGTACCTTTTCCAGTTCTACAATATCTTTCTTCAGATTATATAATGCTTAATCAACGTGTAATTCTCTGCCATAGAATGTGGTGACTGCCAGCAGCCTGGATGGCTTTAAGAGGGGTTCAGATAAATTCATGGAGGGCAGGTCTATCAGTGTCTACTAGCCTGAGGGCTATAGGCCACCTCCAGCCTCAGAGGCAAGATACCTCTAAATATCAGTTGCAGGGGAGCAACAGTAGGAGAGAGAGTGTGCTCTCAGATCTTGCCTTTGGGCTTCCCAGAGGGATCTGGTGGGCCACTGTGTGGAACAGGATGCTGGAATAAATAGGCTTTGAGCCTGATCCAGCAGGGCTGTTCTTGTGTTCTAAGTGCTTACCAACTTGTCTTAAATTTACATGACTGTGCTGACAAAGATATTTCACATGGAACAATGGGGGATATTCATGTGTATATGTTATGCCTCTCATGTGACGCCACAGCCCTGGAAGAAAACAATTCCCTGTGCTTCCACAGGTTTAGGTAAGATAAATCACTAAAGAGTCGCAAAAGATTGAAAGAAAAAGAAATTAATTTTAGTTGTTATATGGAAAAATGGATGCTATTACCATACAAAAAACTAGGGATATGCACCGAATTGCTTTGGTGCACATCCAAGGGAGGCGTGAGGTTCTCTTAAGAGGAGGCGGCCAGGTCCTATCTGCCTGTCCTCGAAGCCCCCACTGGCCTGCCACGGTGCTGTTGTTTGGGAAAGACTTCACAAGCGGCAGCTTGTGCCACTTGCCTCTCTAAAATGCATGCCATGGTGATGGAATGCATCTCCAGCATCCCTTGTGTGGTGTTGGCACGTAAATGGCGTTGGCGCATGCTGGGGATGCATCCCATCGCCACAGCTCGGCATTTTAGAGGGGCAAGTGGCACAAGCTGCCGCTTGCATGGAAGTCTTTCCCTAACAATAGTGCCGCAGCGGGCTGGCAGGGACTTGGAGGATGGACAGGTAGGACCTGCCCGCCTCATCTTAAGAGAACTCCGCACCAAAACGTTTCGGCGCCAGGGAGCCAAAGCATTTCAGCACCTCTCCAAAAAGGTGCCAGAACACTTTGGGCTCATCCCTACCATCCCTGGGAAAGTGGAACCTTATCACTAAAATCTTGTTTTTAAGAGTGCTTTCCTATGAAAATTATCTTTAATGTTTAATTGCTCTGTAAATATAATGTCTAATTAAGTGTTCATCTTGATTAGACAATCAGCTGAGGCAGAGTTTCTTTCTTTTTTACATATTAAGAATTGAATAGAATACCAAAGATTGCTGAATATTTTTGGGCTGATAAATATGCCTGAAATCAGATGTATTTACCAAAGGATCATTTTGTTTTCCTTCTCCCTTTTCATGCAGTGCCATTTAAAGAGGCTCCTACCTACTCAAACAGAAGACGGAGGCCCCAGAGCACCTTGACAGCACCTCGTGTCTTGCTCCGGTCCAATAGTGATAACAATCTGAACATCAACGTTCCTGACTGGTCAGCCTCCTCTTTAGCTTCTTCACACCGTAGCCTTTCGCCTCACCTACTCCAACAGATGCAGAATAATCCTAATGGAACTGTGAAAACTGTTGGAAGCTATACTTCATCTTCTCGGAGCCGCTCACCATCATTAAATAGAGTAGGAGAGGATGCAAAGCGCCAGCAGCACCGGCACATCAGGTGATTTTTGTCAGTATTTCCCTCATCCCATGTCTCCCACCCCTTCCTCTACCACCACCTCCTCCTCATCTCCATCCCTTAGCCCTAGCGGAACTGAAAAAGAAGAGTAGAAAGAAAGAATAAAAGAAGGGTTAGTGTACTTTGATTGCTGGGGAAGATATGACGGGGATCAGGGCTGTCCTTAGGGCATGGCAAGCAAGGCAACTGCCCTAGGCCCCGCTCTTTTAACCCCATTAGAATTAATTGGAAGGGGGCCTCACACTGGCTGATTTGCCCCGTGCCCCGCACCCCACTAGGGCTCTCTAAGGACAGCCCTGGTGGGGATGTGGAGATGTTGGTTTCAGTCTCTGAATCTAGGACATTTTGTTAGATGCTTTGAAACTTTTCCATTTGATCTCCCCTTTTGTATTATTTAAAGTTCATTAAAGGTGGTTTTTTTAAACAAACCAGATGAGCCATACGATTCTACAGTTCTTTGCAGTGCACTTACACACACACACACACACACAAACGTTCCCATCCCCCCCCCCACTATCCTTCCCCCATTATCTCTGGTCACGATGTTGATAACTGTGGATCATAGGAACGTAGGGAGCTGTCATATACTGAGTCAGCCCATTGGTCTATCTTGCGGAATATTGTCTTCACAGACTGGCAGTGGCTTCTCCAAGGTTGCAGGCAGGAATATCTCTCAGCCCTATCTTGAAGAAACCAGGGAGGGAACTTGTAACCTTCTGTTCTTCCCAGAGCAGCTCCATCCCCTAAGGGGAATATCTTACAGTGCTCACACATAGTCTCCCATTCATATGCAACCAGGGCAGACCCTGCTTAGCTAAGGGGATAAGTCAACTGTCTAAATATAAACATTGATTATGAAGGGAAGGAAGGAAGGAAGGAAGGAAGGAAGGAAGGAAGGAAAGGAGGGTGTGGGGCGATTCTGATTATTGACTGCATTGATTCTCTGCTCATATTTTCAGTGACTTGCCGATTGTTGATTCTTTCACTGTATGTTCAGTTAGCAAACAGATCAAGCCGTTCTTTTCATGAGCTCTGGAATTTGTCATTAGATCCCCATTCATGAAATGCAACTTTTTATTTAGCAGCTAGGTCCAGTGAATCAATCACTCATTGGTAAATACTGAGTGAGGTTGTGGCCTTCCAGGAGCACCAGCCTTTTAGCAATTAATGAACGTCTTGAGCCCAGGATCTCTGGCCAGGACATAATTTCCAAATGGCAGGGACATAACCCATTAAGATGTAAGTTGCTTTGAATCTGCAAGTGGCTTTAAGGACAAGGTTCAATCTAGCTAGCACATGTATACAAAATGAACAGACTGCTGTGCATTGCCAGAAAAAAGGACACTAATTCTACCCTATCTTCCCCACACTGCCAACATCTCTCATCACATGTAATTCTCAATGCAATGAACTGCATCACAGACCAATAAGTATGGAGAAGTGCCTTTTGAAGGGAATGGAGAAATCTAAAGATGTACTTTGCACAGTTTTCCATTGTTGGAGTAGATTGTTGCAGGGAGGCGGGGGTGGATGTGCATGTCCAATTTTTTATTTAATTTTTCTCTATCCCGCTCCAATAAGAGGGGCATAATTTGTTTGGCATGGACAATAAGGAATCTATCTGCTTTTTAAAAAGCAGCATACTGTGAAAGTATTTCAGTGCTTCTGCAGTGGCCAATGTCCCCAGCATATCTGGTCGAAACCACACACTGAGGCATCGTTTCCCATTTTGATCCCCTTAGTAGAAACAACTTTTTTTTTAGAGTTTGGTCCAGCATGTCTACAGCCTATTATTCAATATCAGATATGGCAGCTGACTTCTGGTTTTGTATGATTGTATAGGATTATTTTGTGGTCCACTGGGGGGGCTCTGAGAAAGCAAGTTCACTTACTTTGGTGCCATTTTCCAAAGTTTGAAGATGCAGCTTATTATCACATAGCTATATAAATGTGGGATGTATTCAGTATCATGTTGTGCCTAATACAGGTGAAACCCGTTATCCACATGGGTTCCATTCTGCGGGGGGACTGTGGATAATGGAACTGCGGATAACGGGGCATTAAAGTCAGTGGGATTGGGGTGGGGTAGGTTCCTAGAGGCTGGGAAAAGGGCCCCCAAACGTGACAAGTTTTTTAAAAGCAAATGAAGTGCCCTACCATGCTCTGCTGGTGTCCAACTATCCAGTAATTGCCCCTTCCAGTACCAAATTCCCCATTTTCCCATGAAAAATAGTGGGGGAAATTGTTCCGCCCCCCTCAAAAGATTAACAAAATAGCTCCTCTTGACAAAATGGCTTGGATGGTCCACCTGTAATGGGTTAACTCCCCTCAATTAATTTTGAAAAACAATTTCTTGTGTTTTCCTTTAAAAGGTTTTCCAAAGGTTGTTTGAGAGCTCTAAAAATGCGTGAAATGAGCCCATCTCTCCACACAGTATACAAGCAAAACCAAACAAACAAACCTTGCCTATCAAGGGAAGGACTTGCACAGGAACTTCATTTCCTATAAGTGAGCATGTGATTTGCAGTTTTCTCGCAGCCAACTCTCACAATCATTAAGAGGTTGGACAAGTGTCTTTCCCAGCTTCAGGAACTGTGTGTGCTCCTGGTTTTTTTTTAATTACCTGTTAGCAAACATCTACAGTAGGTAGGAGGATGGGGGAGTGATCATCTGCAAGAAAGGAGCTGGGTAGGATGGCACTGTCCTACCCATCCCTTGTTCCTAGCCTATTAATAAAGTAGGAGGAAAAGCCATCCATCCCACCTCCTCTCTCAACAGATGGTCAATCCTCCCTCTACCCAATTGTTTGCTAACAGAGGATCAAAAATTGGGAGCATGTACAGCTCCCAAAGCTGGGTAGGACACTTGTCCAATCCTCTTAACGGCCGTGTGAACTGCCTTTCTGCCTTCTAAAATGAATCCAGGCAAGGGGAGACTGGAAAGGTTTCACCTGCTTATGGAATCCCCACCACTGGTTATCCCGTTCCCTTCTCAAAGGGAGGTTTCTTTGCTTGGGAAAGTGGAATGGGGAGCCTGGGGAGCTTTATTTTCAGCCAGACCAAAACTTGATGGGGCCTCATCGCCCCGTTTGAAATGGGGTTGAGGCTTTTTAAATTGGTATGATTTGCATTTCAATCTCCCCAAATAGCAAATTTGCCTAACCACTAGTTGATCTGGATTAATGTGCTCCTTCAGCATGGGGAGACAACAGGACCATGCCACATGTGCAGGACTTGCTTTGGGCATTTTTACAGCACCAGCATTCGTCATTTTCGAATACACAGAAGAATCTAACTGGAGGTCTGGGCACCTGCAGTACACTGTTGGATAAATTGGAGGTGCAGTTCCAAGACATAACATTAGAGGGTCTATGTCTGTATTGCATTTCAGATGAATGCCTTCTAACTCTGGATGTGCAGCCTTTCTAACCTGTGCGTAGAGAAGAATATTAGCCTTGATAAAGTTTGTGATGGAACAGTATAGTATTTCTGGCAGTTCTTGTATGCTTATGAGCAAAAACCAGTAGGAATACTGGTGTGAACAGACCAAAGCTATGCATGGGATCTTTCCTGTAGCCCCTTTCTCCCCTTAGAAGCCTCCTAGGCCATCCAAGCTTATCCTGAGGATTGGGGGGCCTTTCAGGAAGGGAGTGGAATGAGCTGTAGGGGGAATTGCTAGAAACCAGTTGGAGGTACCTTCTTCAAACAGAGCTGCACTTGTGAATTCCCCCCTGCAGCACCCTACATACATCTCACCTCTTCTCAAGGGTCTTCCAACCCTCAGAAGAAATAGTTGGGGAATATAAGAAGCTACTATGAGTAGGAGGGAGAAGGGTAGATCCTTTGCAAAAGTTTTGTTACACCCATACAAGTCAGGATTCAATCCTGTGTTTTGCTAGGCTGCTGAGGAAATAAAGCAGATCTTGCAAGTCTTGAAAAGATCAAAAACAGTAAGTGATGGATATTAATTGGTTTAAGTCTTTCCTTAAACCAGTTACTATCTAGCACTGACTCTTTTTGATCATTTCAAGATTTGCATCTACTTATAGATGCCGAGGAGTGCCACAGCTGTTCTCTGCTCTATAGTTATGTGGGGCATACCCCATAGTATAATTATGTGCTTAATTAAATTGTGAAACTAAGGATTTTCTTGTCCACTCAATGGTCTCTATGATGGGAGTATAGCTAAATGCTTACTTTAAATGGACTAGCCAGGATGCCCCATTGTTGGAAATGTACCTTATTATAATAGGATATAGCCTATGTGAATAGCCCCATGCTGTTCTCAGGATATGTGAGATCATGTTAATCAATCTGAGTTGTTAAACCATCAGATAATCTTAACATGTAGCGTGTGAGTTGTTAAAACTAATGTAACATCGCAAAATATAGAATTTATCTGGCATTTCACAACTGTGTTGTAGGTTTGCATAATTCTGAAATGTAAAATGATTCTAGGTTACTGACAAGTCATAAACACGGAACTAGGCAGTTATGTAATATTAGGGATAGTCTACCCAGTCTATATGTATTGCAGACGAAGGAGGTTTATTTTTCATTTTCACTTTATTTTCTAATCCATATAGATATCTAATCCATCTAATCCATGTATTCTAATCCATATATCCATAGAATCAATTGGTGAATGCCTATTAAAAAAATACATTGCAGTGGTGATAGGCTGCAAAGTTACATCTATGCAAATCTGCCAAAAGCAGGGGTTTCCTTGAACAGGAACTACCTCATCTTTATTGACTATGGGGCAGCTATTCCGGTGGTGGTAGGAAATAGGAGAAGAAATGTTGGCAGGTCAGCAGGCTGTTCCAGGGGAAGGGTAGTCAGAAGTTTAATAGCTGTCTCCCCTTCCAGCTGTCCTGCCAGCTCTTTGACCTTGGGGAACACTGCCAACAACCCACATAGCCTTTCCCTGCTCCTCTGCAGTGCCAGGTAGGTCCAAAATAAGCCTATGATTTGAATATGGATGAAGGGGCCGACCTGGTATGTATTACCGAGACTTGGTTGGGGGAGGTTAGTGGTCCAGTCTGGTCCCAGCTTCAGGATATTCTATAGAGGAGCAGGCGAGGGGACGTGGGCGGGGAGGTGGAGTGGCTGTGGTCTATAAGGATAATATCTCCCTCACCAAGGTCCCTGTTATGGTATCGGACCACATTGAATGTGTGTACTTAAGTTTGGGGACCAGGGATAGATTGGGACTTCTGTTGGTATACTGATCGCCCCACTGCCCAATGGAATCCCTTACTGAGCTCACGGACTTGGACGCGGAACTTGCGTTGTAGTCTCCCAGACTTTTGGTGCTGGGGGACTTCAGTGTTCATTTCGGGACCAATTTGTCTGGGGCAGCTCAGGAGTTCATAGCAGCCATGACAATTATGGGCCTATCCCAAGCGGTCTCTGGACCGACGCATATTGCAGGTCACACACGTGATTTGGTCTTCTTCTCTGATCAGGATGGTGTTTGTGGGTGGGGACTCCTTTGATCTCTTCATTGTCATGGATAGACCACCATCTGGTTAAGGTGGGACTTACAAGCACTTCCCACCTTCGCAGGGGTGAGGGGCCTATTAGAATGGGCCACCCGAAGAGGTTACTGGATCCAGTAGGATTCCAAGATGCCTTGGAGGGATTTAATGTTGGCTCTGCTGGTGATCCTGTTGATGCCCTGGTTGAGAACTGGAACAACTTGCTCACCAGGGCAGTAGACATGATTGCTCCTAAGCGTCCCCTCCGACCTGCTTCAAAATTAGCCCCTTGGTATACGGAAGATCTGCGGGGGCTGAAGCGGCAAGATAGGTGACTGGAGCGCAAGTGGAGAAAGACTCGACTCGGATCTGACAGACTACAACATAGAATACATTTAAAGACATACATTGCTCAGGCAATAAGTACTGCAAAGAAGTGTTTCTTTTCTTATCATATTGCCTCTGCGAGTTCACACCCAGCAGAGTTGTTCAGGATTGTGAGGGGACTAGTATCTGCTCCCCCTTCCTTGAACCAGAATTTGGAGTCATCAGTTATCCACTATGATGTGATTAAAGCGTTTTCGCAGATACAATCTCTTGGATTCCGGCCGATCTAGATAGAGACTCCATAGTTAATTTGATGTCTGAACTGGAGGTGTCCAGCAACTCTTCTTATGTTATTCGACTGGATCGTTTTCAGTTTGTGACTCCTGAGAATGTGGACAAGCTGCTTGGAGCGGTGAGGCCTACCACTTGTTCTCTTGACCCTTGTCCGACATGGCTTGTTCGATCTATCAGGGAAGCTGTTGTAGATAGCCTGGTGGAAATCATAAATGCTTCTCTGAGGGAGAGTCAGGATGCCTCCTTGTCTTAAGGAGGCAATCATTAGACCTCTTCTAAAGAAGCCTGCATTAGATCCCTCAGAGTAGAGCAATTATAGGCCTGTTTCCAACCTCCCATGGCTGGTCAAGGTAATTGAGAGGGTGGTGGCCTCTCAGCTCCAGGCAGTCTTGGAGGAAACTGATTATCTAGACCCATTTCAAACTGGTTTTTGCTCCTACCTATCGGACAGATTCCAGATGGTGTCGATTGGAGAGTGTTGCTCTTCGAGATCTGAGCTTAAGTATAGCATCCCTCAAGGCTCAGTACTTTCTCCAGTGCTCTTTAACATCTACATGAAACCACTGGGAGAGATCATCAGGGGAGTTGGAGCTGGGTGTTGCCAGTACGCTGATGACACCCAGATCTACTTCTCCATGCCAACTTCTTCAGGAGCTGGCATATTCTCTCTAAATGCCTGCCTGGAAGCAGTAATGGGCTGGATGAGGGAGAATAAACTGAAGCTGAATCCAGATAAGATGGAGGTACTTATTGTGTGGGGTCAGAACTCCAGAGACGATCTTCATCTACCTGTTCTAGATGGGGTCTAACTTCCCCAAAAGGAACAGGTTCGCAGTCTGGGAGTACTTTTGGATCCACACCTCTCCTTGATTTCTCAGGTTGAGGCGGTGGCCAGAGGTGCTTTCTATCAGCTTTGGCTGATAAGCCAGCTGCGCCCGTTTCTCGAGATCAATGACCTCAAAACAGTGGTCTATTTGTTGGTAACCTCCAGACTTGACATTTGTAATGCGCTCTACGTGGGGCTGCCTTTATGTAGTCCGGAAACTCCAGTTGGTTCAGAATGGGGCAGCCAGGCTGGTCTCTGGGTCATCTCAGAGAGACCACATTACTCCTTTGCTGATGGACCTTCACTGGCTTCCAATAGGTTTCCGGGCAAAATACAAAGTGCTAATTGTAACTTATAAAGCCTTATACGGCTTAGGCCCTGGATATTTAAGAGAGCGTCTTCTTCACTATGACCCACACTGCCCATTGAGGTCATCTGAGGAGGTCCGTCTCCAGTTACCACCAACTCTTCTGGTGGCTACACAGAGACGGGCCTTCTCGGTCGCTGGACCAAGATTGTGGAATGCGCTCCCTGCTGAGATACGATCCTCCCCATCCCTGGCAATTTTTTAAAAAAACACCTGAAAACCCATCTTTTCACCCAAGCTTTCCCACCTTTTAAAAATTGTCTGTTTTTAATTTTATGGCTGTTTTTAAATTGTTGCATTGTTTTATCTTTTATATGTGTTTTAATTGTTTTCATGTTAACCACCCAGAGATGAAAGTTTAGGTGGTATAGAAGTTAAATAAATAAATAAAAATAAAAATAAAATATCTCTTATTCTCTTCTTAGAATGTCTCTTTCTTTCTTAACTTAAGGGGTAATGCCCAAGAACGCACATTCAATTCATTATCTTATTATTCTGAAGCTATCATTGTGGTGCCCTGCTTTAATCAACTAATTCAGTCCAGTGTGCTTCAGTCTACAGCAAGTACTTCCCAGTTCCGTTTTCCCCTCATTAAGTCACCTCCTTTTTTCTTGTTTTTGAATATTAGATATTTAAAAATCCATTAATTCCTGCACATGTTTCAGACATTTTCCAGGCACACTTCTTCCCTGGAAAACATCAGAGCAATTTTGTTTCTGGGAAATATTTATGATTAGAATGTTCAAAAAGATCCTCCTGAGCACAAGCACGTAATGTCTACTAGAATTTTCGATGAGCTGCATATTGCATTTATAAGTTGCCTCCTGTGTCAATTATAATTACTGTAAATAAACAGTGATCATTTATCAGGAAGATGGTTCCAAATGTTGTTCTAGATTTGTTCAGTCTGTAGATGAATTATATAATGACTGCACATACATTCCAGTTGTTAGGCAATGTAAGCAGAGTATTCCAAATACTGACACCTGCTGCTTCCTGTTATGTAACTGAAAAATAGGCATTAGAAATTTGAATACTGGGAGTCACACACTTTTAAAACAACAAACAGAATCTGGAAATAAAGTTGCTGGGCTCCTTGCACCATGAGTGGGATATATATGAAATAAATAAATAAGAATCTGGAAAGATAAAACAGAAATTGTAAAATCAAGGATAGAAACTGTAAATAATTTTTTTAATGTGCAGTGTGGATAGTTTTCCATTTTTTATAACAGAAAAGCACGATTCAAAGAAGACATGTTGGATATTATATTAGCTCACTGAAGTTCAGATTCTGAGACTCACTGATTCTGAGACTCATTTCTAAATACAGTGATTGCCACAGTATTACTGATGTAGCCCTAAACATTAAGAGCTTCAGGCATCAGAATCCGTGTGTATGTGTGTGTGTGTGTGTGTGTGTGTGTGTGTGTGTGTGTGTGTGTGTGTGTGTGTGTCTGTTTGAGATTGATTGATTTTATTTGACTAGTGCAGGGAAACCTGGAGTCAGTTTTTGTCTTTTTTTTTTTTGTTTACACTGAAAAAATTATTATAATTAACTGAACCTTTTCACATAGACCACATTTGAAGGTTAAAATGGATTGTCTAGACCAGCAGACAGATGGTGCTTATGCAGCAGTAATCATGTTATTAGTATGGCCTTGTGTCATAAGGTGAAAATAAAAAAATACATAGTTTAAAAAGTTAACTAATGCTGTTTTTTCCTCTCTCTCTCCAGTGCCAGTTATAACCCCAGTGCCAACAAGGATACTATTTCTGCCTTGGATTATCAGGGTCCAAAACGTAAACTTTACAGTGCTGTACCTGGAAGACTATTTATTGTCGTGAAGCCATATCAACCTCAAGGAGAAGGGGATATTCATTTGCACAAAGGGGACAGGGTAAAAGGTTAGTTCTCCCCCCGCACACCACCACCCGTTACCTCCATGTATTTCTGAATGACCTTTCCCCCCACCTAGTTCAAGCCAGGAGCTGAACATATACTTTTGTTGGTTCCGTTCCTGGTTCAGCTAGGCAAACATTAATGGAACTCAATTCCAGTTCATAACTTGGATACCCTCCAAATTAATTTGAACGGTATCCCCTAAGGATTGCTGATTTGCAATGCAGGGAGCATGTTAATGGATCTAGATTTGTCACTATGACATATGCCTTAAATTAATTTATCAATAAACAGTCTGTGACTTTATAATGTTAGCAGTTTATGTGTGAAGTGGCAATATAAAATAATGTTAAAGGCAAAAGGAGTTCACAGGAATACCATTAGAATGTGGAATATTATATTATATTGTATTATATAAAAACTCTTTGGGCTGGTTCAGATTATACTCCCTCACCCCTGAATTGGCCCATGTGAACACGCTGAGAGGGTGCCGATCTTGACATCTTTCTTAGATGTCCCATACACACATTGCTTTATTGTATGTGGTGAGGGCAGTTTGTCTGGGCTGCTGCTCTACAAGCAGCCCAAATAATGGTTTAAACTATATATTGAAGTCATTCTCTCAACCAGCCCTACCTGCATAGGACAGGGCAAGCCCAGGTAGGGCTGGTCATCTACAGGCCCAGGATTGCTCCCAGTCCTGCTACTTCTCCTCTGGGTAGCCCTGAACAGCAAACCAGACTTAGTGAGGTAGGAGGACAAGCGTGCGCCACCTACCTCACTTGATGGTCACACTGCCAGCAGCTGCTCCTGGTCTGCTGGAAGCCATCTTTATCATCGAGTTGGAGGGAAGGAGCAGCCAGGCAGTGTGAACCTCTCACAACGTACACTGTGCTGCTTGTACAGTGCATTGTGGGATACCTGGCGGCCCCTGTTTGCTTCCCACTGATCACTGCTGGGCTTGCCAAAACGCTGCTCATGTGGGCACATGGGCAGAGGAGCCCGATGGAGACTCCAATTGTGTGGAAAGCAGCAGGTAGGTTCCTACCCCTGCCTTCTGACATTTTAATTATATAACTAGTCTGATATTTTATTAGCTGTGTTAATCAAATGTTATGAAGTCTCCAGTTGTGAAATGTTATGACATACTAGTTTAAACTAGTATTGGACTGCCTGTATAGCAGTGGTTTGGTTGAACTGCCCCCCTACTCAATAAAGGAACACACCAGGATGATGTTGGGATGGAGGTTGTCAGGACAGGCGTGCTCTCAGTGCATCCCCCTTCTTGATCATGTGGGCAAATTCAGGGATGAGGGGAATATCCAAATCAGTCCTATAGTGTACTGAAATAATTATCTCTCCTACTTTAGACAAAGGTATACCAAATCCATAGGCAGAGAGGAGTGCTATGATTCATATGATCTCACTATACATCAAAAAGACTGGAGAAATAAAAATAAGATGGCTTCACTGGGTACCTCATAGTCAACTTCATAGGTCTCCCAATGTTTGTATAAATAACTGTACCCCCAGCCCTTGAGTGAGACACTGGAAGAAAATCTTCATATAATGTGTTCCCCATTGCCTGGGCTGACTGTGTGGTGCCTTAGGTTGAATAAAGTTTGGTCAGCTAAAGAGGCAGGAAGCAGTCTTCTCACTTCTCACTGTCAGAAGCTCAAATATCATGGGGGAAGAAAATGCTATATCTACAACTATCACTAGTGCTTTCCCCCAGACTAACCCTATAATCCCTGTCCTGTTTTCAGCATTGATTCTGTGAAGTGTTAACTTTTGTTATCACTTTTATGACAGAACCTTAAAGCAAAAGTCCTCATGTCTAGCCCTTGAAGAAAGGAGAATTACTTTAACCCTCATCTGGACTTATGGGGTAGATTCCTACCGCCAACTGTGTAAATGTGCATAAACAAGCAAACCACTGCACTCCCAGCTATGCCCTTGTCATATCTTTCCTGCACTTTGGTACATAATATATCCACAAGTAAGGCCCCTCACGACTTATAATATTTCTGTTATTGACAAAAAATATGACACAGGGTAGAAAACAACCCCAAAATGCATGGACTCCCCATGGTGGGGTAGTTTCTATCCCATTCCCACTGTAAGTCAAATGAAAGAAAAGCAACCCCAGAAATGCATGTTCTTTCTCCATTGGGGTAGTTCCCCTGTCTTGGTCCCATGTCAAGCCAATTGGGATAGGAGAGCAACACCTGGTTTATCTTGAGACAATAAATTTTTATTTTCCTTGCAAGCTCAATTGACCATGAAAAGTGAGAATGCCTGACCAATAATCTGAGGCTCTGCATAGTTCTGTGCTCTGAAGTTTAGGCAGATGAAACAAGCCCCACCACCTCCCCACAAATGTCAGATCTAGTGTTTGGAATGAGTATATCATTCATAAGCATCTGACCTTGCAGAATCAGGGGTTTTAGCTAACACAATGAAGGCAGAAAAATCACAAAAGGTAACACTCACAAAATTTCAGCTTCATTAAGACTTTCATCAGTGGATCAACCATCAACAGTATGTGTCTGGTCTTTTCCCACTTCTCCCGATAGGATACAGCCCAATCAAAGGGGGGCTGGACTCTAGAGTTTGGTTCCAGGGGGAGAGAAAAAAAACATGTAGAGGTGGGATATAGGGCATTGAACAGTCTGCTGCCAGTGAAGATACTGAGATCAAAGGGTAACTTGACAGGCATAAAGGGCAGATGATGGTCTACAAGATCACAACCAATTTATCACTGCCCATCTTGATGCTACCAGTGGATGTACTAACACACCCTCTGTGCATCCTGTAATCGCATGAGAGAGGCGATAATTTGAATCGGCCTTCTACGATTCTTCTTCTCTAAAAGCCCTTCTTCTCTAAAAGCCTCTTTGAGCACATGTAGAGAGTAGAGATGTGGGGATGTGCATGAACAGGTTCCGCGGTCTAGACTGCCGAACTGGTTTGAAAGACCGATGTTCGAGCTGGTTCAGAGGTGGGAAAAGGGTTGCTTTAAGGCGTGGGGAAGGTGTCCGTATCTCCCCTGCTGCATTTCCCCTGCTGGCGCTGCTGTCAAAATTGCTGGTGCAGGGCAGCTTTATACCCTCTTACTGCCCTGGTCAGCGCAATACTGGAAGTGGCCAGTGTTTGCATCACACACATTCACACGCCAGCCACTTCCGGCATTATGCTGACTGGGGTGGCAAGAGGGTATACAGCTGACCCGCACCAGCGATTTTGACAGCAGTCCTGGCGGGGGAAACGTGGCAGGAGAGGTAAGGACTAGGGGTGTGCACAGAACCGGCTGACCCAGTTCAGTTCGAGTCTGGACTGGATTTGTACCAAACTTGGCCAGTTTGGTCTGGCACCCCCTCAAATTTCCCTCCCCCAACCAAACACCCCTCAATTGTTCGTGGACTTTTAAAAATAATAATAATAACTAGCTGACCCCGTACAGAGCATCTGTGCAGTTGTGCACTGAGCCTGTGGCATCTCCTTGCAGCCCTCTCGCTTGCTTCCCCCCCGCCCTCTCATTCTCTCCCCCCTGCAGCGCTCTCGCTGTTCCCCCCGCGGCGCTCTCGCTCTCCCCCCTGCAGCGCTCTCACTCTTCCCCCCCACAGCGCTTGCTCGCTCTCCCCTTCGCAGCGTTCGCTCGCTCTCCCCCTGCAGCTCGCGCTCGCTCCCCCTCCCCCGCAGTGTGCTCTCGCTCGCTCTCCCCCCTGCAGCGCACTCGCTCCCCCCCACAGCTCGCTCACTCGCTCTCTCCTCCCGCAGTTCTCCCCATTGGGCAGGCCAGGGCCAGGCCATCCCATTGCCGCCTCCCAGGTCCTCCTCCTCCTGGCTGGTAGAGCTTTGCCCGCCATCTGCCCACATCCTTGCTGCCATCATTATTTCTCCCGGCCACTGCCTCCTCTTCCTGGCCGACGGGACTTCGCCCGCCGTCCACCCACCTCTTCTGGCCGGAGGGGCTTCGCCTGCCAGCCCTCTCCCTCTGCATCCTGACTGCCACCATCACAGGCTCCTCCTCCTCATCTGCATAGGGAATCCCCAATGCCCAATCACCACAGTGCCACAGGCTCCTCCTCCCTATCTGCATATAGAATCCCCACTGCCCAATCATCATGGTGCTTCTGCTCTCACAGGCTCCTTCTCCCTATCTGCATATGGAATCCCCACTGCCCAGTCAGGTGCTTCTGCTTGCAAACTCTGTCAGACAATCGCCTCCTTTCTACCACATCCCCATGCATGGCCCATCTTGGAGAATTAATAATATAGATAATAAAGTTTACTTACCCCCTTTGGGTTAGTTGTTGGAGGTGGCGGAGTGTGTGTCCACGGATGTTCCCCCTCCCCCCGCCAGCCTCCCTTGCAGCCCAAACCCCGTTCGGCCGGCTCTTTGGCCCATTCGGGCCTCCCCCTCCGGCGCGGTGGCCATTTTGGAGGCCGCCGCACCTACAATTGGCCTCTGTGTGGCCCAGGCCATGCAGAGGCCAATTGAGTAGGCGGTCTCCAAAATGTTTCCCTAGTAAGGGTAGTAAGGGTTTCTCTAGTAAGGAAACCCTCCCACGCCTTAAAGCAACCCCCCACCCTCCCAGGAGTACATGGAACTGGTTCCATGCACATCCCTAGTAGAGAGGTGATTCAGATCAATATCCCCTCACATGATTAATGGATTCTCTGAGAGTGCATAGGCATATCCACTGGTGACGTCAGGGAGGTGCCTTCTCATCACAGCCCCAATGTTGTGTGTGCAGCACTGTGTTAATCTGAACTAGCCCTCAGAGGACTGTGATGGGAGATACTTTTTCCCAACTGTAGACTGGCAGAGGCTCTCCTGAGCAAGGAGTTGACCTATGTAAGCAATTATGAGACAGAACAAGCCAGAGATACTCCTAGGATAAAACCATATCCACAGAGCAAACAACTGTCATCTATGTTTGGCTTAGATGGCCAGCAGACATTGGTACTGTATGTACCCAAGTGGTGTGTGCCCAGGGACAGCTGACAGGAAACCAGAAAAAGGGAAGATGCAACAATTGTGGGAGGCTGGTTTATAAGAATGCACTTGACCAGATACCAGACCTACAAAGATTCTCTTTACTTCTCAGCTGAAATGCTGAGGGTGTTGATGTTTGAATCCTCAGTTTGGGGTTGAAATGCTCCTTTTTCTTAGCTAGTAACTAACATTCTCAGCGAGATGTGCTGTCACACAGAATGACATACTCGGGGCAGAGTGAGGTCATCACTGCACTCCCCTGAAGCAAAATATAAATTATTGTAGGTTTTGTGGTCTGGAAAACCTGTTGGTGGGGCATCCAGTATAACCAATGGGACCACTTGGGAATAGGAAATCCTACTCATGAGTAAAACTTAATGACTCAGAATGAGGGTTAAATACAAAGCCAACATACCTAAAAAACACCCAAGGGTGTTTAATGCCCTATTGGTGCTTTGGCAGGGATGAGCATTTGGAATGGAGGTGCAGAGACCCTCTGTATGGACAAAAAAATTGGTGTGCACATTTGATTAGGGTGGAATTGAAAGAGTAAGGGGCTATAATCTATTTAAAAGATTAAATTTGTAGAAGATAGAATAAGACAATGTCATATTCATTTAGCTTTCAAAAAATGTGATTTTTTGAACACACCTTATTTTAAATATTTGAAATTTATTAGAGATTTTGGCCATGTCATTGAGTTAGCAGACTAGTCCATGAATGTCCCATTTTTCACTAAATTTATGTAAATTATGTTAATATACAAATTCTGATGTAGCACTTGATCCTGAATCAGAAGCCATTTCCCTCTTTAGAGAACAGCCTCAGAGGTTTCTGTGACTATGAGGTCAAATGACTAAATAAGACTGTGTTAAGCACAGCAGTGTTGAAGAGATACTTGTACTGGCTGGAAGGAGAGTCAGCTAAACTTAATCTCTAGTAATCACAGTAGCAGACAGCAAAAGAACTATATTAATAGAAGGAAGACTTGATTAAAGCTACATTCAAACAGATGGATTGAACTTGTATATTATAGCCAAACCTAGAGAGTTCCTGAATCTGTGATGGACTGTAAGCAATGTGAAATGAAAATGTATGGTTGCTAAGGACCATATTCAGAAACTTCAACATGGAAAACAAGTAACATTTGTATAACACAGTCCTATGTTAAGGCCAACATGACTGCCATAAAATCCTTCAGTGGCAAACTGCACATTATGTTATTTTCACAGCAGCAACTCATGAACATGCTAAAATGAAAGAGCAGTATAAGCAAGAAAAGCAACAACTACTTACAAAGAGTCAATGGCAACTTTGCAACACTCCTCTAATCACGGTGCTAGTCCCAGACAATTCTAGCAACCGCACAGAGAAATGACAAATCAGCTTGTGCTCATGTTTTTTCTGAAAGGCTGTTCCCACCCCTTCTACAGGCCATGGCCAGAGAGAACAACAGGCATAGAAAACAGCAGCTCTCCACACCACATCATGCATAGCTCAGTGGCTATGCATGCTGTGCTTCCCATTCCCTTCCGAAGGGTATGGCAAGTTTGAAGTTCACTGCCCCAAATGATTGCCTCTTGTGCATAACACAATGGAAAACAAGTATTAGTTATACACGTATCACTCTGAGGAAGTCACTGCTACTACCTTCTGAGGGGAGAAGAGGTTTAGGATCTTTCTTTGCCCTCTTACTGTAAATGTTCTTTGCTTTCCTCTGCTACGAGAAAAATGTTCAAGGTCTGGCCTAATGCATAATATCATTCTATCTCACCCAGCCTAAACATTAGACCTGTCCAGACCCAGCATGGTAGGCCCTATAGGGGGCCCTCTCAGAGGAGGGAGAAAGCAAGTCCCAGCTGGGACTCCTGGGCGCTTTCCAGATTAACCCTTGGGCACTTTCCAGACTCCTGGGCGCTTTCCAGATTAATTAGTGTCACAACATATCTGCTAAATATGCTTCTGTACTTCCTGTGTTGTGACACGGCAATCCCCGCGTTGACAGCAGGATGCTGTTCACATTTCGATGCCTTGTTTAGGATTTTATTGCTACAGTTTAGTGCTATAACATTGTATGTCTGTTGCAAAAAAAAAAGTAGTTGTATTTTCCTATTGTAGTGAAATTTTCCGAGGTAGATTCTGGGGATTGTTTTCAATTCGATCCTGCCAAGCCGAAGCATTCTACCACAGTTTTCGTGGGTAATCTGGAAAGCGCCCTGGTGCCAAGAGCCCTCAAGGCCCCATGGAACCTGAAAGTTCTGACAAATATTAGATGCTCTCTCCTTCAAGTCTCCTAACTTTACTAGAGAATTCAGTTTTTGTAACTTAAAAGTTTGCAGAGGGGTAAAATGGACCGCGTTGGCACATATTGGCACAGTAGTGCTAGCATAGCCAAAGTGGGTTGTTTCAACATTCTGCCTTTTAAACCCCTGAACAATCTATTGGTAATAGAATTGAAACTCTCTCTACAAACTGTCTGAACATTTCTAGATATCAACTAGGTGACAAGTGACACGATCCCTCCAAATCTGGTGCAGACCTGATATAAAATGGCTGAAATGCAGCAGTTTAAGAGTTGATCCTTAAACTCTAGAAAACAAGTGCTGGCTACCAGTTGCAGGGGAGTAACAGCAGGAGAGAGGGCATGCCCTCAACTCCTGCCTGTAGGCTTCCAGTGGCATCTGGTGGGCCACTGTATGAAACAGGATGCTGGACTAGATGGGCCTTGGGCCTGATCCAGCAGGGCTGTTGTACCTTTTTTGCCATCAAAAACCTTAAAAATTAATGTCTCTTTAACTGGTATGTGTGTGTGTGTGTGTAGTTGTGTTTTTTTTGGTGTTTTTTTTGGTGGGGGAGGGAATCTGTTCACTGTTTCCTGAGGAGTTAACCTCTGAAATCCCCATAACTAAGAGTGCAGATCAGCAGTTTGCCTTGTTCTGTTATTTCCTGCTCTGTTGTTTCTTGTTCCATTAATTCCTTGCTCTGGTGTCCTATTCATTCCTTGCTCTGTTGTTTTCTTTTCAGTTATTACTCAGTTATCTTAGAGGGGGGTACCTAGTTCAGTTCAGGGGACTTTATTCATTTACTACTATTTTTCTTTGTGAGTCTTTCATTTTGCTTTGTGCAGCTTTGCTGCTACTTTCTGTTTAACTCACGGGGTAGGGGGAGAGCTGAAGGGGTTGTAAATCCTGTTGGGTTAGCCGAGCTAACAGATTTATGACATCATTGGACAGTGCCAACTGTCAACTGCCATGTGTCAACTACACCCTCCCCCTGCCCCCCCTCCCACACTTTATTTTTTAAAGTATTTTTCAAGTGTGTAGATTCTTTGGTGTCTTCATTACACACCTTCATTTTTCTGTTCATTTTGAATCCACGGCTTTTCAGGTGGGGGTGGGGAATTAGTGGCATCCCATGTTCCAACTACCCCCCAACCCACAAGCCGCTGGGTACTTGGTTTATATTTTAGGAATTTTTGAGGTGTTTAGACTCTTTAGTGTGTAATGACTCCTCATAGGGATTCATTATGAGGAAAGGTTATTAGACACCAAAGAGCCTAAACACTTGAAAAAAAATCCTAGAACATAAACTGAGTAGTACCCCACTGCCTTGTGGGTGGGAGTGGGCTGTAGTTGGCACATTATTTATTTATTTATTTAATAGCTTTTTTAACCGCCGCAAACCAAAGTCTCAGGGCGGTTCACAATAATAAAACAATACAAATAAATAAAACATTAAAATCAATTGAAACTCCAAAAAGCTGCCTAAAATGAGAACAATTTACAATATTTAAAATTACAAAAGCTAAAAGGCCTGGTTAAAAAAAAAGAGTCTTCAAAGATCTTTTAAAAACCGCTAGAGATGCAGAGAGTCTTATGTCAGCGGGAAGCACATTCCAAAGTCTTTGAGCAACAACTGAGAAGGCAGTTGACAGTTGACAGCATGGCAGTTGACAGTTGGCACTGTCGAAAGGACAGTCAAAATAAATGAAGATGTGTAATGAATCCTCATAGGGATTAATTGAAGCAAAGTTATTATACACCAAGGAATCCAAACACTTGAAAAATAATGACCACACATTTTGCTCCATAACTCCACTTCTACAAGAGCTAGAGTTTAGCTATTTTTAAAAATGAAAGCTGGGAATCTGTGGGAATTAATAGGAGGGATCCAAATCTTGAATAGATTCAAATAGAAACAGGCGCAATTCGATTTTTACCTGAATCTAGCCGAAGGACCACAGGGTGCTTTGTTTTGTCTCCAAATCACCCGAATCAGCTAGATTCGGGTACAAATTGATTTGTACCCAAATCCATTTGCACATCCCTACTGCCTATGAATATGGAAGCTCCACTAAGCCAGCATGGGCAAGAGCCACTGTTACAATTCTGTTTCCCACAGTGCCTGGTCAGGTTTTCCTATTCCTTTTCCTTTTCAAACTACTTGGAAATTCAGTAATGCCAAAACCCTCAGTTTAAGATGTATTATCATCATAATCTTTATTACGGTCGTTGACCAGCACAAGTTGTAAAACAGTAATACTATACAATAAATGCAATATAAAGAAAGTGTTGCAGTATTACGGAGATTAAAATTGATGTAGCAATAAGACCGAGGGGGAGGGAATCTAAAAATACAAAATTTTAAAGCATGATATAAAGCACAAACAGAATAGGTAAAATGCATGTAAGCTAAAAAGGACTCAGCCAAACACTTTGTTTCAGTCAAAAAGCAGTATAAAGTCAGAACAAATTTAAAAGAGAGGATAATCAGCATTCTATGGGGTCCTGCTCAGCACAGAGTCACTGAAAATGCTAGTAAAATACTAGTGAAATAGATTAAAATAAAGGGCAGCTTATTCCTGCTTATTGAACAATTACAACTCCAAACACAGCTCAACTCCCAATCTGGGAGGAGATATACAATTCAGGGGCTCTATAAAGTGTTAGCATTGAATTAGCTACTTTTAAGCTGGCAATACCTATCCCCACATGCCCAGCTGCAACTGGCCGAGATATAAGTACAAATTGCTCTGGCATTGTGTCGTTTATTTGTCCGTTTTTAGGCTCTTCCGAAAGCGAAGGGCTGCACTGCAAAATTTGGCTACCTGTCTAGTGGAAAAGGAATTACTTCCTTCCAGGAGCCTGGCAGTCATCTGAGGTAGATCGAGACCTGGGCATTTGACTGTCAGAGGGTGAATGAAATCCCGGCGCAGGTCTCTGTAGAACAGGCATTCCAATAGTACATGGGTAACTGTTTCAACTTGACCCTTGCCGCATGGGCAAAGCCTCTCCCCATAGGGGATCCCTCTATATCGTCCCTCTAAAAGGGCTGAAGGCAGGGCATTACATCTTGCCAAGGTGAAAGCTTTTCTAAGAGGGGGCACAGTTTAAGATGATAGTTAAGATGCTTTAAGTTTTCACTAGTGCTCTAAAAAGCATTGAATTGCATGTTAAGGTGCCCACCTTAGCATGTGCGCTCACTACTTCCGGCCATGGGGGAAACAGGGTGGCAGGGAGGAACGCTGCTGCCCGAGGGGCTTAAAAATAACAGAGTACCGGCAGGGGAAATGCGGCGGGAGGGGTGAGTACACCCTCCCCCACCCTTAAAGTACTACCCCCACTGGCACCGACGCCCCCCCCCCCACGCCGAAACGTTTCGGAGGCCTTTATAATGGCCTCCGAAATGTTTCGGGCACATACCTAGTGGTGGATAGCTTCTACCTTTTAGGATTGATCATCAAAAGCAAAGGATCCAGCAATCAAGAAATACGCCTCAGACTAGCACTTAGTAGGGTTGCAATGAAGGCCTTGGAAAGGATATTTAGATGCCGTGACATGTCTCTACATACAAAATTAGAATCATTCAGACAATGGTTTTTACATGACACTCTATGGATTTGAAAGCAAGCAAGATAGAAAAAGCATTGACACTTTTGAACTTTGGTGCTGGAGAAGACTTTTGAGGATACCATGGACAGCCAGGAAAACAAACAAATGGATCATAGAACAGATCGATCCACAATTTCCACTCGAGGCACAAATGAACAAACTCAAACTATCATACTTTGGAAACAGTATGCGAAGACCCAGCTCCCTTGAGAAATCCATAATGCTGGGAAAAGTTGAAGGAAAGAGAAGAAGAGGACAACCAGCAGCAAGGTGGATGGACTCGATTACGACAGCAATGAATGCACCACTGAGAGACCTTAAAGGCCAAGCTGAAGACAGTTCATCCTGGGAAGAATCTATCTATGTGGTCTCTAAGAGTCGACACCAACTTGACGGCACTTAGTTAATCAATCAATCTAACTTCTACAAGTTGCCTTGATATTTCAGCTAGAAACTCAGTTGGGGGAAAATGTTTCCAAGCAGAAATTCAATACATACAACTTCCCCAATCACTTGTTAGGGATGCCCCTGAAGAACTTCTGCCTGTTGCATTTCTACAAAGTACTGTGAAAAGAAAAGTCTACTGTTATATGGCATGGAAACTAAGATTGACACCTTAACTTCCAGTATTTTTTAGGAAGCAGGAAATAGTGCAACTGTGATACTAATTGGCTATTAGCAAATATTATGTAATTCGGAGAAAATTTATGTTGTTCTCACTCCAGATTTTAAAAGGGCCAGCAAGAGCTCTCTTGCAGCCCAATCATGTATGTACTCACAGCTTTTATTTATTACATTTATATCCCACTCTTCCTCCAAGGAGCCCAGATCTTTTCTACTAGGTCCCACAAAAGGGGGTGGTCTGGGGGTGATTTCTCAAGTATCAGGCTGAGAAAGATATGGTGGGAGTTGGGCAGGCCATTACGGGGGGGAAGCGGTTCAGACAATTGAGGCCTGTTCCTTTTGCTGGCTCTTCTCCCAATCCTGCTGCTCAAGGGAGTTCTGGGAACACTCTCTCAAGCATTAAGGTGTTGCTGCTGAATGCCAGGTCAGTAAATGGTAAAACATCTCTCATCCATCATTTGATTGTGGATGAGCATGCTGACCTGGTATGCATGATAGAGACCTGGTTGGATGAGCTAAAGTGGAGTTGGATTCTTTCCGTTCTGTCCTCCCAGGTTTCTTGATCATTCAGCAGCCCTACCTTGTGGGTTGGGGAGGGTGTATTGCAGTCATCTATGGTGAGACCTTACCCCTTTCCAGGTGCCCGGTTAGGCAATCTAAGCATTTCGAGTGTTTGTCCTTGAGGGTGGGCCTCCAAAATAGGCAGGTGATTCTGTTGGTGTACCAATCACCCCGCTGCACTTCAGTCTCCCTAAGGGAGCTGACAGGGGTGGTCTCGGAGATGGCATTGGGTTCCCCCAGACTTATTGTCTTGGGGTACTTCAATGTCAACGCTCTCTTGAGTACAGGGATTGGAGGCACTGCTTTGGAGTGGCTTCGATCCTTTCTTGGGGGGAGGATCCAGCAGGTGGTGCCGGGGGACTCCTTGGTCATTGACCTGTGGGGTCCCAAGGGCTCAGTTTTGTCCCCTTCAGTTTTGCTGTGTAACATCTACATGAAACCTCTGGGAGAGGTCATCCTGGGACTTGGACTGAGTTGTCAGCAATATGCAGATAACACTCAGCTCTATCTCTCCTTGTCACCTGATCCTAGGGAGGCAGTGGATGTCCTGAGTTGGGGGCTGGAGGCTGTGATGGGCTGGATGTGGGCTAGAAAACTGAGATTTAATCCAGACAAGACAGAGGTGCTGTTGGTTAATAGGAGAGCCAATCAGGATGAAATTATTCTGCTAGTTCTGAATGGGTTTGCACTCTTCTTGAAAGAGCATGTGTATAGCTTGGGAGTACTGCTGGACCCATCTCTGCTTTTGGATGCTGAGGTGGAGGTAGTGGCCAGAAGTCCCTTTGCACAGCTTCAGCTAGTGTGCCACTGCATCTCTTTCTCGAGAAGGCAGATCTGGCCACAGTTATCCACACCTTAGTCATGTCATAGCTGGATTACTGTAACATGCTTTGTGTGGGGCAGAATATTCAGAAACTGTAGCTAGTGCAAAATATGGCAGCTAGGATTGTATCTTGAGTGGCCTTTTGGGACTATATTACACCCATTCTGGAAGAGTTGCACTGGCTACCAATTTGTTTCTAGCTCCATTTCAGAATTTTGGTTTTGACCTTAAAAGCCCTCAACAGTTTGGGCCCTGGGTATCTGAAGGACTGCCTGCCCCAAGGGTTTCTGCCTGCTTGACAAGATCATTGGAGGGGGCTCTGCTCTGTGTGCCTACAGTGAGGGAGGCTTGGCTGTCGAGTACACAGGACAGGCCTTCTCAGTCATTGGCCCCAGGCTACGGAATGCTCTCCCAGCTGACATCTACTCCTCAGTCTCCATCACAGTTTTTAGGAAACAAGTTAAAACATGGTTCTTCACCCATGCTATTATATGAGAGAACTGTGTTTTGCTATTGCTTTTATATGAAAGGATTTTATTTATTTTTTGCTGTTGCTGCTCTGTGTTTTTTGTGTTATTGTTTCATATAGGCTCACCTCTTCACCCAAGCTTTTTCCATTCTTTAAAATTTTAAGGTTTTAATTTGTGGATGATTTTTAAATTTTTAAATTGTTTTAAGTTTTGTATATATTTTAACTTGTTTTATGCTATTGTTAACCTCCCAGAGACGAAAGTTTGGGGCGGAGTACAAATGTGATAGATAGGTAGATAGATGGATAGATGTTTTTAAGCTTTTAAATAGGGATATAATATTTTTATATTTAAATGTAATATTTGTACTTTTAATTGTTTATTGTTTTAATTATACTGTAAACCTCCTTGGGATTATTTCAAAGAAAAGTGGTATACAAATTAAACAATAAATAAAGATAGACTCTTTGCCTTTGGAAAGAGAAGGGAATGCATGATCATTCCCTTTTAAGTGGGCAAGGAAGTACCTTTTAAAAGTGGTGACTGACATATTAACTAATGAAGTACATGTATTAGGAAGGTTTGTGGCAGTGGTGGCTGGTGGGGTGGTGAGAGATACTTTAAAAAAGTGATTACTGGTGGTACCACCGACACCTCCAAGCCGCCATGAGAAGCTGTGCTCCACGCAGCAGCTGTCGTAGCTCCAGCACTTACCTGGCTTCTGCATATGCATGGAAGCCATTTGTGTGGTCAGCATGGTGTAGTCTTAGAGACGACATACAAATAAGAGTGAGAAATGTTTACATTTTGCCCACTGTAATAAAGCTTTATCAGATATTCCAGTAACTAGGTTGTGTATTTCTTCTAAACAGTTTAGAACAATGTATCCTGTGGGTTGCTTTTCTGTATACTTTTTTTTGTTAGGGGATGCATGCAATGATTTATCAAATGAAATGGGGCTGTAGCAGTAATTCAAATAAAGCTGAAAGTGGGTCAAGTTCAGGTAAATATTTAAAAATTATTGTATTAATAGAAAATGGTGTAATCTAACTAAAATATCTTTGTTTTTGTTCATTAGTCAGGGACACTGACATCATTTGTGTCTGCCACTCATAGATATAAAGGAAACCACAGCTAATTTCTAAGTGTGTGTGTGTTTCCTCCAAAGTAATATCCATGATGTAGATGGGAAATGTCTAGCATCTTTGTTTGGGCCAATGCTAAAGATTTAGTTTCTCTAGGCTTTCTACTGCATAGTCCTGTTTAATTAAAACTGTTTAACAATACAGTATACTGGTCACATAGTAAGCCTTAGGACTGTCAGCTGGCAGCATGCAAAAGTGGGTCATGGTGGGCTGCTGGACTGGTTTGTTAGATGCTCCCTGTAAAATAAGGTGGACATGTGGCCAGGAACCATACAGTAACTACTTAGCAGCTAACTCTAACATATGTAGCTGTATCTTTAGCTACAGCCATGTCACCAACTAGTGATGTTGCTGCATTTTGAAACTGAGGGATTCAAAAACAACGATCTTATTTTCAATCTGAGCCAAAATCCCTTTGAATTTGTGAATTGCCCTTGCCCCCTTCTCTTTCATCAGACTTCCTGTCCAGCAGTTGTGATGGAAATTATAATGTGCACCAGCAGTCCATTCCAAATTAAGATGGGCAGATTTTGCCCATTTCTATAATCAGCTTTCCATTTTCAAGTGCCTGTAGAAAGTTTGTAACTTGTGAGTTTAATCATGTGATTGGAGGCCAAGAACAACTGTTGTCTTATAGCTTTTAAGTGGTAACTACATAACTCCTGGTTATTTGAATGTATCTCCTTTTTCTTTCTTAAAAGTTTGTACATGACCAGTCTGCATCACAAGAGTGTGGTGTGGCTAAAGACGCTGAGAGCTCTAAGGGTTGTAGACTAAAAATGCTGTAAAGTGAATCTATGATAACCATCAATGGGGTTTATTTTAATGAATCAAGGCTCTCTGCAGATACATGAAAGATGTATATAGATGGTGCTTCCTTCCACTGAGCCAGACTATAGTTCTGTTTAACCGAATACTGTCTATTCTACATATTAAAGTAAAAGTAAAGTTGTGCCGTTGAGTTGATGTTGACTCCTGGCGACCAGAGAGCCCTGTGGTTTTCTTTGGTAGAATAGAGGAGGGGTTTACCATTGCCATCTCCCATGCAATATAAGATGATGCCTTTCAGCATCTTCCTATATCACTGCTGCCCGATATAGGTCTTTCCCATAGTGTTCTTTGGTTACCTTTTCATCTTGTTTTTAATTCCTTTGCAATGGGAACTTTCTACACTCCTTTGCAGCTCTTAGCTCCAGTACTTGTTAAGTCATAGGACCAATTTCAGATTTAACTCTTATGCACACACAGAGCCTTTACACTTTTTAAAAGGTCATACACACTCCATTGTCGTTTTCTTCTGCTGTGAAAATCAGAAGAGTGTTTAAAAGCTCACTCCGTTTATGCTTACTGTGTGTTATGTGAATTTATTTTATCAACCATAGCTATTACATTCACACTCTTTGACCCAGATTCTAAGTCTACCATTAAGTACTGTGTTTTCTTTTAGTAGTATTAAATCTTTAAGTAATGTAATGTGACCTAATTTATCATAGGCTCTGCTGAGGCCACAGTTCATATAACAAACATTTTGGAATAGCTTCCCTGAAGTCTCACAAAGATTTCTTCCAAGACTATTTAATAGAGTTCTTTTTTAATTTTGCTTAAATGCTTACATTGTAAGCCTACTCAGGACTATTTCTGCAAAACCTGTCCACTATAGAGTGAAGTTCTATGTTCCTGTTTGTCTGCTGTGTCACTCCTTTATTTGAATCTGTTCTCCCCTTTCATCCTGAATTCTTTAAATTCAAGGCCAATGAGAAGACATTAAGGTTGTTCACATAACCTAATGGTGTGGGGCTGGGGAGGGCGAGGGAAGGCAGGATTGCACCTACCTTCCTCCTGGACGATCCTTTTATTCCTTGTCTCTGCTCTGCTTATGCACCCGCACAAGCTGTGCCGCTGGGAGTGGCACAGACATCTGGAGACTAGGGAAACGCAGCCCAGCCTCCAGAAATCCCACAATGCACCATGCGAGAAGCATGGTTTATTGGGAGATTTTCCTGTTGCTGGGCACTCTAGGTGACCTGCTCTGTGGCTGCTCGGGCTGCAGGCAGGCAGGGATCTGAGGTAGAAGGGTGCGCTCATGCCCTTCTACCTCATTAAAAGCCTGAGTAAAACACTTGGGCTACCTGGTGGGGCAGTGCCAGGATTGGACCTGATCCCAGCGCTCCACACGAACAGCCCTATTCAGGAAGGGCCCCTCATGTGAACAATCATTGTTTAGATAGGATCAAAATGACACCAAACCATTTCATACAGCAAACTTTGATCAAGTGGATCACCTCACTGTGGTCAAGTGGAAAAACAGAAGTGTGTACCGGGCAAGTACATTGAGAGAGTGCAGCATTTAGCATAACCAGGTGTACCACTCTGTTCATATTTCAGTTTTCTATGCATGTGTATGAGGCTGGACAGTGGTTTGTCATATGCTTAAGAAAGTGAGCGTGTGAAGTGGCCCACATCCCTTCTATATTTTGTAAAATGCCAAGCATAATGGATTAAACAGATTCTACCATGTAGATGCATGTAAATGTACAAAATAGATTGTTGATTCTGTATACAACTGCTTGTAATATGCTCTTAAATCCAACATAGTCAATCAAAGTCGGTGACTGATATCTCTACTAATGGTGTGGAAGCGCTGCATGTAAAATGCTTCTACTTTGCTTAGCAATTTGAGTCCCATTGTGAGTGCGGGGGAATGGTGATTTTCACCAATCTCTCTTTCCTCCTGAAGAGCTCTTTCCCTGAGGGCTGCACAACCTTCAGAGACATATTTAGGGATGTTAAAGAGAATTGACAAGGGAAGGAGAGATTGGTGAAAATTGCCCTCATCCGACGTCACAGTGAGACTCTGGATTACTAAGTGCTGTGGAAGTGTACTGCATGCATTAGCTCTGCATCATTAGTGGAGACATCTGCCAGTGTTAATAAATAGGTGCAAATGGCTTATTGATTGTGGCTTTAGTTCATTGGCAAAGTTACCATTTAAGCTTGCACATCAGGAAAACTAAAAGTAATTGAAAATTTAATGATGTGTTGTTTTATGTTTAGTTTTGAGCATTGGCGAGGGTGGATTCTGGGAAGGCAGCACCCGAGGACATGTTGGATGGTTTCCTGCAGAATGTGTTGAGGAAGTGCAATGCAAACCAAATGGAAACAAGCCAGGTAAGAGTAATAATGCATATGAAGTTAATGTATTACATATGATTTTGCTATGAAAAATTGGCATGATTTCATACTTAATTGAAGATATGAGTTTATTGGATCTTATCCAACTTGGAATTTTTCAGAAATTAGTAGAGCTGTAGGCATCAAATGGGGTGGTTATAGGTTTTATTTTGTTTTTAATGGTACAATGTTATAGTTTATTTTCTAAAAACATGTGAACTAATCAGTTAAGTTTGACTTTTTACCTATAAGTGAAATAACAAAAGATGTGAATTTGCTCTTTTGAATAGTATGCCTTTATCTTTTGATACAAATTTAACAAATAGATTAGGTGAAAATGGTTAGGAACATAGGAAGCTGCTGTCTATTAAGTCAGACCATTGGTCCATCTAGCTCAGTATAGTCTACTCTGACTGGCAGCAGCTCTCCAAGGCTTCAGGCAGAATTTTTTCTCAGGCCTACTCAACGGGGAAATGACTTGACTAGCAAGCCAGAGGTTGCTGGTTCAAATCCCTGCTGGTATGTTTCCCAGACTATGGGAAACACCTATATCAGGCAGCAGCGATATAGGAAGATGCTGAAAGGCATCATTTCATACTTTGCAGGGGATGGCAATAGTAAACTCCTCCTGTATTCTACCAAAGACAACCACAGGGCTCTGTGGGCACCAGGAGTCGACACCGACTCAACAGCACACATTACCTTTACTTGGAGGTCTTACTTCTGCCTCTAATAGCCGAGGGATCTGTTGCCTCAGTTCTGATAAAAGGACACCTTTGAGATATTCACCACTTAACATTTTTGGGTGTAATCGCCACAAGGGCTTACCATGTGGAATTACCTCAGAGAGATTACAAATAAATCCCACAGCCGCATGGTCTGACCATGGGGTAAGTACTAGTTTACACCTGTAGACTTCAAAAGAAGGGGGAGCCCAGAGTCTATCTAGCCGGCTAGCTGATCTGGGGTGGTAATATGTAAATTTGACTCCAGTTTTAAATTTATGTCTATACTGCGATTTAAAGTTCTCTTCGTGACGGATTGGGAAAAAATCCAAATCATTATATACCCCCAAGGCCTTATCATCTAAACCCAGAGTCTCACTCAGAAAACGTTGGAGAGCTTTTTCCTCATTCGTTAGAGAGGGACTTGAGGGGGAGACTGGGAGGCCTCCTGAAAAGGCTTTCCTGTCGCTCAGTTGGGCTCTGTTATTAAAATCCCCCGCGATCAGGAGGTGGCGCTTGGTGTCATATATATCTTTTAGTTTAGCCCAAAGAGCCTTCCTAAGGTGTGATTGTACCGGGGCATATATGGCGCAGAGTCTAAAGGCTCAGTCGAGCCTTAGAGTGGTTGCCGAGCTTGGGTCACCCCTGACAGTAAAATCTACATACATTAGTCTGCCCTGATCAATTTCCAATACCCTCTCGATTTTGAGATCAGGTCTGTCTTTAAACAATATCACTACCCCTGCATTGCCGCTCCCATCGTAGGACCAGAAGGATGGGCCCACTGTCCATTGCTGTTGTGCCGAAAAGCGGTGGCTCTCATTTTTGAAATGGGTCTCTTGTAGAACATAGATGTGATAGTTCCATTTGTTAAAAAGTGTAGGATCTCTTGCCTACGATTTGGTGACCTTAATCCATTAACATTCCATGTAAGTATATTATAGGAATTGGCCCAACAACCCATGATAGGAGGGTGTTATGTGTAAGGCATGGACCCATTCAGACAAAGAGTCGCTGTTCACGTAGAAGCGAAGCAATAAAATAGTAGGCATTTGTTCCTTAGATCTCAGAGAGAGATTCCTGCCTGCAACCTTGGAGAAGCTGCTGCCAGTCTATGAAGACAATACTGAGCTAGATAGACCAGTGGTCTGACTCAGTATATGGCAGTTTCCTATTTTCCTAAGGTGCCTTTCCACATCTTCTCTCTCCCCACCCAACCACAATTCTACATTCTCAGTCCTTCTTCAGGTGGCTGTGAGGGCTACAAGGAGGACAGTTGGAAGAATAAAATTATTTGTGCTATCAGTGACTTCCAGCAGTGCCGCTGTGGGCGCTAAGCCATTGAGATGTGACAGAATTGGTAACTGCGATAGATTTGTAAACAAACTAAAATATGGATTAGAAGTAGCCCATGATTTATTTCACAATCATGACTGTTATTTCATCAGCACTTGAAGAAAATGTAATGCCAAGTAATTTGTTTACAATCAATCAGTCAGTATTACCTTTGACTAAATATACTGAAGAAATCTGGAAAATAAATTAAGGGAAATGGTGAAGGGACTAGTGATTAAATCTCATCTACTGGGTCTATTAAAAGGATGTCAGCTGAGAAGTGTCAAAAGCATGCATAAATTGTGAGAATTCATGCTATAGTCTCTGCAGTGTATCAAAGCATCTACACAGTTTGGAAATAAATACTCTTGTGTGTTTCAAATAATATTGCAGAATTCAGCATCTCTTTAGCACAGTCTCCCAGATCCTTCTGTAAATGAAGCCCAAACAACTTCTTATTTTTTTAAAAAGAAAACTTTTTTTCTAGCCTAATAGATGTGTGTTTAATTATCATTTGACAATCTAGGCAAAACAGTGTGCTGCATAAACAGGTCATATATATAATCCTGCTTCTCCAAGAGCATGTATCTCTGGGCAGTCTAGTTATCACATTCTTATGGCATGACCTTTTCTGTCACTTCCTTGGACCTTGACTGAAACAGCGACTTAGCTCCATGCCCAGATATTAATCAAACTAAAGCTATAGTCACCCCTTATTTTATCCATATGAAGACTAGCACAGAAATAACACATTGGGGCTATTCTGATGATCGGCAAAAATTGGGCTAGCCTCCGCTAGCCCGATTTTTGCCGATTGTCAGAACCACTGGGCTCGACTGCGAGCCTGGTGGTTCTGGAGCGGGTAACACCGCTCAAGAACCCCTGCCCCCAAACCAGGTTTGCAGAGCGAGTGCTCCGCAAACCTGGTTTTTAGAATTGTGCGTAGCTGCGGCGCAGCTTTGTGTCGCGCCTACTCACGAGTAGACCCTGGACGGGAGGCAAAAAGCCACCTTCCAGCTCTGGGGGTCTCCCCAGTATGCCCTGTGTGCTTGCATATGGCATACTGGGGCTTCTGGGGCCTGCATGGCCCTTGAGCTCCCCAGCCCACGCCGGCTCCATCTCGGAGCCCGCAACTGTGTAGGTGGCCGATCCAGCCGCCCAGGGCTCCCTCCTTGCTCGTGAACGGAGAGTGGGCTTAGCCCGCTCTTCCCACTCACTGCCCCAAACCGGGTCTCACGGGTTGTGAGACCCGGTCCATTAAGTGGTTAGGAAAAATGGGTTACTGTTTTCTCATTTCCCTTTTTAAAAAATGTCTGTGACTTCATTATCCCCCCTTTATAACACTGTTTGCCACCTAATGGTGCAACAGGGAAATGCCTAGGGAGCAAGAGGTTGCCGTTTTGAATCCCCACTGGTATGTTTCCAGATTATGGGAAACACTTATATCAGACAGCAGTGATACATGAAGATGCTGAAAGGCATCATCTCATACTGTGGTAACCCCTACCTTTATTCTACCGAAGACAACCACAGGGCTCTGTGGTCTCCAGGAGTTGACACTGACTCGACGGCACACTTTACCTTTACCTTTATAACACTGTTTATATCTCAGGCAACTGATGGAGATCAGAAGGTTCATAATTCTGTCCCCTGGATTGCAGGGGTTTTTGATTCCACTAAAACTGCAAGCAGGTTCTCTTTCCCTACCTCCCCTGCCAGCCCCCGGCAAGACATCTACATAGTTGAGGCTTGCCTAGCTTGCCTCAATGGTTGGGCCAGCCTTGATTAAAGAAGAGAACATTTCTCCCTAACATATCACTTTTTGTGTGCACAGAGAGCCTTTGTAAAAAATATATCATTCAACTATTCCATCCACATGTGCAATTTGAAATAGTACAGCCTAGCAAGAGCTGTGACTGTTCTCATTTGTATATTAGCCCACATATCTTTGGTGCCAACAAATACATGTTTAGAACACAGCCAAGAGGAAATAGTATTTTGTTATTCAGGGATAGCATCTGTTTTTCAGAGAAATTTAATCTATTTTTCATCCAAGTCCTGGACATCAATGACAGCAAGCTCAGGCAGAAGTTGGTTTTCAGGGCTCAGGCAAATGTACAATCTCTGAACTATTACCCAGGACACAGGTGCTAAACCTTGGGAGCAAAGGTGTTGGGCAATCCCTGATCTTAGCTGAGCAACCTTGGGGAAGCTTCCCTGAAATGAGCAATAGCTTAGGCAGAGGGGCTATTCTTACGATCACAAAAATTGGGCTAGGAAAATCCTAGCCCGATTTTTGTGATCGTAAGAACCACCGGACTCGCAGCTGAGCCTGGTGGTTCTGGAGCGGCTAATCAGCTCCTGTAGCAGGCCCCTTAGCCCGGGTTTGCGGAGCGAGCGCTCTGTAAACCTGGGCTATCTGCTCGTGAGTAGCCGCGGTGTGGCTCTGCGCCACGGCTACTTGTGAGTAGACCCCCGGCCAGGAGGCTAAAAAGCAGCCTCCCAGCTCGGGGGTCTCCCCAGTATGCCCTGCATGCTCGCGCAGGGCATACTGGGGCTTCCGGGGGCCTAATGATCTACAGCTTTTCTCTCAGGTGCCGCCTTCTTAGCTCTCTCTCTATTTAACCCCCCCCCCCCAAAAAACCTCTTTGCTTTACTTAAGGGTTTATTCTAGCTCTGTTCTCTCTGTTTTCCACCCTCTATTGCCAATTGCATTTTGTTTTCTCTCTGCCCCCCCCCCACCTTTGGGATTGGGCTGCAAGAACCCTAGGTTGTTGTTTTTTTACTACAAGAGGGGTTGCTGTATGGCTAGAAAGGTGACTTTTAAGTGCTGTACGATTTGCCACGCCAAACCTCTGTTGGACGGCCACTAGCAATGCCTGTTATGCCTAGGGGAAGCCTACCACATCCAATGCCCTCACTGCCTTAAGTTTACCAAACTGGCTAGGAAGAATAGGGTTTTGAGATTGTACTCACTTCTTTGGGGAAAAGCTGTGACTTCCCCTATGGCCTCTTGTTCGGCTGCGACTGTGAAGGCACCCCCTTCCAACTTGAATCTGTCCAATCTTGAGGATCCTGGGCCCGACCTCAGTGCTCTGGACCCAACACCTATACCGTCAGCATCAAAAGCGGATACAACACCCATACCATTGGCAGCGCATTTACTTTCAACATTGGCCACTCACTCGGTCCCCACCATCTCAGAACTGAAAGGTGTTGACCACAACAAGACAAAGCCACAGGCTCCACTCAAACATGTGCCTGACTCTGGAATTGAGCCCTGAAAAAGAAAAAGAAGGCCATCCCTTCGGATCCATCACCCTTCATGCCTCAGGAACTGAGGCCTACCCCTTCAGATCCTGCCATTCCTTTGGACCTGTTGAACATCTTGCCTTTGAAGCTGAAGTCCATGAACCTAAGCTTCTGGCAGGGCAGGATTTAACAAGAATCCCTCAGAAAAAGAAGCCTCTTGTAGAGCCTTTGAGACCAGCCGTCTCAAAACATCGAAAGCACTTTGTGCCTACTATCGATCCCAATGAGGCTGGACCTGACCTTCCATTCGAGCCTGATAGTTTTAGTCTGGACTAGGATGTGGCCTCACCAGCCAGCTACAGACAGGGCAGCCACCAATCTGATGGGTGGTAGTCTCCTGTTGATGGCCCAGACTGCGAGGAAACTCCATCAAGAGAAGGAGACACACTGCAAGAGACACTGTGGGAAGACCCTTATGTACCAAGGGACAGACATGAGGAGAAAAACCATCCTCCACAAGACTGACATCATCAGGGGGGCTGGGATCTGTACGACAACTGTAGACTGTAGACACCATAGTTACAGACCTGTGACTGAGACTGTGATGATAGGATCATGGTTTACCCGAGGTTGCCTTCACCTTATCATAGATTCTCATATGTGTGGAGGCACTATTACTGCTACAGAAGCTCACCCCCACCAGTATATCATCGTTAGGACCAATCACCCTTCTATCACCATGGGCATGACCAACCTAGATGCACTCAGTCCCGATCCGGGGGGGAGGCCTTCGAGATTGAGATCCAATCACCAATCCCCACATCAACCATTACCTAACCACCCAGTTACCTCCAAGGTAAGAGAGAAAGGCACTGCTAAGCCTTCAGGATCGGCCCCGTTGAACCCAACGCCTTAGGAGCCAACACCAGCTGACCCCTTTGGACCATGTACCATTCACAATTGACTTAGATTCTGTCTCTGCCTCCAAAGCATAATCAGATCAGTCTGAGGCAAGAATGCACACATCTCCTCTTGAGGGCATTCTGGAACCAAAACCTGAGTCACTAACTGAGGATGTGCACTGTCACTCTGAGTCTTATGTATGGCAATGTCTTTATGACTGAAGGTTAAGCAACCATCTAAACCTGAAGAAGACCCTATCTTTGGCTTGAATGAATCAGATACCAACACTACTGTGAATTTGTCCATGTTCAAGCCTCTACTAGATATGTGCGATTCCTGGACAAAGCCCACATCTGTGCAATTCACTTCCAAATGCATAGAATCCTTATATAGGTTTCAGCTAGATGACTGT
Source organism: Hemicordylus capensis (assembly GCF_027244095.1). Classification (NCBI taxonomy): domain Eukaryota; kingdom Metazoa; phylum Chordata; class Lepidosauria; order Squamata; family Cordylidae; genus Hemicordylus; species Hemicordylus capensis. Next base: position 98,030,496 of record NC_069657.1, read on the forward strand.
GCTTTTGTCCAAAGATATCCTGCCCCTAACTCCATAGTAGTGGAATTATAGCATCTTCTATTGCTTTATGACATCACGCCTGTTTACATTCTTCAGGACTAACTCCTGAAGCCAGAACATGCATTGAACATTTGCCTTTTGACGGGGAAGCACTATTCAGCTCCAAAACAGACAAGACATTGGAGAAGATTCACAAGCTTTGCAACACAGCCCGCTCTGTGAGCTTCCAACCTGCCTAATCCAGGCAAATGAAGTCCTACAAGTGGAGCATATCTGCCACATCTAAGTCATCTTCCTACTCCCAAAACTCTGATAGCTCCTTTCAGAACCAGAGACAAAACACTTACAGTAAGCCATCTCAGTTCTCCAACCAAAACCAGAGCCAAACAAGACCAAAGACCAATGTTTACACTAAACGAGCCTGACACTCTCACCTTGATAATTGGTACATGTCTCTGACCATATCCGGAGGCCTCGGAGGGTATCATATCCAACCAGTGGGTCCTCACTATTGTGTGTTTGGGCTATTCCCTAGAGTTCAGCTTCTCCAGACTTTTCATGTCTTCTCTACCCCTCCAAAAAGGCCAAAATGATCCCTCAAAAAATAGCCAGTAGATAAAGACCACAGTAAGATAGAAATAACTATATTGTGAAATATATACAATATGAATCAATTAAATATACATAATACAATGGTGTATGTGGTGGAGTGGTATATGAGGTGAAGACTGCCTTGGTCGGCCTGATGGATGATCTCCAATTGAGAATTGACAGAGGGAGTGTGACTCTGTTAGTCCTCTTGGATCTCTCATCTGCTTTCAATGCTATCCTCTCTAATAAAACGCTTGGTGTCCGTCCGTGGACGGGCACCAAGCGTGTGTTCGTGCCTCCCTGCCCTGTTCTGCGCCTGCGCGAAGCGCAGGCGCAGAACAGGGCAAGGGAGACATGAGGGCCGGCACCCGGTGGCCATCTTGGGCGGCCAGAAGCGGCTGCCCCGAAGAAGCCGGGAATGCGGGGAAGGAGGAGACTGGCCGAGGCGGTGGCGAAGCCGCCGCCTCGGCCAGAGGATGCAGCGCGGCCAAGGCGGCGGTGGAGCCGCGCCGCCGAAGCCGGGCGGGGGGAGGAGGTGACGGGGTAAGCCGGCCGAGGTGGCGGCAGAGCCGCCGCCGAGGCCTGGCACCGCCGCCGCAGCCAGGCGGCTGCGAGTCCTTGGGGCCCTTGCCCTTCCGGGGAGACCGGCCGGGAATGTGAGGCGGGGGCGGACCGGACCGGCAGCGGCGCCCCCAGAGTCTGCCCGGCCACCACCACCGCCACCGCCCACTCTCCCGCCCTCCCAGCTGCCCAAATACTCCTTCCCCGCTCCCCCCCCCCCCGCAAATGATTAAGGGCCAAAACGGCCCAGAAGAATGCCTCCGCGGCCGCCGCCATGGCCGCCAACCGCCCTCCCAGCTGGCCGAGACTTCCTTACCCAGAGCAGCCCGCGACAGTCGGGCGATCAAAAATCCATTTTTTGCGAAGAAGAGAGGAGCTCCGGAACAGAGCTCCTCTCTGTGCTAAGCCAATGCCCAAACTGCTGCTATGGACGCAAAGGACGCCTATTGCGTCCTTTGCGTCCATAGCAGCAGTTTGGGCATTGGCTTAGCACAGAGAGGAGCTCTGTTCCGGAGCTCCTCTCTTCTTCGCAAAAAATGGATTTTTGATCGCCCGACTGTCGCGGGCTGCTTTGGGTAAGGAAGTCTCGGCCAGCTGGGAGGGCGTGGGGGGGGGGAGGCCAGAGGAAGTGGGGCGGGGGGGAACTCTCCCCTACTAGCGCCCGTTATCACAACGGGCCTGAAACACTAGTTGACCATAATATCCTTCTGGAAAGTATGAGGGGATTGGGGGTGGGAGACGTTGCTTTGCAGTGGTTCCGCTCCTGCCTCACAGGCAGATTCCAGATGGTGTTTCTTGGAGATGGTTGTTCTTCAAAATGTTAACTTTTGTATGATGTCCCTCAGGGCTCCATACTGTCTCCAATGCTCTTTAACAGCTACATGAAACCACTGGGAGATCATCAGGAGATCTGGTGCAGGTTGTTATCAGTATGCTAATAACACCCAAATCTATTTCTCCATGTCAACATCATCAGGAGAAGGCATAACCTCCCTAAATGCCTGCCTGGAAGTAATAATGGGCTGGATGAGGAATAACAAACTGAAGCTGAATCCAGATAAGATGGAGCTACTTATTGTGCGGTGTCAGAACTTGGGAGCTTTATTTTATCTGCCTGTTCTGGATGGGGTCACACTCCCCTGGAAGGAACAGGTATGCAGTCTGGGGGTTCTTCTGGATCCAAACCTTTCCCTGGTGTCCCAGGTTGAGGCTGTGGTCAGAGGTGCTTTTTATCAGCTTTGACTGATAAACCAGCTGCATCCATTTCTTGAGATGAACAACCTCAAAACGATGGTACATATGCTGGTAACCTCTAAACTGGATTATTGCAATGCACTCTATGTGGGGCTGCCTTTGTATGTAGTCTGGAAACTTCAGTTGATCCAGAATGCGGCAACCAGGTTGGTCTCTGGGTCATCTACGAGAGACCATATTGCTCCTGTGTTGAAAGAACTGCACTGGCTGCTGATACGTTTCCGGGCAAAATACAAGGTGCTGGTTATTACCTATAACACTCTAATCAGCTGAGGCCCTGGGTATTTAAGAGAACATCTTCTTCGCCATGAGCTCCACTGGCTGTTAAGATCACCTGGAGAGGTTCGTCTGCGGTTGCCACCAACTCGTTTGGTGGCTACTCGGGAACAGGCCTTCTCTGTTGCTGCCCCTGGACTTTAGAATGTGCTCCCTGGTGAAATAAGAGCCAACCCCATCTCTGGCAACTTTTAAAAAGGCACTGAAGACACATTTATTTACCCAGGCTTTTAATTAAATTTATGTTTTTAAAATTTTTATGTTGGTTATACAGGTGAAACTCGGAAAATTAGAATATTGTACAAAAGTCCATTAATTTCAGTAATGCAAATTAAAAGGTGAAACTGATATATGAGACAGACACATTACATGCAAAGCGAGATAAGTCGAGCCTTAATTTGTTATAATTGTGATGATCATGGCGTACAGCTCATGAGAACCCCAAATCCACAATCCCAGAAAATTAGAATATTACATGGAACCAAGAAGACAAGGATTGTAGAATAGAACAATATCGGACCTCTGAAAAGTATAAGCATGCATATGTATTCAGTACTTGGTTTGGGCCCCTTTTGCAGCAATTACTGCCTCAATGCGGCATGGCATGGATGCTATCAGCCTGTGGCACTGATGTGGTGTTATGGAAGACCAGGATGCTTCATTAGCGGCCTTCAGCTCTTCTGCATTGTTTGGTCTCATGTCTCTCATCCTTCTCTTGGCAATGCCCCATAGATTCTCTATGGGGTCAGTTCAGGTGAGTTTGCTGGCCATTCAAGCACAGTACACTGTATACTTTTCGGAGGTCCGATATTGTTCTATTCTTCAATCCTTGTCTTCTTGGTTCCATGTAATATTCTAATTTTCTGTGATTGTGGATTTGGGGTTTTCATGAGCTGTACGCCATGATCATCACAATTATAACAAATTAAGGCTTTACTTATCTCGCTTTGCATGTAATGCGTCTGTCTCATATACCAGTTTCACCTTTTAATTTGCATTACTGAAATTAATGGACTTTTGTACGATATTCTAATTTTCCGAGTTTCACCTGTAAATGATTTTAATGCTTAAATGATTTTAATTGCTTGATTGATTTTGTTTAATTTTAATTGTTAATTGATTTTAATTGTATTTATTTTGATGTAAACCGCCCTGAGCCATTTTTGGAAGGGTTGTATAGAAATCAAATAAATAGATAGATAAATAAATAAAGTGCCCACCTGGCATGCCCAGCACTGCTTGAGGAGCCCAAGACTATGTGTGCATGGCTCAAAAGGGGTTGTAACCCCTACCCCCGAAAGGAGATATCAGCCAGGGCTACTGGCCAGTATCATCCTTTGCAGGCTCTTTGTCTGCCTCACCTGATGTGTTTGGAATTGGCAGCTCCGTTGGGGAAGGATCCAGAGGGACAGGCACAGCAGGTGTTGGTGCAGGAGGTTCGACAGGAAAATGTGCCACCGGGGGCTGGTAGACAGGGCCAATGGGCTCCACAGGGACAGGCGCAGGTTCATCCTGGTCTATCTCCAAATATGCCAACCTATTGGATCAAGATTTCAATAATTCCTCCCTTGCAGCCCCCAGGTGTGCTTTCTGCCCTTAGCAGGTACCCCAGATGGGCCAGCCACATTTTGCAGTGGGGCTTTCTTAGCACGCTCCAATGCCTCCATCCATTGTACCAATGTCTGAATTTGTGCTATGTCGTCGTCATCATCAGAATAAGAAGACTGGGAAAGCGGTCTATTGGAGGCCTTTACAGGGTGCACCCCCTTTCTTCCCCAATGCTTTCTTAGGTGGCATGACAAGGAAACATTTTTTAGATTGCAGCCACTGCGTTGACTGGGCGCTCACCCACACTGCATAACCCCCACCAGGCCAAACCACCCCTGAAGCAACCCCAAGTTAAAACAGAACACCCACTGCACAGCAAACAATGTGTAGGGCCCCAACCTGGAAGGGGGAGGGAGTTCTGCCAGAGGAATGGGGGTTGATTCCCTTGGTGCCAAAAAACCAAGGTTAGACAATGAAGGAAAAAAAGAGGGGGGCAGCCCACTGCTGCTTCAGAACAGTATCAGGGCTTGCCCTCTATAATGCACACAAAGGCCCAGGCTGCCCCCCCCCCAATGCTTCCGTGCCTTTAAGAAGGTCCTTGCCGGCCCAGCTGGCCCCACCATGCCAAAACCAAACCATTGCGGCTAGAGCTTAGGAACATAGGGAGCTGCCATATACTGAGTCTGACCATTGATCTATCTAGCTCAGTATTGTCTTCACAGACTGGCAGCAGCTTCATATGCATTTCCATTCATATGTAATGAGGGTGGACCCTGCTTAGCTAAGGGGACAAGTCATGCTTGCTACCACAAGACCAGCTATCCTTTCCTAGCTGCTGCTGCTCTCGGTGTTTGGGCCTCTCCACTGGCCCAACGCCATCGAAGGATATTTCCGCAGCTGCTGCCCAGGCCCCTAAGGCTGAAGAGTTGGGAGCTGCTCTGCCATAATGGCCTACTCAGCCCATGTTCCTCCTCTGTCGCTGTTCCGCCTTCCCATAAAACAGCCTGCTTGGCCTGTGCTCTGGCTCTGTATCTGTCGCTGTCCACGCTGGACTTCCGAAGGCCTGCTAGGCGGCAGTGTCATGAGGGACACACTGCTGCAAGCTCCCTACCTGAAGCTGCTCAAAACAAACTGACAAGTGGAGGCAGAGAGTTGCTCAAACAGTATGCAAGCCCTGCACTCCACCAAGCCCCAACCAATCGGGGCATACCTGGGGCTTGTATGCTGAGGGGGTGAGTCAAAGACTCATCCCCCAGCACAAGGCTGCAGGATGGGGCATTACCATACTGATAACACTCTGCATCAAAACTCCTGATGACCTCACTCAGTGGTTTCATGTAGGTATTAAAAAGCATCGGTGACAGAATGGAGCTCTAAGGGATTCCATAGAATAGTTACTGTTTTAGAGAGTAGCTGTCACCAAGCTCCATCATCTGGCATCTACCCAAGAGATAGGAGTGGAACCACTACAAAGCAGTGCTTCCTATCCCAAAATTCCCCAGCCGATCCAGGAGGACACCATGGTTGATGGTATCAAAAATTGCTGAGAGATTCCAAAAGAACCAACAAAGTCACACTACCTCTGTCAGTTTCTTGGTTGAAGAGAGAGAGATTAATCTAGGTATCTGTGAAACCAGAGAAATTTTGCAAAATGTTATTTTTGAATTATTTTTTCTTCTTATGATTCATGTAGTTTTGCTTGAGCAGGACTCCAGATTTGTCTCAAATCTTACTTTAGGTGAAATTCAGAGGTTGTTTAGACATATGTGGACTGCAGCAAAATTTCTCTTTGAAGTTCTTTTAATTTCCTTCTAAATTCTAAATTCCTACAGATGGTTCAACTTTTCACCTGAGCAGAAACTTCCAAATTTGCCTTAGTTGAGTGACAACACTAGCTGATGTGGGAGGGAAAGGTTAATTAGTTCTGGTAGTAATAGTGGTAGTTGTAGTATGCTTTCTGCAATTATTTTAGGTGAAAAGGTATTGCAGTAGTTTAATTCAGTAAAAACATTCTGCCTTGCATCCTATAGGAATGCTGTTAGGTACCGTAACCTGTCATGCATACGGATGCAGTTTATATATAGTAGAACCATTGAGTTGTATCTTGGGTTGTTATTCTACAAACAGCAGAATTTACATTTGTATATGGGGGAGGGGTGATTTTCACAGATCCCCCTTTCACTCAGAGGCCCCTGGAAATCTCCTGAAGGCTGAAGGACTCTCTGGAACAGGGTGGCATGTGGCATGGGCAGAAGTGGGATGAGATTGCTGCAGGAAGGAGAGATCAATGAAAATCGTCCCCTCTTGTGTAAACAGAAATTCTTATGCTCACAGAACAATTTAGGATACAATATATGTTTTGCTTCATTTGGGAGCAAATGATGTTGTTTGTGCTCATTTTGAAAACATGCGTCCATCACATAAAAATTACAATTGTAGCATGACTTTCATGAACTGCACATATCTGTCCATAGCTGCAGCCTTGCAATAAGCACCAGCCAAATAGCATCTGCATGGAGCATTTGGGATCTTACTTGACTGTATAAGCATTCTCTCTTTGTGGCTATAAACAGCAGCTTAACCACAGATATTTTTCCTGTGATCATAATTAATGCTCATGATTCATGCAGCACTGAGTTTATAGAACACACTTATCCTGGAGCCACAATGATGCCCTTCACACTTAAGAGATTCGGCAGCATGGTAAAGGATGACAGACTTTCTTACACCCACTCTTCTGTACTCTTTAAATCTATAGGCAATTACTCAGGTATGGTTTCAAAGCTTTCATGTCAAAATGGGAAAGACCTTTACAAAACTGGCAACAGGGAAAAGAGGATGTAGAAAAATCCTGACTTTTTAAATGGAAGCATCAGATGTTGATGCTGTACAATAATAATGACCCTGTTGTAGCCTCACTGAGATTGCAAAGTAGAAGAGATCATGCAGCCAAGTCAATCTGTCACTCAGTCTGAGTGGGGATTACAGTTCCCACTTTTCTCTGTATTCAGAAGGCAGCTTCTATTAGGGATGTGCTGATCGCAATTTGGCAGCCAAATCGTGGGACACATCCTTTTAAAACTGAGGGCTTACACAGCCTCTTTAAAGGGAGGAGAGTAGGTCCATACCTGCTCCTACTCCACCCGCCACTCTTGTTGTCATCTCTGCGCTCTCCGCAGCTATGTCCATGCATCAATGGGGCATCTCCCAGTTAATATAAGATGACATTTCCTTGTAGGTGAAATAAATGCTCTGTTTCTCTTACACCTACACACACAACCATGTTTACACAAAAGCCAGCAGGAGGGTTCTTCTGATCCATAAAACAAATGAGTAGTTCTAAGTAGAACTCTTGGAGCACTGACTGTTTAGAATGAGATCTAAAGTGATCTAATTACTTAGCCCTTACAAAGCCCTGATCCTGATGATGTGCAAAGTATGCATGAGTCTTTGCGAGATGGTAACAGGGCTACCACCTTTCATTTTGACAACTCTGCGCCCTTAGTAGCTGCATGGTCACCTTTCAACATAGTCATTTTCAGTGTAGTAGAGTTTTCTTATGAGAAATATTTTAAGGAAGGGCTGAAACTATATCTATTGTGCTGTTTCTGATTTGTAAAGGAAATGTTTCAAATGGGTAAAAGTAAATGTTTGTATTTTGCTTTTTATCCTAATTCTTGCTTTCCACATGAGGAAAGTCAAGTCATGTGTTTGGAGGATATTTTTTCACATGGATTTGTTTAACTGTGATACCAAAGGAAACCTCAAAATAACGAGTCAAGAAGAAAGTTTGCTACTGAAGTAGATGGTCAACCACATATATCCTTAAATTGTTCTAATGCTTTAAAACTCAGTGTTTGTAATGGAATGAGCTATTTTACTTCTGCAGACTGGTGGAAAGTTATGATGGACTATCAGTTCTGGACAAATGCAGGAAAAAGTGATGAATGTACAAAGGAAATAATATATTATTTAGGTTATAGTACCAACACCAGCTTATGTAATTCTGTTGCATACCTACTAAAACAGCATGTAATGAATTAGCCCATAGTGGTATTCTTCAAACAAGTCTGCAGTATTTTGTGATTCTGTAATACTATATCCATTGATGGCCCCATATAGATAACAGCTGCCTTATGCTTCTTGCTAGGAAGTTCTATTGAAGGTAGTGGGATTTGGTTTGAGGAAATATGCTTAGGTTATGATTTGCCAGATTATAATTGAGTCACCTGTACTATTTCTAATCCATCACTTATTCAGTTCACACTGAATGAGGAGATAACAGCTGTGGCTTATCTCAGTAACTTACTTGCAGTTCTTTTGTCCATCTCTGTGCTATCTGCTATTTCTGGATAATAAACTGTGTTGTTCGCCTTATAACGTAGTAGAAATAAATTAAAGTTAAACTTGAATGTGCTTTGTAATACTAAATTTGCAGTATATAAATGTACATAGGATTGTAAAAGTAAAGTGTGTCGTCGAATCGGTGTCGATTCCTTCCAACCACAGAGCCCTGTGGTTGTCTTTGGTAGAATACAGGAGGGTTTTACCATTGCCATCTCCTGCACAGTATGAGATGATGCCCTTCAGCATCTCTGCTGCCCAATATAGGTGTTTCCCATAGTCTGGGAAACATACCAGCGGGGATTGGAACCAGCAACCTCTGGCTTGCTAGTATAGCCTTAGATAAAGTGAATTTAGAGTTCTGGATTGGCTTTTGTATGAATGCAACCTGTTATTGTATAAAAGCGAAAAGGTTGTATGGTGGTTGGTTTTTAACATTCAAATAGATAACCAGTTTGATAATCACAACTTTTGAAGAACACTATGCAAAATTTTCATAGAAAGGGAGATAAGCAGTGGGGTCTTTGAAGGATCTGTTTTGAGACTAGTGGTGTTTAACTTTTCATAAATGATCTTGAGTCAGGGGTGACATGACTAAGCATGCATATGACACCAAATTGTTCTGGATGGTGAAAACCCTAGCAAACACTGAAGTGCTCTGAAACAGCTCCTACCACTTGCTGCAATCCCAATCTGCCCCCCGCCCATGTACTATTTGCCCTGAAGAAAGATTTCCACTGGAGCCAAAGGAAGGTTTTTCTACCCCAAGGCAAATCACATATGTGGGAGGAATTGTGACTGAATCAGGAGGTAGGGTTAAATCCTCTTTGCTGCTGCAGTCCTGGTCATGATCAAACACTGCTTCCCACATGCAAGCTATTAATGCGGTGGTCGTGGTGGTGGGGAGTAAGCATGGCCAGGATCAATTAATATCACGTCTTGTTTAGCTTGCTATTGTCTTTTTTCCTAAATTAGAGGATGCTGTTTTAGGTGCTCTTCTTAACATTACTCCCATTCTCCAAATTTAGAAGGAAAATTTTGCATGGGAGTTGTATGATGTAGATGTTGTGGTGAAATGCTGTATCGCCTTGGTACATTTAGACTTGCAACAAATCCTCCCAAGTGACTCTAGCTGACCATTTTCACCACAAGGCTGAGTCTTCCCAGTGGTATTCATCCTTCGGACTGAGATAGGATTTTCCCCACCTCCACTGTCTGCTTTATATGGAATAGGGATGTGCAAATTGATTAGGATACAAATTGATTTGTACCCAAATATAGCTGATTTGGGTGATTCGCAGACAAAACGAATCACCCCTGTGGTCCATTGGCTAGATTCAGGTACAAATCAAATTGCCAAAAATCAGCCCTTTGCCCAATTCCTCTGCAATTTGAGTAGTAGCCTCTACCCATTAGGCACTTAACTTACTCCACTGCCTTGCGAGTGAGAGTGTAGTGTAGTTGGCAAATGGCAGTTGACAATTGGCACTGTTGAAAAGACAGTAAAAATGAATAGAAGAAATGAAGGTGTGTAATGAATCCTCATAAGGATTCATTGAGTGAAAGTTGTTATACACCAAAGAATCCGAACACTTGAAAAATAGTGACCACACATTTTGCTCCATAACTCCACTTCTATAAGGGCTAAAGCTTAGCTTTTTAAAAAAATGAAAGCTGGGAATCTGAGGGAATTAATAGGACAGATCCGAAACCTGAATTGATTCAAATCAAATCAGCCGCGATTCGGATCTGAATCGAATCTGGGGCAATTCAGATGGGTTAGATTCGGATCCAAATCGAATCGGGGCTGTTTCGATTTGGATGGGTTAGATTCGGATCCAAATCGAATTGGGGCTGTTTCGATTCGGATACAAATCGAAACACAGAAAATCCGATTTGCACACCCCTAATATGGAAGCAGTTTGACAGGGGACATGAGTGGCTGAGAAAATTTTCTACTTTACTCTAGCAGACAGGAACTTCAGAAATCTGTTTATCTCTTTAACTGACCAGCAAGTCTGGAAAACACTCTCTCAACAGGAGATGGTTAATGCCATGTTTATTCCCTACTAGTAGTCTGGGCCACAGTGCATACCTTCACTGGAGAAAAGGAAAAAAATGTCCCTCTTCTTTGGTGCCTTTCTTCTGGCAGCAGTTCCATTTGTGCAATGCCCCAAGACTTGCCACTCAGAAAGAGAGGAAGTAGATCTACCTAGCAGTTCTACCTCCTCAGGTGTCAAAAATCTTTTTGTTGTTGTTGTTGTGAAGTGGCACAAGTTACTTCCATGGAAGAACATGGGGCAGAGTAACATGGAGGTGGATCTATAAAGGCTTTTTTAAAAACCCTGGAGACTGAGGCAGCTCAAATAGTACTGCACTCCTTTTTGCAGCTAAAGAAAAGCCTTGTCAGCACTATCCTGGCAACACAGAACCAATGATCTCATTTTAAGAAAGCAGTTTGATAAGATCTTGGATCTTGTTTTGCAGCTTTTCTAATTAAGATGTTTTGGGTAAATTTTGATGAGTGATTAAAGTTTAGCTGTGGACCAGATGACAAGCTGAACATATGTGTCTTTGTTAGGATGATTTCCAGCCCCTTGCACTAAGTCAAAATTAATTAAGAATGGAAGATGGAGATTTGGTTTGCTGGATATAATGGGAATAGTGCAGTACAATAGTAGTGGTATTATTAACTCTGTTCCCTCTGCATGCATAATCAGCTCACTAGCAAATTTGCAAGTATATAACAACTTCACTTCAGGGCAGCAGTTTGAAGTGTATTTGTACTTGTTCCTCCATGGGGCAAACAGCAGTTTGAGCAAGCAGTTTAGAGGTAAAAGATGCAGGGAGAGTGTTCAACATTCCCTCATTCAACATTTCAGCTGCAGCCAAGTTTGCAGCTCTCTGCAGTGCATTGCACTAAACAAAAATCCGCAAATCCAATCTTGGATTTCCATGTAACGTGTAGTTTTACCTCATATGTCAGTCCAGCAAGTAATCTTCATACTATATACATTTAAATAGTTGGTAATACTTTAGTGCAGACTTACCATCAGCCATTTCCCTGGTCACTAGTAATGAACAAAAATGGATGTCAGGTGGCTTCATTAACAAGTGGAGGGAGGGCATTGCAGAAAGATGTATAATCTAGGACTGAGGCCTCTGTGATTTTTGTCCTTCTCTGTTGCTCACTTTCCTAGCAGAAAGAAGACGAGACCAAACATCCAGACTTGAAGCAAGTTAATCCAAAGATTCTTCTGAGTGGTCTCTGTCCATCACACTGATGGGTTTCACGCTGGCCTAAAGAAGAGACCAGAACCTTCCAAACTTCAATCTCTCCCGTTTTGTACTGAGGCCCCTCTGCTTAACCACTAGGTCACGTGCTCCACACCCACCTCCTCAGTGGAGCAGTTTCATCAACCAAAGAAGATATTTCTCTCCAAGAGCCTTCCTTAGTTTCTAAATAAAGTTAAAGAGTATTTCCTTTCTAATGTTTTATCTCCAACCTTTTTCTATATTTGATTTCTAGTGGATTTTTCCCTACTGTTCATTTTACGTTTTTATTTCTTATCACATTCTTCCCCTGTTTTCCCCTCCCCTTCGGGAGTGGGCCTTTCCCCCATGCTTTATTGTGTGGTCGTCAAAAGTGTCATTTAAGCACTGCACAGGCTGTCTGGCTAACATTCCCTCATCGGACAGGCACAGCCTCTGCCTGTTCTGCTTAGGGGAGTCCCACTCTGTGGGGAATTGCTCCCACTGTAGGAATTTATGTGACAGGCATGTTGCAACAGGGTCTCACATTTCCATTTGTCTCTCTGGGAACGAGCACTATAGGCATCTCCAATAATGGAGCAGAGTGGTGGCTCCTGTAATGGCCATCCCAGCTCTATCACTCCCAATGTTGTGTGGACTGATTCTCATGGAGGTTCTGGGACTCCACTTGTGACTCTCCAGACCTCTGTTACCAGCTGGAGCTGCAACGCTTTCCGCAGGAGCCGGCACTGTGACCTCAGCTGATCCCCTCAATGCTGGGGACAATTTGGCCCGAGGGAGGGCTTCTTCCAAAGTCGGCAGCCCCTCAAAAGAAGAAGTGGGACTTGCCTGGAGATGAAAAAGAAGAAAAGACCATCACAGTCAATGAAGCCCGATGTGCTGGCCGGAGTGTATGCACACAGCTCAAGATCGGAGCCAGCACCTTGGGATGGGGCCACGCAGCCTGTGCGGCCCTGATTGCAAAACGGAACACATCCTTGGGACTGATGAATGTGTCAGCGGTGCAGGGCTCCAGCTTGGCCCCGACATTGCTTCAACACCACCAGCTGGCACCGGAGCACCCTGGTGCATCTGCTGGAATCTCCCTAATGCTCTCCAGACTCATTGAGCTCCTTGCACAAATCGGAGCACTACTCACCAGCAAGTGTGTGGGGAGATTCAGAGGTGGAATCCTTTCATTCCAGGTGGTTGAGATTGAATGATTACTCCCCTCGGTGGGAGCAGGAGAAATATAGAAGATCCTGATACTCTCCCTTGGAGCAGGAAGATGAATACTGCTACTGTGACAGTGACTATGACCACACCAGAGACAGAGGCTACACATATGAGCACTGTGATTGTGAGAGACACAGATCTGGCGGCCACAGCTTTGGGTTCAACTGCTGGTTCTGTAACAGGTGGCAAGGTTGCAGATCTTGCTCCAGGTCCCCGTGCTACAGTCACTTGCCTAGATCACACTCTACCCATAGTTGTTGTGAGGAAAAACTTAAGTATGTAGTACACCACTCTGGGCTCCTTGGAGGAAGAACGGGATATAAAATGTAAAATAATAAATAATAATAATAGATGTTCATCATCGCCAAGCAGGAACAGGTGTGATCCTCGCTTTGGTCAACACCCAGACAACCAATGCTTCTCGGTGTCAGGCCCGCTAAAAGAGTGCACCATTGAACACAAGCCCCGCAAGGGCATGATCCACCTGATTGCCTACGCCTGTCCAACACCTAGAGGGAGCACCTCAGAAGAATCCTTTGCCAGCCCCTATTGAACAGGTGACATTAGTACCCCTGGCTAAACTTTGGAATCATCTGGTTCAGATTCTAGTTCTGAAGAGGATTCAGAAGCACCATCCTCACCTGATTGAGCCCCTGGTGGCGCAGTGGTAAAACTGCCGCCCTGTAACCAGAAGGTTGCAAGATCGATCCTGACCAAGGGGCTCAAGGTTGACTCAGCCTTCCATCCTTCCGAGGTCGGTAAAATGAGTACCCAGAAATGTTGGGGGCAATATGCTAAATCATTGTAAACCGCTTAGAGAGCTTCCAGCTATAGAGCGGTATATAAATGTAAGTGTTATTGCTATTGCTATTGCTGATTGGCCTTCTGAGCCATTGCCTCCAGACTGGGCAGAGAACCCAAAGCCGCCGTCACCCTCGGAGGAACTCAAGTCTTTCTCTAGCCTGGTTGCCAAGATGGCATTGTCTTAGGCCCTTCAGCTGAAAGAAGAGACCTAAACAGTCATCCAACCCTATTTTTGACCTAATTGAGGGTGACTCACAATGCCTTGTTGCTTTACCCATGAATCAGACCCTATGAGACTTTACACATAATTGTTGGGAAAGCAACTTTCCTTGGTTGCTCTGAACTCCAGGCAGGTGGAGAATTTTTATAGTGTGCAGACAGAGGACTGCCCATTTTTACAGAAGCACCCAGCTCCATCATAGTTGAAGTGGCTCAATCAAGGTCCAAGAAAAAGACTCTTTCTGTGCCTATGGCCACAAGTTAGACTCAGTGGGTAGGCGAATGTATTCCACCTTGATGCTCCAGCTTAAGATTTCAAACTACCAGGCCTGTATGTCCAGCTATAATCATCTCCTCAGGGAGAAGCTGCCACAACACCTGGAGCTATTGCGGACAGAGAGGCAGTGCTCTCCTTGCAACGTGAGGCATTCAAGCTTAGCAAGCAGCTCCTGCATACCTCCAGAGCCTTTGCACATGCTCTTGCTGGATGTATTACTCTAAGATGCCATGCCTGGCTCCGCTCTTCAGGTCTGACACCAGAGACCAGGACACATATAGAAGAACTGCCCTTTGACAGGTCAGCCCTGTTTGGCAACCAAAGAGCTGAGACAATGGAGTGTGTTCAGAAATTGCATAATATGGCTAAGTCAATGAGTTTCTCCTCTTCCAATAGCTCAAGATTTAACAAATCTTTTCGAACTCAGAAGGATTCAAGATTGAGGCCATTGCCTCAGCCCAACTATGACCAGTCCTTTCATTCTGAGTGCTACAACCAGTACAAGAGACAACCCTTTCCTTCTAACAAACCAACACAGAACAAGTCTAAGACCACTTCTTACCATAAGCAAGCCTGACTTCCCTTGGATTGGGATGTGCTTGAGTCCTTATCTGAGAATGTGGGAAGACATCACCACAGATACTTGGGTCCTGACCATCATACAAATAGGTTATGCCATAAAGTTTGAATAACAGCCTCCAGCTTCCGGGAAACATGTCAGTCCACCCAATGCTGCATTCACCGAGGGGGTCAAGGCTCTACTTCGAAAAGGTGCAATCAAATCCATCTCCTCAGATTGAACAGACGGCGTATTTTCTCCGTATTTCACAGTGCCAAAGAGGATGGAGACCTTTGCCTGATTTTGGACCTCCAGTTCCTGAACTCCTTTGAAACCTATAAACGCTTCCAAATGTTGAGGGTTGGACATCACCCTCTGTTATCACAAGGCATGTGGTTTGCCTCCATCAATTTGGAAAATGCCTATTACCGTCTGACCCCAGCACAGAAAATACTTAGGTTTTCAGATAGGATCTCATGCACTCCAATTCAAGGCCATGCCTTTCAGCCTTTCCTCTGCCTCAAAGGTCTGTACGAAGTGCATGGCAGTGGTGGTAGGATATTTCCAAATCTTCCTGTTCCTGGTCGACCCAGAGACTCTTCACAGGGATTTGCTGATGACCACATCCCTACTGCAGTGCCTGGATTGAACGTAAACTACAAGATGTCTCAACTCACTCCAAGTCATAGAATAAAGTTACTAGGAATTGTTTTCTACTCAGCCACACAACTGTGGTATACTTACCAGAGGACCACACATAGCAGATTTCAGATCTTGCTTGTTCTCTATGCCAATCTCTGCGTCACCCTGCAAGGCAGATTCAATGTATGTTAGGACTGATGTTAGGACACTACCACAGTCTTACCTACTGCTCGACTTTGCATGTGACCTCTGCAAAGATGGTTTCTAGATTTGTTCAAACATTCAAGAGACCACCAGTTTCAGGTTCTGGAGCTGCCACCTTTGGTTCAGTCCACTCTTACCTGGTGGACACTGTCTGCAAGCCTCAGTCAACAGGCCTGAGGTATACCCTTGAAGGATACCCTTCAACAGGCCTGGCCCTCAAGCCTACCTTATGACAGATGCCTCCAAGAGGATTTGGGTTGCCCATTACAAAAACCTTCGCCTGAACGGGCATTGGTCCAAGGAGGAAGCTCACCACCACATCAACTTCCTAGAACTTTTGGTGATTTTCAAAGCCCTCCAAGGTTTTCAGCTGGAACTGGAAGGTCAACATGTGCAGATAATGACCAACACAACTGCGAAGGCCTATGTGAACAGACAGGGTGGCACAGGATCATGTTCCCTGATGGCCCTGTCTCTAGCAATCTGGCATTGGGCACTCCGACACCACATTCATCTTTCAGTAGTGCATATCAAGGGTCTGCACAACACATTGGTAGACGATTTGAGCAGAACTCACAACATCTCTTACCAGTGGTGACTACATCCGGCTGTGCTACAAGGGATCTTCCGGACCTGGGGGAAACCCAGGATCAAGCTTTTTATCAGCCCAAGCAATCACCAATTTTCTACACCAGGGCAGAGTTCAGGAAGGATTCCAGAGGGGATGCTTTCATGATTTCCTGGTCGATAGACTTTACTTACTTGTTTCCACCGATTCCATTCCATTCTTTACTTACTTGTTTCCACCGATTCCATTCCATTCTTAGGTTCTTCAGAAGATAGACCAGGACAACTCAAATTGCATCCTCATCACTCCATGGTGGCCATGTCATCACTGGTTTCCTCTGCTACTTCATTTGTCAAGGTGACACTTTTGCTGTCTTCCCACTCACCTGTCTCAACAACAGGGCTAGGTGCTTCATCTGGACATGGCCACTCTATGCCTTACGGCGTGGAGGATTCATCCAGCTGCATGCCTGAATTACGAGATGTTCTGAAGGCTTGCAGGAAACTTTCAACAATAGCATACTATAGGGCAAAATGGAAATGTTTCACAGAATATGTCAATAGGTCAGGTTTAGGGTGAGAGCGCTGCGTTCCTTATGCTCAGACCCACCGTACATGATCTTTCAGATAGAAAAGGTTTCCTTTAGGCCAGATGTTGCCTTTTTACCAAAGGTAGCTTCATCATTCCATAGATCACAGCTGATTTCCTTGCCTATGTTCTTCCCAGACCCCTCATCATCTGATGAATGCAGATGGCATTCTCTGGACATCAGGCAGGCATTAGCATATTACATTCAATGTACAGCGCCATTTAGAAAATCTCCTGCATGGTTTGTGACTTCTGGGGAGACTAGGAAAGGCCACAGGGCATCTGCTCAGTCCATTTCGGCCTGGATTGTACAGGCCATCAACAGGTGGCAGGATTAGACCCTCCGCCTAAGATTAAGGCCCATTCCACCAGGGCCATTGCTACATCCACAGCCTTTGACAAGGGACTGCCATTGGAATCTATTTGTCAAGCTTCCACTTGGTCATCTCCAACTTTTTTATCAGACATTATGCTGTGGACGTTTGAGTACGGCGAGACTTGGCTTTCAAGAGTTTGGTTTTACCGTCTCTCTTCCACTGAAGTGTGGAGGCTACTCAACTGGCTCTCTGAGTCTCTGGGTTCTGTCACCTACCTCCAATGATGATAGAAGCTTGCGATGCACCCATTTGTGTGATGGACAGAAACCACTTAGAAGAACTTCAGGTTACTTACCTGTAACTGGGGTTCTTCTGGTGGTCATCTGTCCAGTCACACAGCCACCCATCCTTCCCCACTGTAGAACCGTGTAGTGGAGGACTCTGGAACTGAGGAGGTGAGTGTGGAGCACGTCGCCTAGAGGCTAAGGGGAGGAGCCTCAACACAAAGCTGGAGTGATTGAAGGTTGGAAGGTTCCAGTCTCTGCTTCATGCCAGAGTGAAGCACATCTGTGTGACCGGACAGATGACCACCAGAAGAACCCCCGTTATAGGTAAACAACCTGAAGCTACTCCTTTACCTTTCAACATGTTGCTGAAATGGACTGTGAGGTAGATGTAGCTTCTTCTGCCCATCTTCCTTCCAGTTCTTTCACCCAACTCCCCTGTCTATCAGTTTTGTAGCACACTTGGATTCTTCCTCATTACAGTTGATGTAGGGAAAAAACATAGATGAAAAGATCAAAAGAAAATCAGACTGGAGAAGCTACAGCTGCCCCACCTTGCTAATCAGATACAGATTTAAAGATATAGAAATCCTTGAGTTACAGTTTTGTAATGCTGGGTGAGTCCACCCCATCGCATTTCCCCCTGTGTAAATCTTCTGGCTTTAAAGCATTTAAGGTTACCAATGGTTGTTCTCTGTTTATTTGAGACTTATTCTAGTTGTCCATAAGTGTGTTATCCCTTGGCAGCCTGGGATTAACTGTTCTGTGCCTTCTTAAACATAAAAAATGTATTGTAGCACAGGATTTTGTGGGTATTTAAATAGTCTACTATGTTGTCAGATATATACTAGTGTTATTAGGAATACATTTTCTTCTACCAGTTCAGTTTTGTAGATGATCACTAGATGGCATTGTTTATGTACAAAACAGAAGATAAACAGAAGAAAAATACTGGGGGAGTTTTTCTAAGTATTCTTAGCTTTTTCCACATACATATACAAGCAGTGATAGCTCATATAAGATGTTTCAACGAAACTGAGAGGTAGGGAAGGAGATGCATTTAGGGCCATAGCTCAGTGACAGAGCATCTGCTTTGCATCCCAGGTAGGGTTGGGCAAGACTCCTTCCTGAAACCTTGAAGAAGCTGCTGCTGGTGCAGACAATACCGAGCTTAATGGACCAATGGTTTGACTAGGTATAAGCAACTTCCTGTGTTCCAGTGCTGTAAGAGTTAAACTGCAGATACATGTGTAGGTAAATAAATAAAGAGCTGTGAGAGGGCTCCCTCCATGATTTTGTAATCACTGGGAAACGTATTTTGGTCCTTGAGGGTTTTTTGTGGGGTTTTTTGGTGTGTGTAGAGGTGGGGACGTATGGAAACAGGCCCAATTCCTACTGAGGCAGTAAACCTGTGTCTAGGCTGTACTACATCAGTCTGTAGATGAAGACTTGCATGAGGGGATGCTCTCTTCTCTCTCACTGCACTTGCACATGGGTCAGTGAAGAAAAGGTAGAGCCCTTCTCCTTTCATCTAGTTTGCTATGTGCTTTTTTTTTTTAAATGGTGGAGCATGCAATTATGTGAGCTCCCACTTGCAGTCTGAAGTGGACAGCTTAGACACAGATTTACCATCTCAGTAAGAAGTAGGTCAGTGCTGCAGAACCTGTTCTGTGTTCTAGTTAGCTTCTAAGGTCTTTTGAAAATACTGCTTTGATTAAAGCCTTATGTCTTACTAGCACCTGCATATTTCTGGTATGAATCCTTAACTTGTTGATATCTGTAGACAGAGTGAATGAGGCAAGAACTGCTATGAGTGGATCTTTTTCTGTTACTTGCCCAAGATGGTTGAATGAATTCCCTGTGGATATATGTCAACACACCACTTCAAGTGTTCAAAAAGGCACAGAGCCCACCCCTTTTAAGTCTGCTTTTGAGGATTAGTGATGTTTTGAATTTTGCTAATATTTACATTTTGAGCTATTAATTCCATGGCTGCTGTATTAGTGCTTTTATTACTGGTATATGGGTATGCCATTGCAGACCCAATGGCATATGTTAGACTGCAGTCATGTTTGCTACAGATAAGCAAGAAATTTGTTTTTGCAGATTTGTAGTAAGTCGACGCACACTTTACCTTTAGTAAGTCAATTCTCTGAATGATTCTATGCTAACCTGGGAACTGATACGTGTTACTCATCTCTCTGAATTCACTCAAGGATAATTTGGCATTCTTGCTTACTAGCAGTGGCTAACATCTACTGATGTCGCATCCACTTACCATTTGATGACATTCCTCATCAAAGGCTCTTGAGGAAATTTAGCAGTCATGGGATAAGGGCACAGGTTCATGTGTGGATTGGTAACTGCTGAAGGACAGGAATAAGAGGGTAGGTATAAATGGAGGGAA
This sequence comes from Hemicordylus capensis, assembly GCF_027244095.1. Classification (NCBI taxonomy): domain Eukaryota; kingdom Metazoa; phylum Chordata; class Lepidosauria; order Squamata; family Cordylidae; genus Hemicordylus; species Hemicordylus capensis. The sequence goes on from NC_069657.1 coordinate 98,050,427, forward strand.
GTAAGAAGTGAGGTCCACTAGGGATCTGTACTGAGACCAGTGCTTTTTAATATATTCATAAATGATCTAGAAATTGGGGTAAGCAGCGAGGTGGCCAAATTTGCAGATGACACTAAACTATTTAGGGTAGTGAAATCCAAAATAGATTTTGAGGAGCTCCAAAAGGATATCTTCAAACTGGGGAAGTGGGCAACAAAATGGCAATTGTAGTTTGATGTGAGCAAGTGTAAAAGAATGCAAACTGGGCCAAAACAACAACAACCCAGCCCAACTTTATATGTATATGCTAATGGATCTGAGATGTCCGTGACTGACCAGGAGAGGGATCTTGGAGTCATGTGGACAGCTCATTGAAAGTGTCAATTCAGTGTGTGGCAGCTGTGAAAAAGGCAAATTCCATGCTGGAATCGTTAGGAAGGGAATTGAAAATAAAATTGCTAAAATAATTACACCTTTATACAAATCTGTGGTGTGGAATACTGTATACAGTTTTGGTCTCCATATCTCAAAAGGGAAACAGTAGAACTGGAAAAGGTGCAGAAGAAGTAAGCAAAATGATCAGGGGCCTGGAGCACCTTCCTTATGAGGCAAGGCTACAATCTTCCTTCCTTATGAGGCAAGGCTACAACAGGCAAGGCTAAACCTGGGGGAGTTTAGCTTGGAAAAAAGACAACTAAGGGCAAATATCATAGAGATCTATAAAACTGAGAGTGGGTAGAGAGAAAATTTTCTCCCTCTCGCATAACACTAGAACCAGGGGTCATCTCTTTAAACTGATTGCCAGGACATTTAGGACTGACAAAAGGAAGTACTCTTTCATACAGTGCATAATTAATTGGTGGAATTCACTGCCCCTGGATGTGGCGATGGCCACTAGCTTGAATAGCTTTAAAAGGGGCTTAGACAAATTTATGGAGGCCAGTTCTATCAATGGCTACTAGTATTAGGGTTATAGGCCACCAGGTTCAGCGTTAAGATGCCTCTGAATATCAGTTGCAGGGGGAGCAACAATGGAGATAGGGCATGCCTTCATCTCTTACCTTTGAGCTTCTCAGAGGCATCTGGTAGGCTACTGTGTGAAACAAGATTCTGGACTTAGGCCTGATCCAGCAGGTCTGTTCTTATCTAGGTGGTTGTTCAATAGGACTTGAATAATTGAGGGATGATTTCAGTCAAGGCCCCCCCCCCACTTCTTATAGAGGAGTATAGTTACAGAGGCATCTTTATTTTTTGCATTACAGTCTTTTATTCTTGGAGCGAGATTGATTGATTGAATTTATATACCTCCCTGCCACGGTTCCGTGCACATCCCTACTCATGGCCACTATGAACTCTTGAGCCACCCCTGACAACCCGGTCCCAAAATAGACATTGAAGTCCCCCACCATCACTAACCCAGTCCACTCCAATGACAATAATTTTATCATTTTAAAATGTTGTTGTTTTAAAATTTTAAATTGTTGTAATGTTTTAACTTTTACTATGTCATTTATTTTGTTTTAACTACTGTTTTAAGTTTGTTATTTATTTTAACTAATTTTTTAGCTTTTTGTTTGTTGTAAACCACCCAGACACATGAGTTTTGGGCAGTATAGAAGAACTCAGCAACCAGGTCTGTCAGCTCAGTTCGGGACTCTGTTGGACAACAAAGTGATTGGTATACCAACAGAAGTCACAATCTATCCTTGGTCCCTATACTTAGGAACATACATTCAATATTGGCCAACTCCCTGACAGGGATCCTGGTAATGGAAATAGTATTCTTATAGACCACAGCCACCCCACTTCCCCGCTCACATCCTCTCACTTGTCGCACCACAGAGTAACCCACTGAGAGGAGCTGGGACAAAACCAGGCCACTAGCTTCTTCCAACCAGGTCTCTGTAATGCACACTAGGTCAGCACTTCATCCAAGATCAAATCATGGATAATCTCAGGCTTATTTTGGACCGACCTGGCATTATAAAGCAATGTGAGGTTCTGTGGGTTGTAGGTACTGCCCTCCAAGGTCAAAGAGATAGTAGGCCTGATTGAGGGGAAAACCATGATTAAGTTACTAAATCCCCTCCCCCATTATGACCTGCTGATCTGTCAGCACCAAATCTTGGTCAATTCCCCACCACCACTGGAATGGCTGTCCCGGAGATGCACCCCACCCCACCCCACCCCACCTCCCCAAGACATATACCTACACCAGGCTCAGCTAATCACAGGGCAGCAACAAAAGGAGTATAAAACAATGCATTTGCCCCACCCCTGAAGGCCACCACCAAAGGGTGGCCACCCACAGGCAGCCTACCAGCTGGCAACCTGTGCTGAAGGCTGCACAGGTTCCTTCTTTTAAAGTCCACAGAGTTGGAAAAGCCCAATCAGTTGTCTCTCACTCAGCAATGGGTGGGGCTTGCCAGCTGCTCAGTGTCAGAGCAATTAAGAAGGACAAGCACCCAGCCAGGGGGGTGGAAAGGGAGCCTTTGGCAGGCCAGACCACCCCAAACAGGGAAAAGGAGGAGGGAGGCAGATGGAATGTACACAAGACCCCTCCTGATGTCTCCTGCAAGTGCCCTTGTACAATGAATTCAGTACAATGAATATTATACTTTACTAAGGAAGAGATGGTGGGTAGAGTTGAGGCAGGGCTTGTACGTGGGCTGGCTTTGAGCACAATTGCTTTTGGGAGGGACTGGACACACTTGGTAATATCTGGCCACCACCCACTTCATCCCTCCACCTTTGATTGTGTTTTCTTCCAATTGTACTTGGTTCTCTTCTATTTTTAACTGAGAATGTTTCCTTGTTAATAAGTTAACTTCTGCAAAACAAGGTACTATATTATTATTAAAACCAGTAGTTTATATACTTTAAAAAAACCATCTTAAAAACCTGTCTTCAGCTGAATCACTGAAGTAAATGCTGTAAAGCAGATATTTCCCCCTTATTATATTGAGTGCATTTCTGTTACCCATAAGAATAGGTAAATGGAGTGTTTGAGTATGTGTGTTGGTTTCCTTACACAAAATATTGCATTCCTTACACAAAAGATTCGTGTGCCCAGGTGTTTGAAACATCAACTACATTTTGGACTGGTCAAAAGAGCTATGTCTTACTTATGTTTGTCTTTTTAGTGGCAGAAGAGCTTTAGTATGTGGAAACAGAGCAAAGCTAAATAGAGCAGTTTGTCCTAATTTTGAAGCATCCTTCTAATTTGTAAGAGTGATTGAACTAAGGGGAAAACCAAACAGTTTCATTCCAGTTTCTCTGAAATGACACAATACATGTTAGAAACCGGTATTCAGGTTACCAACACTGAGAAGGGTAACTTCTGGATAATTGCTGGTTGTACAGAATTGTTTTGTTTCTGCTCTGATTAGACAAGAGACCTTTTAAAAACCAGTCACTACAGTGACAAACCCTGTCATTAAAACTGGATGTTGCCAAGGCTACTAAAGCCATAGGAGAAAGCATGTAGGAGCAACCCCCTCCATGGCCTGGGTCACATCCCCAATCCAAAGGTCATTCAGGCTTGCATAGCTATTAAAGTAAACAGGCAGCTGCCCTGGAGAGTTCTGGAATCCAACTGCATTCATATGTTTCCAGGGGCAGCCCATCTTAACTTGTTCTCTCACTATTAGGAAGGTTTTGAATTTCGGTAATCTACTTTTTGGCAGGCTACAGCTGTTCTATTACAAGAGTGGCGTAACTATGGGAGAAGACATATGTAACATTTCTAGAGCACTGAGGCTGATCTGAAAGGTCTCTAACTGTCCTCAGTCCAAACGTTCTTTCCTCTCTGGATTTTTAAATTAAAAAAAAAAATCCTTAAAAAAATTAATGCCGCAATGAATGATGGATGAACACTTGAAATGTATATGAAGATAAAAAAGCTGGACAGTGTGCTTGAAACACTGGGGCTCAGTGTTAAGATTTGCTGGTATGTAGATGCATCTCTTTAATAACAAAGCCAGGAGGAAAGTACGATCACACTGCTGCTGAAGAATACACTGTAATCTCTGATTTCAGCCACTCATGGATCATCTGTTTCCAGGCCATTATAACTCAACAAATCCAGTGTGTGACCACCAGCAACATGTGTTATTTATTTATTATTATTATTATTATTATTATTATTTACACAGACAGGTGTTATTGACTGGTTTGTTTTATCCAGACATTGAGTCCTTCCCAAGGACCTGGGATGGCTGGATTTTATTATCAATGTTGTTGCCGTTATTATTATAGATATCGTTGCAGAATATAGGCTGTTCCCAGTAAAGCTGCTTTTTGTAATTGGCTGATGGTGATTTCTGTGGCCCCTGTGGTGTTGAGGTTCTCTTCAAGGTGTTTTGGAATTGCACCTAGGGCACCAATTACTACTGGGATTATTTTGGTCTTCTTCTGTCACAGCCTTTCAATTTCAATTTGTAGATCTTTGTATTTTGTTATTTTTTCTGTTTTTCTTCTATTCTGCTATCCCCTGGTATTGCTATGTCGATTATTTTAACTTGTTTTTCTTTCTTCTCAACTAGAGTTATATCTGGTGTATTGTGTGGCAGATGTTTGTCTGTTTGTAGTCGGAAGTCCCTTAATATTTTTACATGTTCATTTTCTACAACTTTTTCAATTTTATGATCCCACCGATTTTTGGCTACAGGTAGCTTGTATTTTTTGCAGATGTTCCAGTATATCCAGTAAAGAGCCCCTGGTGGCACAGTGGTAAAACTGCCGCCCTGTAACCAGAAGGTTACAAGTTCGATCCTGACCAGGGGCTCAAGGTTGACTCAGCCTTCCATCCTTCCGAGGTCGGTAAAATGAGTACCCAGAATGTTGGGGGCAATATGCTAAATCATTGTAAACCGCTTAGAGAGCTTCGTTTATAGAGCGGTATATAAATGTAAGTGCTATTGCTATATCATCCTTGCTACCTTGTCATGCCTTTGTTTGTAGTCAGTCTGTGCGGCGATGATAATGATGATTTTACTTTATCTATCATATTTATATACTGCCTGAGATTGTGTGTGTGTGTGTGTGTGTGTGAGGGTACATAATCCAAATTACAATAAATAAAATAAAAAACAAAACACTATCACAGAATAAAAACAATACAATTCAGAAAATAAAACAATTAAACAATTTAGAATTAGTTTAATTAAAAGTCTGAGAAAACAGGTGTCTTCTGGGTCCTTTTAAAAGCAATCAGAGATGGAAAAGCTCTTATTCTTCTTTGTAGTCTCTGTTGTTCACACTAGAGAGCTTTCGTGCTTGTGCGGGAGCTCTTTTGGGAACCTTCCAAGCTCTTTTTTCTCTGCTGCATTTTGGAGGTAGCTCCATCTCCATTCCAGCCTCGCTTCCGAATTTCCTTCAGTTCTTCATCATCCAACAAAGGAGCTACAGCTTTCTGTCGAGGTTCTGCCTTCTCAGCTCTCTGTCTCTCAAAAATACTGCTTTGGTTTACTTTAAACATTTTTTCCTAGCTATTGTTCTACTTTCCGACTTTCCTAATTCTTTCTTCTATTGCCGTTTGCAGTTTTCTCTCCCCCGTCACCCCCCCCTCCATTTTGGAGTGGTGTGAAAGGACTTTTTAGTCAACTCCTAGTCGCTGTTATTGCATGGCTAGTAAAGTTACATTTAAGTGCTGTACTATTTGTCAGACTAAACTCCTGCCAATGGATGGCCACTTGCGCTGAGATTGTGTGAGAATCCCATCATGTCAACTGTTGCCCTTACTGCCTTAAATTTACCAAACAGGTTAGAAAGAATAGACCCTGAGATTGTGCTCGCTACTTTGGGAAAAAGCACTAGCTGCCTCTATGGCCCTGAGTTTAACCGTGACAGTGGAGGTGCGCCCTTTGAACTCGGATTCTTCCCATTTTGGGGATCCCAGGCCTGACCTTGGTCCCAGTGCCTACATCATCGACACAACCACACACATGGCACCCATACTATTGACATAGACAGCATACATGAACTCTAGCACCTTGGGACCTAGCAGTGTCAGCTGCGGCAAAGGCAGGCTACCAGCTCCACTCAAACGTGCCCCAAACTCTGGAACTGAGCCTGAGAAAAAAGAAGAAAAAGAAGCCCATCTTGTCGGATCCCTTGGCCTCCCTGTTGCCGAAACGGAAGTCCAAGAAACCTCAGCTTCTGGTGGGACAGCGGTTACCCAAGGTTCCCAAGAAAAAGCCTTTATGGAGCTGTTGAACCTGCCTGCCCCAGACATCAAGACTACTCCATGTTTAGCATCAATCCTGACACTGTCTAACCCGACCATCTCCTCAGACCCAAAACCCCTCACAATCCATCAACTGCAATCAGCCCAGAACAAGATGTAGCCTCTACACTCAGCTTGAGACAAGGCAGCCGCCAGACAGTTGAATGGCAGTCTTCTGTCAAGGGTCCAGAACAAGAAGACAGTCTCTCTAGAGAAAAGGACATACCGCAGGAGGATCATTTCGCCCCAAGGGACAGACATCAGGAGGGCAACTACTCCCCATGAGACTAACACCATTGTTAAAGGCGCTGTGACTGCAATGACAGAGTTACAGTTTACTCAAGGTCGCTATCACCCTATCATAGATCATTCTGTTTGCGGAAACGTTATTACTACAACAGAAACACACACACACCCCAACAGTGTATCATCATCAGGTTCTATCGCCCTCTTACTATCAGGGACATGATCACGCCAAGCACAGTCATTACCAATCCAGGGGACATTCAAGGTCAAAATCTGCTTTCATGCTGGCAACCTGGCCATCAATTTCTGCATCAGCCTCTGCCTAACCAGCCGTTTGTCCCGAAGCAAGGGCAACAGGACATTGCCAAGCCCTTGGGATTGGCTACACTTCACCCGAGTCTGCAGAAGACAGTGCCACTTGACTTAACTCTTCCTGTGGATCATGAAATGCCTACATTTGACTTAGACTCTGCCTCTGCAGCAGTGTCGGACCAATCTGAAGCCAGCACTCACATATTGCCTCTTGAGGGCAGTCCTGAGCTGAAACTGGAATCACCAACTGAGGACATGCTTGCTCACTCACTCCGAAACGGTCTTACGTATGTTGGCATCTTTGGGACTGAAGGTTAAACAACCTGCTAAGTTCAAAGAGGACCATATCTTTGGCTTGATTGAATCAGACAGCCCTGGTACTCCAGTGGCCATGCCGATGTTCAAACCTCTCCTGGATATTAAACGCAATTTCTGGTCCAAGCCATCTTCTGTACAACCAACTTCCAAACGTCTGGAGTTCTTATACAGGGTTCAGCTGTAAGATTGTACTTTCCTTCAGAAGCATCCTGTCCCAAATTCTATAGTGGTAGAAGCTGCACAGTCCCACTCAAAATGCCATACCCTATCAACACTCATAGACTGCAACAGAAGAAAATTGGATTCGCTTGGTCTCTGCCTTTACTCAACTGCAACCCTGCAGCTCAGGGCATGCATGGGGCATTATAATCACTTCCTATGGGAGATGTTGGGCCCCTCCCTGGACATGCTATCTCAAGGACAAAGGAGTTAGCATCCATCATTTGGCATGAAGCTTTTCACCTAGCCAAGCAACAGTTGCATTCCTCCAGATATCAGGCAGATTGTGCAGCATGAGCAATGGCATCTTTATTGCATTACGCTGTCGTGCTTGGCTTCATTCTTAAGGACTCGCTCCTGAAACCAGAACATGCATTGAAGATTTACCCTTCAATGATGTAGCACTATTCAGCTCTAAAACAGATGAAACCATGGGAAAGATTCACAAACTTCACAACATGGCCCATTCCAGGAGTTTCCAACTTGCCCAGTCCAAGCAAATGAAGCCCTATAAGTGGTGTAGACCCGTCACATCTCAGTCGTCATCCTGTTCTCAAAATTTCAAGAATTCCTTTTGCAACCACAGGCAATCCACTTACAGGAAGCCTTCTTAGTTCTTCAACCAGAAGCACGACCAGACCAGACTAAAGACTACTTCTTACACTAAACAGGCCTGACATTCTCACATTAGGGATTGGCACGTGACTCCAAGCTTAACTGGATGTTTGGGAAGATACCATATCTGATCAGTGGGTACTTATAATTGTTCATTTGGGTTCTTCTGTCTGGTCTTCTGTGCCTTACATCCTTGGGCTTTGCACGTGTGCAGAGACCAATTCGGAACATTCCAAGCTTCCTTTGAGTTCAGGCAGGAGTCCTGCCCCTGTCCCTTTTCACCTGTGCAAGGCTCCTATCCCTCAATCTTTCTTCGTCCGCAGAGAAGATAACACCTCTTTGATTGCTCCAAACAATTGAGAGTTCAGTTAAGTTCCTTATCTCTTTCATTTTTGTTACATCCCAGTTCTCCTTTTTTTCACTTCTTTCCTTTCCTATCTAAATACTTCTATCCATTTGCATTTGCATTTCCCCCCGGCCCCCCCAACTCTTTTCAGGGAATTATCCCGCGTATGGCCCCCAAAGTAACCTTTTAAAAGTGTACTCGCTGTGCTGCCAAACTACCATCTATGTACAGCCATAGCCGCTGTTTATTCTGCCTGGGAGAACTGCATGTGGCTGAAACTTGTGGCCACTGCCTAAATTTTACCAAACACGCCTGAAAAAACAGGGCTTCCAGACTTAGTTTGTGGCTGTGGGAACAAGCCCTAATCTCTTCAAAAGCCATATCTTCCAAGACTATGCAAGCCTCCATGGTCAAATTCTCCACCCCTTCCATGCCTACGGCCACAGCACCTTTGGTGCCTATATTGGCTAAATAAGCGGGACAGAGCACGCTCTTGAGGCCGACCCCAGAGCCTACAGCTCCTTTGGATTCAATGACCAAACAGGCAACTCAGACTCCACTCGCTCAACCCAACCCCCTCAAAAAGAAAAAGAAAAAATGCTCCTTGAAGGCAGCAGTGTCAGAATCTACCTCTGCTCAGCCCCTAAACCAAAAGAAACGATCGGCGTCAGATGACCTGGCTCCACACCCCCAAAAAGAAGAAAAAACCTTCCAACCCCTCAGATTCTAGGGCTGCACAACCACTTCTGACTTCAGATGCCACCATCCACCCAGGCTAGGAATCCCCAAACTTGATACTCTCTGTACCGGACAACACTAACCCCATCTTCGATCCTGACGGGTTTGAGAAAGAGCTTGAACACGCAACACAGGAAGATCAGGACCAGGGTTCCTGTCAAGATGATGATGACTCTGACCTATACTGAGCACTTGGTTACCTCCGCCCTACACTCTGACTTTGATCGCTTCTATCCCCCGGTTCCCAACCATCAAGATCGACAACCCTCCTATTCTCTGTACTGGGAACACCTCGAGTGGGACTACGATTGCGCTTGGTCCCAAGCCAGACTCCAAAGCCAGGATCCCTATTATTGGCCTTATGAATCTGAAGCTGACTTCCCAACAGACCTTTGATCCCAATAACCCCTAGATTGCCCAAACCTGTCCTCCATCTAAACATGATCCTCAGTCTCAAAAATGCCTACCTCAGCCTTCTGCCACCCAGACATTGCCTGCTGAACCAGAGGCACCCAAGTTACCTAAGGATCAACCTGCCTCTCCACCCCAAACCCCTGAACCCATGGCTCAAGACTCGGGAGATGAAGAAGTACCTCAGGAAGAGGATGCCACAGGCTCCCTCTCCCATCAATCTGAGGGTGAGTCTTTGGGTTCTTCTCAGCAAACTACGCACAGAAACCCATGAATGGCATTTACAGTGGACGGCATTACTTTCCCTCTTCCAACTGTGGGGAATACTGACAATAGACCTTTTTGCGTCAACGCTCAATGCCCAATACCCCCTTTTTTGCTCCAGAGCTGGCAAGGGCCAAAACTCGTCAGGAGACGCATTCGCTCTATCGTGGGAAGTCCTCTTCACTTACCTCTTCCCACCGATAGTGCCTTTGCTGTGCGTGTTGTTCAAAATCCAACAGGACTGCTTAGACTGCATCCTCATTGCCCCCTGGTGGCCTCGCCACCCTTGGTTTCCCACACTGTTGAAACTTTCAACCAGTGTCCAAATATGTAAACTCCAGAGGATTCTCGTGGCGGCTAGAAAGCCATCCACACGCACTTCTTACTCCTCAAAGTGGAGATGCTTCCAGTCATTCCTGTCCGAGATGGCTCGAAACACAGAAGCGTAGAAAAATTAATGGAGGACAAGTCAATCAAAGGCTTCTAGCAGGATGTCTCTGAATACCGGTTGCAGGGGAGAGACAGCAGGAGAGGGGGTATGCCTTCATCTCCTGCTTGAGGTCTTCCCAGATGCAACTGGTGAGCCACTGTGGGAAACAGGATGCTGGACTAGATAGGCCTTGGACCTGATCCAGCAAAGCCCTTCTTATGTTCTTATGTAAGCTGTGCTGAGGTTGAATAAGGACAGTTGCTCTTTCCCCTGCTAAACATGATAGAGTTGCCACATTTAAAAGTGCCTTTTTGCCTAGTTAGCAGAGATTAATACTGAAGCCCAACATAAAGGCAGAAAATATGACTCATTTTCTGTTCTGTATTGTTTTTTTAATTGGGTGGTCTTATTACCTTATCTTAAAAATACTATTATCTTATTATCTTTACTATACTGTTATCATAGTAATCTTTTTACTTCTGCCTGCCTGCCTTTGCTTTACAACAGTGATGCAGTTCGGGTGGTTAATTCTTATTTACAGAGTTGATTGGATTGCAAACATTTCTGGAAGATGGAGTCTTCTTCATGGCTGCCATATCAGTAGTTTGGTGTGAGCTACATGGTGACAAGGGGAATGGGTACAGGCTGTTGTCAGAACACTTTGGTCTTCAGAAGCTGAGTGTGGCGGACAATATTAAATCTGCAATTTGTTGGTCCAAAGTACAAAGTTCTTTATTTGCGACCCAAGGTCACTTCTTTGGTAGCAAATGAGAGTGGATTCATGGTTTGTATTGAAAATCTCATTTGCTACCAAAGAATCTACACTCAGAACACCTCAGAAACAACAGAACCCTGTACCCCATGGGTTGGAAACCCATGGGGGTGGTTGGCACCCTATGTGCACTACACCACCACTCACTCTGGGCCACCCCAGCACCCTCCAAGTGCAGTTATGGGGCTGCTGAAACCTCCATTATACCTTATGAGGAAAAACCTTAATGATGCATAAACTTCAACAAATCACCAAAAATCAGCCCTTTGCCCAAATCCTTTGAAAAAAATCTGGTAGCTTCCTTGCCCCCCTTGGGCACTACCACCAACCCCACACCACTCTGGGCCACCCCTTCCCCCCCGATGTGAAACAATAAACCTCCATTATACCTTATGGGGGAAACCTTAATGATGCATAAACTTCAACAATTCACCAAAAACCAGCCCTTTGCCCAATCCCTCTGCAATTTGGGTGGTATCCTCCACCCATTAGGCACTGCCACCCCACCTCACTCGTCCACCCCAGATCCCACTTTATGCCCCAAATCTGCCCCAAAGACACTAAAATTTCAACAATTCACCAAAAATCAGCCCTTTGCCCAATCCCTCTGCAATTTGGGTGGTAGCCTCCACCCATTAGGCACTACCACCCCACCCAACTCTTTTGGCCCTGGGACATGTTTTCTTGATTCAAATTGATTCAGATTCGGATTAATTCGGATCTGAATCAAATCTGGGGTTATTCGGATGGGTCAGATTCGGACCCAAAAACGAATTGGGAGTGTTTTGATTTGGATCCGAATCAAAACACCGAAAATCCGAATTGCACACCCCTAATAGTCTCATTTCTTTTTGCAACTTTGGTTCTGAAATGCTATCAATAGATCTTCACTATCTAGGGCTAGAGCACATATTAACTTGCCATGGAAATGCTGCCATTCTTCCCATGGTGGATGATCACAGTTTTCCTTGAATGTGTTAATAAAACTGTTCCAGGCTGATTGGCAAAACCCCTGAAATCTACCTTTTGGGCTCATGTGGGGAATTTAGCTCAGAAAGGAACAGTTTCACACTAGATTTTAATTTGCGCAAATGTGTGGTCTCAGGAAATGACTGGAGTGAAACAAGATTCAAGTTTCAAAATAAAAATAAGATATTTATTGTAAGGAGGGGTACAAAGAAGAAAAATGTGTGGTTACAGCAATATCACTATCAAAAATACATTTAACGCCAATAAGGCATTCTAGCTTAGAGTCCTAATTGTGTAAATTCCCAGGTGGGCAAGAGAAAGAGGCTTTTAGAGAAGGAGGGGATTTAAGAAAAGGGGAACAGAGATAGATTTGGGGCCCAAGGAGGGGCGAAGTCTCATATCAACTGGTCTGGACAAAGGGCTTTGGGGACCACCAATGAACTTTGTTCCTCAGGAACAGGTCTGGCCAAGGCGGGTGTAGGAAGGTTGGAGGGGTTAGTCGTTAGAGGTGATTCCAGGCGGGTGCTTCCTCCCTGGACCCAGCTTCCTATGTTAGTGATGAAGACTGGGTAGATCAGACTGGGCAAGAGAGCCAATCTGGAAAGTGGCATGAAATACTGAACACTGCCTTGCATGGTGGCTGGCCGATAGACAGTAAATCGCCCCAAAAGCTGATGGAGTAAACAATGGAGTCCCAAGTGAGAAGCACAAAGGAGCACCCGATGGTGTCCTAAGTGAAGCATATGGGGGAGCATGCGAATCCCAGGGAGCACATTGGATCATGTAATAGGAGGTCCTTATACCCAAAAACATATCCTCGGGGCAAATTCCAATTGACTGTTGTTGTCTAATAGGTGTGTTGGGAGGGAATGGCAAGGATCCCATTGTTACTGATCTTTCTTCCTGAGTGTAACAATGTGTGAACTGCCAAGGTTTGCCAAGGCTTTTGTCATGAAAACAGAGTGCATAGATGTGAGAAGGAGAATCTGCATAAAAGGAAAAGTCCAGTAATCTAATCAGTACTTTTGATGGGTGCATTTCTTAGGTTCGGATAGCTTGCTCAACCTGCTTTGTGGGGCGGGAGGATTTACCTCTGCCAGCCTTATCTGTGCATTTCCTGTTGAGCTAATTGACACAATAGCTGACTGCTATCCTTCTTGTGGAAGGAGGGGGGAAACAAGGTGGATCACCCTGAGTGCAGAGTGGCCTTGACAGAGAGTTAGCCTGCTTTTAGTCTACTTCTGGGGTCGATTTAGGATTAGGGAGGGTGTGCGTCTGCTCCCTGTTACAATTTGCTTGTTAGGAGCCAAATCTAGGGGCAACTGGCCCACTGTCACTAAGTGACCTGTCCCCATGTGTATAATGGAGAGCTTACGATGCTATGAGACCCCGGAGCATATACAGAGTGAGATCTTCAAGTCTGGAGACTCAAACACGAATGAGGGGGCTCCTGGGAGCCAACAGAAAAGCTTTGCTAGGAACAGATGTAATGCTTTAAATTACTTATTGTGCTGATTGCTGCCATCAAACAATGAGTACTTATACCCCAATCCATATTCTAGGCAGTCAAAGGAGTGTGTGTGGAGAATGCAGTATGATGGCACTGGATGGAATCCCATACCATAAAGAGAGTACATCCCTATGGTGACTGCAAAGTTCTTTGGCTCCTAGAGGATAGTCAAGTTGCATCTAAACAGAAGTGAGATTAGTGGCTATTGTGATGCCTTAGAATGGAGTGGAGACATCTGACATTTGTTAAGTTTGGCCTACAGCTTATTTAGGTGCCCTGTTTGTAAGAAGAATGTGACTGACTTATGCCTTCATAAAACTGAAATTTGACAGTATGTAGAGCTACCATTGAAGATGGTTCAGACCACATAGAGTCGGTTTGGGCAGTACATTTGAGTGGCCATGTCCACTACACAATTAAGGATGTGAGTGTACATTTTCCGTTCCTCCTCCATTCATGCTGCTCCACATTTCTCAATTGTCTATGTGGGGTGGGGGGGCAGTTTGAATTGCTGCTCCATACACAATATAAATACAACTGTATTTAATACAGTTAAATACAATTTGTATAAATACAACTGTAATGTAATGGTTAAATTGTGTGCGATTATGAAAAGTGGAATGGCACACATGGAGAGATGAGTGGGAGTACAATTTTGTGTACCCAGATGCAATGTATTTGGACAGCAGAGGATAGACTACCCAGTTTCAGAAAGGGAAAGGCTTTGCCCCTCCACAACAGAGTCTGTAGGAGCAGCAGTCATCCCCCTGCAAAAATGCCTGCCACTTACTTGGCTGTCATTTAGCTTGGGAGAAGTCTTCCCTTTATTAATTTATTATAATGTCAGTATATGGTGCAGGTTTTGTTCTCTTCTCAGAATAACAACAACAACAACAAAAATAACAACTACTACTACTCATTGCCTCATACATGGATACTAAAATGTTTAGAAACAACTGGTGTCAGCAGAAGCATTCAGATATTTGTTAAAAAAGCAATGAGCATGTGGAGTACACAGTTGACAATCAATGGCAAGACACTTGGACAAGTTAGCATTAGAAGAGGCATTTTCCAAGGGGACTCACTATCCCCTCTGTTGTTTGTAATTGCATGACTCCACTTTCCCAAATACTAAACAAAACAGGCCTCAGATACCAAACATCTAAAACATCAAGTAAAATAAACCATCTGCTTTAAATGGACAATTTGAAGTTGTATGGAAAGTCCCAATCAGAAATCGAATCACTGCTAAACACTGTCCGTATATTCAGTAGTGATATAGCAATGGAGTTTGGACTAGGCAAGTGTGCTGCCTAGAAGGAATAGAACTGCCCAATGGAAGCAAGATCAAGAACCTGGAAGAGAAAGAACATTACAAATACTTGGGCATTCTCCAGGCTGATAACTTCGCACACACTGAAGTTAAAAGAAAAATTGGAAGTGAATACATCAGGAGAGTTAGAAAAATCCTCAAGTCCAAACTCAATGGTGGGAACACTATACAAGCCATAAACACCAGGGCTATACCTATTATTAAATACACTGCAGGAATAATAGACTGGACCCAGGCAGAGCTAGAGATGCTAGATTGTAAGACCAGGAAAATAATGACCATTAATCATGCTCTGCACCCCCACAGTGATGTAGATAGGCTATACCTCCCTCACAGCTTAGGTGGATGAGGAATGCTGCAAGTCCATCAAACAGTAGAGGAGGAGAAAAGAGGCCTTGAAAGGACAGTGAAGAAGATGCACTTAAAATGGTCAATAATGAGAAACTATTAAACACCAATGAAAGAAAGCAGGCCTACAAGAAAGAACAAGTAAAGAACCGAGCAGAAAAATGGAAAATATAAGCCACTGCTACCTGTAGCCAAAAATTGGTGGGACCATAAAATTGAAAAGGTTGTAGAAAATGAATATGTAAAAATATTATGGGACTTCCGACTACAAACAGACAAACATCTGCCACACAATACACCAGATATAACTGTAGCTGAGAAGAAAGAAAAACAAGTTAAAATAATTAATATAGAAAAACCAGGTGATAGCAGAATAGAAGAAAAAGAAATAGAAAAAAAATCACCAAGTACAAAGATCTTCAAATTGAAATTGAAAGGCTGTGGCAGAAGAAGACCAAAATAATCCCAGCAGTAATTGGTGCCCTAGGTGCAATTCCAAAAGACCTTGAAGAGCACCTCAACACCATAGGGGCCACAAAAATCACCATCAGCCAATTACAAAAAGCAACTTTACTGGGAACAGCCTATATTTTGCATCTATAATAACAACAACAATATTGATACTAAAATCCAGCCATCCCATGTCTTTGGGAAGGACTTGATGTCTGGATAAAACAAACCAGTCAATAACACCTGTCTGTCTGTGTAAACAAGAAATAATAATTAATAATAAAACTTTATTTGTTAGCTGTCCTATAACAAATTGTTCTCTAGGTGGCTCACAACACATTAAAACATCCAGTAAGCCCTAAACATATAATATACAGGAAGTCCTCATAGATAAACATAGAAAGAAAGGTGATTGTTTATATACAGTGAGACAATTACACTAAATAATCTTAGGAGGACATTGATAATATTATCAAGGATAAAAAATTACAAAGACATGCTTTTGTGTTCAGTGGCTCCAGTGGCTGTTGCTGGTATCTGCCTTATGTTTCTTTTTAGAAACTGTGAGCCCTTTGGGGAAATGAGACCATCTTATTTATGTGTTGTTTATTTTTCTATGTAAACCACTTTGAGAACTTTGATAGTAGTATATACAATGAGAAAACTACGCTAAATAATTTTAGGAAGACATTGCTAATATTATCAAGGATTTAAAATTACAAAGCTATGCTTTTCTTGTCTGTGGATAATATTTTGATTATTTTTTATAAATGTTCCTAAAAAAAAGAATGATTTCTTTGTGGAAAGGGATTCGATTCCTACTTGGAGGTTATTCAGTGAGACACACAACTTTTCAGCATTATTCTATTTGTATGATATGTGGTGCTCCTTCCAGAACTTTAATAATTTCCTATAAATATTTACTTATTTTTATGAAGTAAAGACTGTCTGGAAGGAGCACAACTTACCATACAAATGGAATAATGTTGTAAAGAAGTTATATATGTCACTGAATAAGCTCCAAGTAGGAATCGAACCCCTTTCCAAAAAGAAACTCTTCTTTGCCATGTAGATGTTCCTATCTATCTATCTATCTATCTATCTATCTATCTATCTATCTATCTATCATATTTTTATACTGCCTGATAGGTACATCTATAGGCGGTTTACAAAATGTGAAGCAAAATAAAATGTCACAGATTAAAATCTATGAAATACAATAAAAACAATAGCATAAAACAGTTATTAAAACAAGTTATTAAAATTAATTCTAATTAAGAGCCTATGAGAACAGGTGAGTCTTGAGGGTTTTATTAAATCTTTCAGCTTTGTTTCTGCCTTGTTTTAGATTCTAACTTCTTTTTATTATACTTAAATGTGAAGTGTAAGAAAGTAAAAATCCAAATTTATAAATAGAATAGTATTGTAAAATACACTTTTTTCCTTCCATGTTTATGGAGTTTGTGTGTGTATGCATGTGCGCATGCCTGTATGTTCTATATCTATAGTGGCACACAATAATACACAGGTGCACACACTGCCTTGATACTGCCATCCAGAACAAAACTCATTCTGCTCACTGATTAAAAATGTTAGAGGGAACACTGCTGGGGAGGCTGTTCTATAAATGGGGTGAGACTACCTAAAAAGCCCTCTCCCTAATAGACACCCACCTCACCTCGTTTGGCAGGGGCACTCAGAGCAGGACCTCCAAAGATGATCTTAAGGTCCGAGTTGGGACGTATGGGGAAGATGCTTTCTCAGGTAACCCGGTCCCAAGCCATTTAGGGCTTTAAAGGTTAAAACCAGCACTTTGAATTGGGTGTGGAAATAGACTGGGAGCCAGTGCAGCTGATGAAACACTGGCATTATATGGTCAAAGCACCCAGTCCCAGTTAATAATCTTGCAGCCCTATTTTGTACCAACTGCAGTTCCTGGACCATTTTCAAAGGCAGCCCCATGCACAGAGGTTACCAGAGCATGAGTAACTGTGGCCAGGCTATCTCTGTCTAGATACTATTGCAGTTGGTTTATCAGCTGAAGATGATAAAAGGTGCTCCGAGTCACAGAGGCCACGTGAGACAATCTAGCAACAGTACTGGATTGATGAGCACCCCCAGGCAGCGAACCTGGTTCTTTAGGGGGAGTGCAACCCCATCTAGAACAGGCTAGACATCATTCACCCAGGCAGAGGAACCACCGACCAGCAGTATTTCTATCTTGTCTGGATTGAGTCTCAGCTTGTTCACCCTCATCTAGTCAATTAATGGATTCAGGACAGTCACTCACTGCCTCATCTGCATCTGATGAAAAAGAGAGATACAACTAAGTGTCATCTGCAAGCTGATGACACCTCAGGATGACTTTTCCCGGCGATTTCATGTAGATTCTAAACAGCATAGGAGAAAGAATGGAACTCCGAGGAACCCCAAAGCACAATTGCCAAGGGATTGAACAGCAATCTCCCAGCACCACCATTCGGAAATGGTCCTCAGGGTAGGAACGGAACCACCTCCAAGCAGTGCCCCCCACACCTAACTCAGCCAGCCTATTTAAAAGGACACTATGGTCAATGGTATCAAAAGCCATTGAAAGGTCTAAAAGAATTAACACAGTTGCTCTCCTCCTGTCTCTCTCTCTCTCTCTCTCTGCATAGGTAATCCCACAGGGTGACCACCAAAGCAGTTTCTGTTCCAAAGTCAGGTCTGAAGCCTGATTAAAATTGATCTAGATAATCTATTTCCTCCAGAGGATGTAAACAACTATAGGCCTGTGGCCAATATTCCCTTCCAGGGCAAGATGCTTGCCTGACCAGCTACAGACTCTCTTGCAGGAACTCGGAGGATGTAAACAACTATAGGCCTCTGGGTCCAAACCAATTTTTTTTAGAAGTGGTTGGATAATAGCTTTCTTCAGCAAATCTGGGACAACTCCCTCTCTCATTGAGGCATTTAGAATCTGCTGGACCCAGCTAAAAATTTCCTCCCGACTAGATTTAATAAGCCATGAAGGGCAAGTGTCAAGCATCTTTGTAGTTGGCTGAACTCAACTGAACACCTTGTCCACATCCTCGGACACCAATAATTGAAACTCTTCCAGCAAAACTGGACCAGGTGGTACTGTGGACACTTCTCCCAATGATACTGCATCAGCTATATAGTCCAACTCCTAGAGAATGCAAGTGACCTTACCCTCAAAGTGCTGTGCAAAGGCATCAGTGTTCTACCTAGGTTTCTAATACATCTTGTCTAGGGCCAAATTTCAAGAGGCCCCATACCACCCAGAAAAGCCCCGTTGGATGACATTGAGAGGATGTAATGGTGGATGGAAAAAAGTTTCTTCTATTCCATCATTGCCACAGAATAGACTCGATAGTGAGCTCTAATCTGTGTGTGTTCAGACTCACCCCAAGATTTCCTCCACTGGCATTCCAGCCGTCTCCCAGCTTGCTTCATCATCCTCAGGTGTATACCAAGGCATTGCATGGGCTCCGCTTTGCAATCATGTCAACTTGGGTGCTATCATGTCAACTGCTTGAGCTACCTCTCCAGTTCTAGAAAACAAGGAGACTTTTGACAGGAGCTCCTGCCATACCAGCTGGAAAATTCCCCACAGCCCTCAGGAATCCATTGGAGTCCATCAGTCTCTAGAGGCAGACCATTTTAATAAGGACCCCACCTTCTTAATAGGGACCTTACCCTTGCAGAGTAGTACAGCTTCTGAGACTCTAAACTTCAGAAGGAGATGATCTGACATGTTCAGCACTGGTTCAATTCACTTCTATGACAGAAAATTGGGTCAGGGTGAAGGTAACTGGCCCCATAGCGAAGGGTGTCAACTCTCCTGGCTTGATCTTTCCTTTTGTTTAGTCCTGTGATCTGGGAGAGGACCTTGCTACCCCTTCCCCACCCAAGTGTGGCACCTTCCTTGAGTCCCCACCTCGAGCGTTGAGTTACTCTTTGGTAGTGTTATTGCAGAAACAAAGAAGGGAAAGCTTTTCCCCAGCTAAATAATGTACTTTTCCTCATTCATGCCCAGATTGACACAACTGTTTCTCTCTTCTGTCACTTAGCTATGGCAGCTGTCAGGAGCGGACTATATGTCCTGCACCAAAAGGAACAGTTCTGTCTGAGGGTTATTGCCATGGCTGCTGAAAACAGAAGGCTGGAAGTAGTTTTCTAGAGCCAGCAATACGTCTGAAGTACCCACAGCTGAGGTTTTGTATATCTTTGAAGTTTGATCACTGCTACAGTGATCATCAACTACATTCACTTGAGTGAAGATAGTCAGTTTAGAAAATAATGAGGTTAGGAGTTTGCCATATGAGAGAAATAATTTGTGGCTGGATATAAAAAGTTGTGACTAGGTAATCTGGGACTTTTAGAAATGCAAGATAACCTCTCAAACACTAAATAGGTTTCTTTTTTGTTTTTTCTTTTCGTAACAAAGCTAGTTGTAAAACCATTGCTTCCCTTTTCTCAGACATCTTAATTTATGCTCTTCAGCTTGCAGCTATGTCTAGGAAGAGAAGCGAAAGTCTTGGAATATAAGATGTCAGTATGTTTCATATATTATAAAGTGAATGATTGTCATTCTAATTTCTTCTGTTAGTCCAGTTAAGAATACTTTTTGTGATGCTAATCATAACTGGCCATATGTTAAGGAGCAGCTGCTTTGGACTTTGTGGTTCTCATGGGATTTATTTCTATATATCATTAACAGAATCATGGATTAGTGATTGCCCTTGTTTCCTCCCCACAGAGCAGGGAAATACAATCCATGTGTGTCCCAACTGTTTCTAGCAGCATAGCCCTTTAGGGATTTTTCCACAGGATGAAACAATATGGCCTTCCAGTAATGCTTCTCAGCATTAATCTCATGATTATGTCCAAGTCATTATCATATAAGTTGTTAAAGTGTTAAAGAGAATAATGTGTTGTGTAATGAAATTATGTGTTATGTATGAAATCAATCAATCGGTTTATTTACAACCGGTGTATTACAGCAGTTCGCCAGCCAAGAGATAAAAAACAGAATAACAAATATAACTAATATACACAAATAGTGACTGAAAATTACACACAATAAAACAGTATACAAACATCCAAGATAGATTACTTTAAAAACAATAAAACAACTCCTAAAATTGAGACCTTAATCTCATAGCAATATAAAAAAATTTGGCCACCACTTTTGTGATCTCACAGCTTGTATCCGTAAGGCAATATTGTGTATAAAAAAGCTCACACCTTCCAGGAAATCTAACTAACAGGGGGGAATTAAGTTCTTATCTAACACCTTGATACAAAAAGCAATATAACAAAACATGGGTAACAGTTTCTAGAAGGCCAGAGCCACAAGGGCAGAAAACCATATCTGAAGAATCCTTAGCGAACCTCCTTTCCAAAAGAGAGGAGGGCAGCACATTTAAGTGAGCCCGAGCAAATGCCACCCGAAACCTGGAGAAATGAAGCATTGTTAGATAATTTGCACCTCTATCTCCCGTGGGGGGGGGGATCCCAAAGTGCAGGGGAGAGCAGGTCCTGTTAGCCGAAGACATAAGCTCCTGACATGCAATGTCATGCAGCCGTAGAAATAGTATTTCCTTCACCTTATTATTCTCCAGAGTAAGTAGTTCAGAAGGAGAGAGTCCCAATTGCATTTTTTTTGTTTATATAAGATAGCCAGGGGTTTGGATAAGAGTCCAACCATAAGTAACAGAAAAAAGAAAATTCCCGAATCTCTGTTTAGAGATTAGAGTTCAATCCATCTAGCAAAAGTAGATTCCCAAGCTTTACAGACAATAGAAAAAGACCCAGATTCCAGGCAAAGAACAGAAAATGGCACACATCTAGGCACTGCAAAGATTGCTCTTAGGAATATAGACTGTACTCTCTCCAATTCAGTTGTTACCCCTGTATCCATAATGAGGCTCTAAAAAGTAATTGAGCCACAATCTTAGCCCGAAATACCTGGAGTGCCATAGGTATATACTGGCCTCCTTTAGAATAGTAGAAGTGCAAAAAGGCACTAAGAGTTTTACGGGCTATATGGGTGTAGGACAGCCTGTGGGTATTACAGTTAAGATTATATTGGGGGGGAAATGCCTAAATATTTATATTTGTAAACCTGCTCAATACGGTTCTGGTTTACTACCCATTTGTATACTTTCCTGGATTTAGAAAAAACCAGGATCTTTGGTTTTTTATAATTGATAACTAACTTGTTATCGTTGTAGTAGCAAGCAAAAGCATACAGCAATCTTTGCAAACCCAGTCTAGTCTGAGATAATATAGCTGCGTCATCTGCGTAGAACAACACTGGCACTCGTTTATCAGACAGCTTCGGTGCATGTGAATCCACCTTTTCCAGACATTGGGCCAAATCATTAATAAAAAGATTAAACAGTGTAGGGGTCAAGACACAACCCTGCTGATCCCACGAGTAGAAGGAATTGAATCAGTTAGAGCCCCATTAGTGGCATACCTAACCCGTAATGAAGATGTGGAATAAAGCTGTATCATCAGGAATAACAGTCTCTTGTCTATTGTAGTTTTCTCAAGTTTGGACCATAATAAGTGTCTAGAAATGGAATCAAACACAGATTTTAAATCTATAAAAGCAACAAAAAGTTTGCCTTTAGGGCCACTAGAATATTTCTTCGCTAGATGATACAAGATCATACAATTATCTAGAGTAGAGTGGCCTGCTCTAAAACCTGCTTGCTCAGTCCCAAGAATCTGGTTCTCTGAGATCCATGCTTCAAGCTTATCCAATAGATAAAGAGCATATAACTACCAACCACGGACAGCAAGCTTATGGGCCTATAATTAGATAATTAGATGGATCCAAATGAGAACCATTTTTAAATATGGGAACAACTATTGCTGTTTTCCATTGCTCTGGTATAATTCCTGTGCTGTTAATAGATGTAAATAAATTAGCTAAAACTAAAGCCCACCATTCAATATTAGCTTTCAATATTTCAGGAAGAATAAGGTCTGGACCAGGGGCTTTTCCAGTTTTTAAAAGTCCTACTAAATTCATTATTTCTGCAGGAGTAACGGAGGGCCAATGGGGTAACACATCGATCAGAGGTGGTACAAAAACCTGGCTGGGCTGTGCATCATTATAAACTGAAAAAAATTGAGTTTCCCACGATCTAGCGGAAATCCTACAAGGCATGTTAACTCAGCTTGTTACAGAAACAATTCTCCAAAAAGTGTGGCTATCTTTATTATTAGTAGCCATTATAAGCTTATTCCAGGCATTTCATGAAGCTTGATGTTTAGCAAATTTGAGACTGCTTTTGTATGCTTTTATATGCTTGCTTTATCTGAAAATAGATTGGTGGGAGAGTTTGTTCTGAGCCCGATCTATACTCTCTGTAAATACTCTTCAATTGTTTGCATAGTGTCCTGCAGCATGAGTCAAAGTTGCTCTCTTGCAGTGACCACCCAGACATGAAATTTTGGGGCGGTATACAAATTTGATAGATAGATAGATAGATAGATAGATAGATAGATAGATAGATAGATAGATAATGTAAGTCTTCTCTGCTTCCATTCCTAAAGAAAAACAATGTAGAGGAGAGCTGGTCTTGTGGTAGCAAGCATGACGTCCCCTTAGCTAAGCAGGGTCTGCCCTGGTTGCATATGAAAGGAAGACTAGAAATGTGATGACTGAAAGATATTCCCCTCAGGGGGTGGAGCCGCTCTAGAAAGAGTAGAAGGTTTCAAGTTCCCTCCCTGGCTTCTCCAAGATAGGGCTGAGAGAGATTCCTGCCTGCAACCTTGGAGAAGCTGCTGCCAGTCTGTGAAGATAATACTGAGCTAGATAGACCAATGGTCTGACTCAGTATATGGCAGCTTCCTATGTTCCTATGTAACGTAAGAGCTGTTAAGTATATCTTCTAGTCTTCTATCTTTTATAAATTTTCCTTTATGCATAGATTATTTGCTGATCTGTCTTCATGAATTGTGTTGAAGTCGTATGTTCTACAAACATGAAGGATCACTTGGATTTAAAAAATCTTCTGTGCTTTACTTATTCTTTTTGAGATTTAAATTGTGTGAGAGAACAATATTTGTCTGTGTAATATAGACAACAAAAATGTTAGCCTTGGGTTTTAGTTAGTTCCCCCCTCCCCCCTTCTCATAATGAAGATTAGTTTTTGGATAAGGATATAAGATTTGGCTTTTTAGTAGGAATATGGTTACAAAGAGAGATGGTAAGATAAAATGCATTTTTGGAGCTGCAGACCTCTACACACTTCCCTGCAGACCTCTACACACTTCCTGCACCACTAAATGCAGTGGCTGACATCCTGACAAAATTACTCAACAGAAGTCTTATTTACCTTAAGTAGTCCTTTAGAGTAATTCCTGAGTAACATTGTTGAGTAACTTAATCTGGATGTTAGCCAGAGAGACTAAATATTACTTTTTTAAAAATACCATCTGATATGTAAATCTCTAGGTGGTATACAAATTTTAATATTAAAAATCACATGTAAAACACATGAAAAAGCATATAAAACAAAAAATTAAAATTCTAATTAAAAGCTTGCAAGACAAGGAAGGTCTTGAGGGGCTTCCTGAAAACAAACAGAGAAGGAGATGCTCTTATTTCAGCAGGGAGCATATTCCAAAGCCCTGGGGCAGCCACAGAGAAAACCTGGTCCGGAGACACCACCAGACAAGCTGGTGGCAACCTTAACTGGACCTCTCCAGAAGATCGTAAAAGGTGTAAGAGTTCTTGACAAAGGAGGCGCTCTCTTAAATAGCCTGGACCCAAGCCATTAAGGGCTTTATAGGTAATAACCAGCACTTTGTATTTCACCTGGAAACATATCGGCAACAAGTGTTATATGGTCCCTTCGTGTTATATGGTCCCTTTGTGTTATCCCAGAGACCAATCTGGCTGCTACATTCTGTACCAATTGTAGTTTCCAGACTACATACAAAGGCAGCCCCACAAAGGCAGCCCCTCCAGGCCACACCTGGAATAGTGCATACAATTCTGGTCACCACATCTTAAAAAAGGACATTGTAGAACTGGAAAAGGTGCAGAAGAGGGCAACCTAGATGATCAGGGGTGTAGAGCACCTTTCTTATGAGGCAAGGCTACAACACCTGGGGCTATTTATTTATTTATTTGTTTGTAAGAATTTGTGCTTTTATTAGTAATAGAAATAGAACCGGTTACATCTCTGAGATTGCCATAGTCATACATGAATAAGAACAATGAGTTATCCACAGCAAAGAAAGCAAGAAAAAAACCCCACAGTAGTAATATATAAGCATACTTAAATGAGTAAAGATAATCTGTAAGAATGAGAGGGTACATCTAAACAGCTAAATCTAATCATCAGAGAAAAAATGAACCTTAAACCTCACACAGAATGCACCCCCTGGGCTTAATCGAACGATTCAGAACATGAATATTCAATGGAGAAGAAGATGAAAACATTAAAACCCTAGTTCTGCCATAAAGAAAAGGTGTATATATTGTAAATACGAAACCACATATCCAGCAATATTTTGTAATCAGAATTCCCATCTTGTCCCATACAGGTATACAAAATGTCATGATAAAGTAAGTGACAAAAATCAGTTAAACCTTCAGTAGTCCTCCTCTTCATTTAACAAACAAAAAACCGGAGAGATAAATGGAAAGATATTCTTTCATGAAGAGGTAAACTAACTTCAGCCAAAACTGGTCTTTATAACCTAACACTGGGAGAATAGGCAATCAAGCTATGACACCAAGATCTCCCCCATACATACATGTAATCCTTCTCAATTTCCTTCTAATTGTTTGCATCACAACAAGCAGTTCACTCAATAGTTACCATTATAGTGTTTTCATAACGGCCAATAAAAGCTCATAGGGGAAATGAAAATAAAGAGAGATACTGTAAAAAAAAGGAGGGGGAGATGATAAAGGTATATATTTCTGAAAAGTTGAAATTAGATTCAATTAGAAACTAAAGCTAACTTCAATTAGTTGTTCAGAAATGATCAAACCAAGACTTAAGAATACAAAAAATCAGACACTGAACTTTCCAGATAAAATATCTCGATACGTAGTCTTTTTAAAGCTATAATGTCATGTGATAAAATAGAGCCTATAATCTTATTCCTTAAGTTTAAAAATATTATCAATATTACAGTCACATATTTCTAAGGATTATTTCTAAAGGACCACTTTTCTCAAAGGTACATCTAATTCCCCCATTCTTAATATATCTCATTTCTTCTATAAGAAGGAAAGAAAGAAACATTTTATTTTTTTTTAAAAGGACAAAATATGTGGCAATTCCTTAAGTCACTAAAACTGTCAGGTTTAACCTACAGCATCCCAATTCCTGATTAGGTTGTTGTCAGTTTTAAACCTTATATAGAACCCCCTAATTGGAGATCCAATTAATGAGGTATAATATTTAATTATACTCAAGAGTTAAGACCTATATATGTAACCCTAAATTAGTCACATAAATTATCGCTTCTTCCATAAAGGTATGTGACAATTCCTAGTCGTTAGAACATTCAGGTATATCATAAAAAGTCTCAGTTCTGAGTAGGTTATTTCCATGCTAAACCCCTATATAGAGT